>NC_140934.1:66180917-66710917 GCF_014529385.1 Adiantum capillus-veneris
TTAGATAGATAAGGTTAGGATTTAGACAAAAGATTAGGGAGTAGAGAGAGGTGTGGATACACTACAACACTAAATGAAGATATCGACGCGCCTATATCGATGGCCATGCCTTTCCACGCGTATATCGACGACATTAGCGGACGTCGCTATACGCGTCGCAATGTGCGTCGATATATGCGTGGAAAGGCTTTATTTGCCACGCGTATAGCGACACGTATATCGACGCCAAAAAAATTGGAGAAAAAAAGCGAAACCCGCACGTAGGGGCCATTTTCGTCTGCTCGGGTCTTGGCCGAAACCTGCTGCGCAGGTATTATGTCCATCTCTACCCTCCCCAACCCCTCTCTCTTGCTCTCTCTCTCTCTCTCTACCTCTACATCGTGTGTGTGTGTGTGTAGGAAAGAGAGAGAGAGAGAGAGAGAGAGAGAGAGAGAGAGAGAGAGAGAGAGCGGTGTGTGTGTGTGTGTAGGAAAGAGAGAGAGAGAGGTGTGTGTAGGAAATAGAGAGAGAGAGAGAGAGAGGTGTGTGTAGGAAATAGAGAGAGAGAGAGCGGTGTGTGTGTGTGTAGGAAAGAGAGAGAGAGAGAGGTGTGTGTGTGTAGGGGAGGGAGAGAGAGAGAGAGAGAGAGAGAAATAGAGAGAGAGAGAGAGAGAGAGAGAGAGAGAGAAATGTGTGTGTGTGTGTGTAGGAAAGAGAGAGAGAGAGAGAGAGAGAGAGAGAGAGAGAGAAATGTGTGTGTGTGTGTGTGTGTGTAGGAAAGAGAGAGAGAGAGAGAGAGAGAGAGAGAGAGAGAGAAATGTGTGTGTGTGTGTAGGTAATCAAAGAGAGAGAGAGAGAGAGAGAGAGAGAGAGAGAGAGAGAGAGAGAGAGAGAGAGAGAGAATTAATGTATGCTTAGGAAATTAAAACTAAAGAAAAAAAATTAAAGAGAGAAATGAAATGAAATGTTATATTAACGTCTTCGAAAGGCCAAAGTGACCTATGAGACATGAGACAAGAAAGTTACAATGTGATGGATCTGATACAAAATCAGAGTAAGAAGATGACAAAATAAAATATTATGGAATCCTAAACTCCTGGGTGTGGACTAAACGGCTAAACGAGCTAGTTGGGATAGGTAGATCTCCTCCATGGTCAGTACACTGACCGAACGTTGTGCATGTCGAGCCAAAGTGACCTAGCTAGATCCTCTGATGCAGCCTCTGTCGATGTTGTGTAGTCCTCCGCAGTCGTGGGCGTCTAGATCTCCCTAGATCAGTCGCTCGTTCGATCATTAGAGAGATAGGGAAGTAGAGAGCGAGAGAGAGAGAGAGAGAGAGAGAGAGAGAGAGAGAGAGAGAGAGAGAGAGGTAAGTAGAGAGAGAGAGATAGGAAATAGAGAGATAGAGAAAGAGAGTTCTATATATATATATATATATATATATATATATATATATATATATATATAGAGAGAGAGAGAGAGAGAGAGAGAGAGAGAGAGATAGGGAAGTGGAGCTCCAAGAGTTATGGCAGAGAAATAGGAAAATAGAGAAAGAGAGATAGCGAGAGCGAGATCGAGAGAGAAAGAACGAGAGATAGGGTACGTAGACAGAGAAGAAACTATGGAACTAAAAGAGGCAAAGGGGTTTTGCCTGCTACATGCATTGCCATGTACACCTGGGAGTGCACGTATGTGTCTACCCATATAGGATTTGACCAATAAAGACGAGATTTTGACCCGGTGGTCCTGATCTCCGTACACCTCTGGACCGAGGCGTACGGAGATTGGGCAAGACTAGAGAATGCGAGGTAGTTTACATTGTGAGGAGTATATATATATATATATTAAAACAACATTCATAATCATTGTAGATGGCAACGTCATCAACTAACATGGAGGAAAAGATTGCATGCTCGTGCACGCTCTGCAAGTATCAAATCCTGCGCAAGCGTAGGATATGTAATGAGCATGTGCACAAGTACGGAGAGTTTGCTAGAGAAACCGTACAGAATCTGTGATACGACTCCTACGGAACGGGCATTGATTTCCGCGACATAGCACCTACATCTCAGAGAGAGAGAAAAAAGATTATGCGTGAAGGTCCGACCAATATAGAGCCACGGATGGAAGCAGAAAAGGGCTTACAGACAGAAGACGATGGCATGGAGGAGATGCTGGATGCCTTCTTCCAGACAAGCGAGGAGAACGCGAACGAAGCAGCACCAGAAGCCGTGCGTCTATCTCCTGAAGACATGTTGAGAAAGTTGGCACGTCAACCAATCTATGAAGGCGCCAAAATATCTGTGCTTCGTACTTGTCTGGAGTTTTTGAATCTTCAGTCAGTGTACGGGTGGTCAGATGCAAGCGTCACTGCTTTGTTTAGGTACGTAATTTACAAAAGAGATTTTCCGATTGCAACGGTGATGTGCTCGGAGAGCTTTAATTTTAATTTAATGTGGCTTAAACAAGTTATTGCGGGAGCAACTTCTCCCGGCTGGAAATGAAATGCCCCCCTCCAGGCCAGACGCAAAGCAACTTCTGACCTCAGTTGGCTTGGACTACAACAAGATTCATGCATGTCCAAATGATTGCATTCTTTTTCGCAATGAATTCGCAGATTGTCTGTCGTGTCCTAAGTGCGGAGCAATGCGCTACAAACAAGATGCAGTTGGCGAGACAGTGCCAGCTAAAGTGTTGCGGCATTTCCCTATTATTCCTAGGATAAAAAGCATGTTTCGTTGTGGTTCCATTGCAAAGTTGATGCGGTGGCATTCTACGAATAGATCCACTGATGCAACATTTAGGGTGCCCGCTGATTCGAAGGCTTGGAGGCACATTGAAGATACCTGGCCACATTTTAAGAGTGAACCACGCAATTTGCGTTTGGGCATGGCAATGGATGGAGTCAATCCATTTGGCTTGAGGAGCTCGTCATGGAGCACTTGGCCTGTGTGCCTTATCAATTACAACCTCCCGTCGTGGCTTGGTATCAAGAAGGGTCATTTGATTTTAAGCTTGATTGTACCTGGTAAGTTCAAAGCAAAAAACATGGATGTTTATCTAGCTCCACTAGTTGACGAGCTCCAAGAGTTATGGCTTGGGATTGACATAGAAGATGCGGTTGAACCAGTAGGACAACAGCATGCAAGGATCCATGGACTTCTTATGTGGACTATGCATGATTGGCCAGGATACGGAGAAGCTTCTGGTAATGGTTATTGATTTACAAAATTCTCGCTATTCGCAAGCCCTTTGCCTTGTCTTGATTCATGCTTTGGTATATGCAGGACTAACAACTTCGGGATACAATGCATGTCCAATTTGCGGGCAGTCTTTGGATGTGCACTATTCTACCTCTCTTCGAAAGACAATTTATCAAGGCCACCACCGTTATCTTCCAGATGGCCATCACTTGCGCGAAGGCCAGCTTGGTCGCGTCGAATGTCGTCCTATGCATGTACAAGAGTGGCGTCGCCGATGGGAGCAACATGAGGGGCAACCTGTTCCAGGAATGAAACGTTTGTCCATTCTCCATACGTTGTCGTACTGGGGTGATCTACTAATTAACCATTTGCTGGACCCAATGCATATATTCAAGAATGTGGGAGAGCTCCTCTGGAAGACAATCATGGGAATGAAAGACAATCGAGCTTCACGAGATGATTTGCAGTCGGTTGGAAAGATGCCAGAGTTGTGGCCTTTCACCAATGCAGCTGGTCAAACAAAACTTCCAAGAGCGCCATGGGTATTGCTAAAAAACGAAGAGCGACAAGTGAAAAGGGTGATTTCAGAGTTCAGGACGCCAACATGATATATGCGATGTCTCAAGACAGCATTCACCCGTGACGATCAACTGTCATGGTTGAAATCGCACGACTGGCATAAGTTCTTGCAATTCATTCTTCCAATTGCGATCAAGGGGTGTTTAACGGAGGAAGTGCGGACCTGCATATACAAGATTTCAGAGCTAGTGCGGTGGATCTCTTCCAAGGAGATACGGGAGGAATCTATTGCAGTTGCAAGGGCTAACTCCATTGAGGCAGTTTGCATGATTGAGAAGTATCTACCCACGAGCTGCCTAACTATCCAAATGCACTTGCTCGTCCATGTAGTAGATGAGGTTGCAGTGGCAGGTATAGTCCACAGCCGTTGGATGTTCTTTCTAGAGCGGTTCATGAAAACACTTAAGGGTTTTGTTCGCCAAAAAGCGCGTCCAAAGGGGAGCATGGCAGAAGGATGGCTGGTGCAAGAGTCTCTTGTATTGACGACCGAATTTCTATCCGTTTCTGACCCAGAAATGCCTCGACTGTGGAGCGATGAGGAGGATGCAAGACTGGTGGGAGAGGAGCCGCAAGGGCAAGGGGTGCCGAAGAAAATGAACATGGCCATGTGAGAAAAGATCATGAAGTTCTGTATACTAAATTCAGCACCGATGCAAAAATGGCTTGAAAGGTACGAAGAAGACAAAGAGAGACGCAATCTAGAGCGACAGGATTTCAGGCGAAGTCGAACGACTAGAGGCTTACCCTTGCCAGACTATCTCGCTCCTCTACCTGAATTCCCTACAATGGCATGGTTGGACAAGACAGTGAGAGCATCTCGACAGATCGGAGAACCCATATCTCTAGATCACGGCCGCTTCAACACCTAGGGGTGGGGCAGAGGCGGGTACGTCCTCATCTCCGCAGCACAGGCGCACTCGCCGATCTCGGCGATCGTCAGGTGGAGGTGGTGGTTGCTGTGGAGGAGGGTCCACAGATGCTTCGACCCCTCCTCACTCACGACCCCCGTTTTACCCAGGCACACCTCTCGACACACCTCTTGACACACCTCGAACACCTTGGGGGGCACACGATCCTAGTGACTCCAAGCTCTATACTGTACGGGGAGATGGTTCTGTTGACATGGATAGAGTCGGGACTGAGATGCGACAGCGGATTCGCCAGCTCGTGGAGCTGCAATTTTCGACCAGCATTCTGACGTCTTAGGATCAGCAAGAAAAGGAAAAAGTCACTTACATAGTGGAGACCATCCTGAGAGAGTACCAGCCTGCTCCGGGTTCTTCCGTTGTTTCGGCGCGGTGGATCAAGGGTGTTGCACGGGACACCATCAAACATCGACGAGATGCAGCTCGGAAGGCTTTCAGGACCGGCTCGCCGAAGCCTTCGGGCATCCCACACGAGACGTGGCTACAGATCAGGGAGGATGAGCGGACAACGGCCACGCGGTTCAGACAGCAGCGTGAGGCCGCGCAGGTACGACAGATGACTAGGGGGACATCTCATCTTGGCAGCGGAGGCTTCGACACCTTTCGCTATGAGTTTGTGAGTTTCTAATCCAATCTTAACTATGGCGTTTTTTAAAACGCGATGAATCATGTATTCTTATTACTTTGATTTTTGTATAAACGCAGAATCTTGCGATGCATCACGCGAGGAGGAGTCAGATAGATATCGCAGAGGTATCTATGAAGTACTGAATGATCTTGAAGCTTCAGGAGAGCCTGTAGACTGGGAGGCCTTACAGTCTCGCTGATCGCTTGAGGTGAGACGTTAATATGTGTGAGTTGATTTAATTAAGTCAGTATATGTGAAGTAATATCAATACTAATTTTGTGAGTTGTCCTATGTACAGGTTGCGACGCCTAGTCATTAGTGGACCAGATTTCATCTATATGCTTTGTGAGACACAGACACGCTCCTGTGTCTCTTTTTTGTACAAACAGTTAGTGTTCAGACAGTTATTGTTTCCCTTATGGTTATGATTATTGTCATTGTCATTGTATAGACAGTTATTGTTTCTCTTTCTGGTTATGCTTATGGTTATTGTTAATTTTGTTTATGGTTATGGTTATCTGCATTATGGTTTTGATCAAAGTGGTTATAGCCGGTTATGGTTTTAAGTTATGGTTATGCTTTTAAGTTATGGTTATGGTTCGTTATGGTTATGCTTTTAAGTTATGGCTATGCTTTTCAGTTGGTATGGTTGTCTTTCATTGGCCTCAAATCTCATGTGAGATTCTACATGGATAGCATGTAGGAGGCGTATACATGATATGGTTTTTTTTGAAAAGTTTATGTAAAAACAAAGGGAACTCTGCCGAAATTTCTGCGCACGGGAGCATGGTTGATATTTTGGTGCTGCTCGCTTTCTTGGGCAGAGGGCAGGAAGTCTGGTTGTGGCTGTGTCCATCTTTTAACTGGGCACAGGCCAAGCTACCTGCCCTCTGCCCAAGAAATTTTTTTTCTGCTATGGTCGTCGCTATGTGCGTCGCTATCCGCGTCGCTAATAGCGACTGGTTTCACAGCAACACGGATAGCGACGCGCATAGCGATATCTGCGTCGATAACACGTTTTTTTGTTGTAGTGATAGAGTAGATAGAGAGGATGTAGAGATTAAGTAGATTAGGTAGAGAGTATGCAGAGAAGGTGTAGAGATAGAGATTAGGGGAGAGAGAGAGAGAGAGAGAGAGAGAGAGAGAGAGAGAGAGAGAGAGAGAGAGAGAGAGATGTGGATAGAGGTTAGGATGTAGAGGGAGAGTAGAGAGAGGTTAGGATGTAGATAGAGAGACAGAGGATACATAGAGTATAGAGATAGATAGAGGGACTAGAGAGAGTGTAGAGATTTACCTCTATTTAGTGCTCTCTCTATGTTTAGAAGGTAGAGAGTCTGAGGGTAGATATAGAGATTAGGTATAGAGTAAATAGATAAGATTAGGATTTAGGAAGAGATCAGAGAGGTGTGGATAGAGTAGATAGAGATGGTGTAGAGTTTAGGTAGACTAGGTAGAGAGGGAGGATACATAGAGAGTGTAGATAGAGATCAAGTAGAGGGTAGATAGATAAGGTTAGGATTTAGGAAGAGATTAGGGTTTAGAGAGAGGTGTGGATAGAGTAGATAGAGGGTGTAGAGATAGATAGAGGGACTAGAGAGAGTGTAGAGATCTACCTCTATTTAGTGCTCTCTCTATGTTTAAAGGGTAGATATAGAGATTATGTAGAGAGTTGATGGATAAGATTAGTAAGAGATTAGGGTGTAGAGAGAGGTGTGGATAGAGTAGATAGAGAGGGTGTAGACTTTAGGTAAATTAGGTAGAAAAGGAGGATACATAGAGAGTGTAGATAGAGATTAAGTCGAGGGTAGACAGATAAGGTTAGGATTTAGGAAGAGATTAGGGTTTAGAGAGAGGTGTAGATGGAGTAGATAGAGAGGATGTAGAGATTAGGTAGAGCGTTAACACAACCTTGTCCCAAACAACACCGCCTTGCACACACATCTAATCATTCGCACAATTTTGACTTTGTTAAAGCTACCCACAACCCCAACTTTATCGGACTAGCCCAACCTTGACTCTGCCCGAGCTGCCCTCAATTCTCAGACTCATCTTGAGCACCAACTTTGACTCTATTCGAGCTGCCTATGACTCTCTAGCAGTTATGCTTTGAGTCTCTTCATAGGAAGCATGTGCCTATCATGGCCACTCGAGCCTCATCTCAAGGCAATTCTACATTCTCCGGGGTTGTGGAAACACCCCCAAAGACAAAAAACCTAACACATAGGTCTTCAAAATGAACTCGAGAAGCTTCGCAAGGAGAATGAGGAGTTGAAGCATAGACTAGTCGCTATTGAGGCTCGACTCACAACAGCGGATAACCACAAAAAGGAAGTGATGGAACATATGGAAATCAAGCTCAATAATACAAAGGTGGAAGTAGAGACCACCTTCACAAAGGAGGTCAAAACCCAAGTGTAGAAATCATCTTTCATAACGTTGAAGACTGTGTAGTGTCCACGCTACGTGAACAACAATGCCAAGAGGATATCACCCTCAATGTTCGCATTGGTAGGCTTCCAAGTGACTGGAAAGGGAAGGGGGACCTCAAGCTCAATAACTCAACGGTGGAAGTATATACCACCCTCACAAAGGCGGTCAAAACCCAAGTACAAGTTATCATCTTGGTAAGGTTGAAGATTGTGTAGTGTCCACGCTAGGTGAATGACAATGCCAAGAGGATATCGCCTTCAATGTTCCACAATTCCTTTGCTCACATCCAAATAACAACCCACATGGTGCAATGGGTCAGCCACAATCACCTCTCTTACACATGAACATCACACCAACCATGCAATCCTCACTTTCAAGACTAAGGCAGATCAAATCAAACTCCTTGAGAAATTGCGGCTTCTCAAGGACACCAATTTTTGGTTTGCAAATGATCTAATATCCGCCTAACTCAAACAGAAGAAGGAGAAGAACTCCAAAAGATGTGAGAAGTGCACTCAATAGGGAAATGGTCACTTTATCAAGAAGGTAAAGCCATTATCCAGGAGTTTTGAACTCCCAAACCGGCTCCCTCCTCACCTACCCCTTCTTAGATTTTGTTCATTTCATCTTATCTTCCCTTTATCACACCTCGCTTGACCCTTACTCCTTAATTGAGATGTATCCAACACCCGAGGGGGTCCACCTTTCAAAAATACCTATAGCACGTGCGTTCAAGAGGTATTTTTAAAACCCCTATACACACACACACACACTTCATCATGAATTAAAAGACCCATCTTCCTTCATAACCTGTAACTTTTTTTCAATTTCTCATTTTTAAACCCCTCTTGTAAATGGAATTCTCTAACTCTTTGGTATATAAAAAACCCCTCCGGGTGAACTCACGTGCTACACTTACATATTTTTAGGTGGAGTGCCCAACATCCAACAAAACCTTTATTCAAAAGGAACTTTGTAATGTTTTGTTTTTGGTCCCATAGGCCATATCTAACCTTCATGGATGATAATTAAATCTATTTGTCTATTTATATCTACCTATCATAGATGTCATAATGAGCAGAGTGCATAATCATTGAGAATGCCAAATGGACGCCAGCACAAACATGGCAATGGACATGCTACAAAGTTTCAAATACAATGCTTAACTTAAAGGCTATGAGTGTGCTCCTAGTACTAGAATTATGATCATACACAAAGGTTTTTAAGTCAACCATCAACTACATCAGCTTCCAAATCACTGGTTGATTTGACTCACTCTTCAATGTCGAAGATGAGTATACAAACCCCCTACAATAAATAGAGCTCCCTTGTGAGAGAAGAGTATTAAGAAGAAGCGACCAATATTTGTTGATGTGAACTATGTGCTTGAAGAAGATAGTCATAGATCATATAACTTTATACATGTCAACAATAAAGATGCTCATCTAGGCCATCCAAATTTGGATGGAGCAGATGAGCATCTTTATTTTTGAAATTCCGTATGGCGGTAATATGCACGGTACTATGTGAGGTAATATACACGGTAATATGCGAGGTAATATACACGGTAATAATCACGACTATGTTACCGCTCTTATTACCGTGTATATTGTTGCCAAACCACTACCGCATCCTTTGCCGCTGTTATTGCCGCACATGCAATATTTTCTCTTTCTATTTTCCTTTGTTAATCCACGGCAATGCTAGCGGTTATGGAGTTTTCCTCTTATAGTGTGAGGCCATCCTCACATTTCCTGCATCTACCACCATTCATGAGGCTAGGGGTTTCCTTGGGGTTGCTAAACATTATAGCCATTTTATTAAAGATATGGCTCATCTTATTTTACCACTTAACACTCTTTTGAGGGTTGAGAAAAAGTTTATTTGGGGGACACCTCAGACTTCCTTTTCTTCCCTTAAAAGTGCATTTACTAAGGCTTCTATTCTTAAGGCACCCGATGCTTTCAAACCTTTTCATTTATTTTCCACTTGCTCGCATTATGTTTTATCTAGTTGCATTGCCCAACTTTATGGCAAGAAATTGCATCCCGTTGCATATTATAGTTGCAAGCTCAAAGATGCAGAGACACACTATAGTTGGGTAGAGCAGACTTATTTAGCTATTGCTGAGAGTGCTAGGAAGTTTCACACCTATTTATCCACGCAACACTCCATTATATATGTGTCTAAAGAATCATTATGCCTTGTGATGAATAAGTTGAAGCCCCCTTAGCGTATTATGCGATGGCTTCTTGAGTTGCAAACCTTTGATTATGAGCTTAAATCCAAACCTCCTGCATTGTAAAAGCTTGTAGATTGCTTGGCTGGCGTGTCTCCTTATGCTGACGAGCCCATCTCATCTGAACCCAATTTGTTTTGCATTGATCCTTCTCGAGAGTGGTATGACCAAATTGCTCATTATTTGTCTACTCTATAATTTCCCCAGACATGAGTAAAGATGCTGAGAAAAGACTATTACCCATGCAAAGAAATTCTCTAATATTGATGGGTCTTTATATCATGAGGGGTTTAAGGGCATTTATCAGCGCTGTGTTGCACATGAAGAGATCCCTCATATTCTAAAAGAGCGTCATGATAGTGCGGGTGGGGGACATTTCACCAAGAAGTTGACCGCATTGAAGATCTTGAGAGCAGGTTATTGGTGGCCTAGTGTGTTTAAGGACCCGTTTGAGTGGTGTAAGAGATGTGATGTTTGCCAGAGAGCCACCCGCCTTGAGAATCATTTGCACCCTAACAATCCTATTATGGTCTCGTTACCGTTTGAGAAGTGGGGCATTGACTATGTTGGGCCTATCACTCCTACATCTAAGCATGGGAAATCCTACATCATTGTTGCAACTAATTACTTGACAAAGTGGTCTAAGGCTAGAGCGGTAAGGAGTGATGATGCACACACTACTGCTTCATTCTTGATTGATCGTGTTATTTGTCATTTTGGGACACAAGCAAAACTTCTATCTGATAGGGAGACACATTTTTAAAATGATTTTCTTGAGGATGTCACTTATTATTTTAACATTAGACACTATAAAACCACCCCTTATAAGCCTTCTACTAATGGGCAAGTTGAGAACACTAATAAGACTCTAGTAGCTAATTTAAGAAAAACTATGGATGTGAATAAGAGGGATTGGAACGAGAAACTACCAGCATATAACACTACTTTTAAGGAGGCAACAAGTTTCACTCCCTTCTGTCATTAAATATCTAATATCTAACCAACCCAAATGATTTTCTCATATTAAACCGATCATTTAATATGGGACAATAAATGGAAACAAGGTTAGACTATAGACATGTGCTTATAGATCTATCTCAACACGGGGCCAATGGTAAAGGGGCCCAAATGAGAGATGGTATGTCAAAGAGCAAGGTTAACTAATGAAGCTTAAAAGACCTTAGGGTTAGCTTCATTAAAGACCTCCAATGGTTAGTGTTAAAAGTCCTTTGACCTTAAGAAAACTAGGGCTGAGCTTGAGGTGGGAACCCGACCTAAACTTAAGCAAGCTAGGGCTGTGCTTTGTGTACTCCATATGAATCCGGTCCTCAAATATTGTCATGTTCACTAAACTCTCTCTCTTGCAAAAGTATTGTTCATGCCAAGTTAACTAAGTACCATGTTTATGTTGCTACCATCAATTAAGTTCAACCGCTTTGCTCAAAGAATCTCTCAAAAGTGCTTCACCTAATTTCCTAATTCCGCTACTCTCAAAGTTCATAGGCAATTTCCATTACATTGGTATCAGAGCATTTGGTTTCTCTTTTCTTGCTTAAGAAGAGAGGTCCTTAACTAGCCTATTAATGGTTGTTTTTGTTAATTATATTAGGGTAAGTGGGTCTGGGATCTATTATCGATTTTGTTGAGCCCACTATGTGGGATATGGTGCACACCTCGGGAGCTTTGGTCTTAATAATGGAGTCTTTTTAGACTTGCCTACGACTTTAACATTATTGAGCCATAAGAAGTCTGAAAGGAGATATCCCTTGACAACTTTGCTATGTTAGACTCACTCCACTACTCTCTATAATTAACCAATTCGAGTTGTGGGTATAGATTCTTAAGTGCCTATTTTCAAAGGCGAAGAGGAGTAGCAACTAAGGTTTTGAATTGCCAAAGCATACACTAAGTAAACACATAAGTTTCATTAGCATGGCTGAAAATAACCAAGAGAGGAGAATGAACATTGATAACTTTGATTTTGCACATGAAGGTGCCAATGATGATGCCCCCATGTTTGTTTATGGGATTTCCTTTCCTCTCCAAGAGGAGAGAGAGATTACGAGGCCTCTTGAAGAGACCCCCAAAAGAAGACTCTCTCCCATACGAGAGGAGGAATCCAAAGATCAAGAAAGCAATGAATCCCTAAATTCCTCCGAAGATGTGGCTCCACGAAGGAGGACTAAACGATCGCCAAATCCTCCCAAGAGGAAACGGTTAACCCATAGTCCTTCTCCTCATCACTCCAAAAGGGAAGAGAGGAAACCAAGGCAGAAAAGGGCAAGAAAGAGGTCACCCTCTTCGCCTTCTTCTTCACCTTCCCCCTCTACCGATGAAAGCTATGGCTATTCTCCTAGAGAATAAAAGAGGGGAGCACATCGCAAATATTACCTTGCATGGTGAAGGTCACAAAAGCTCAAGAAGTTCAAAGAGGGAGGAAAGAGTATCTCTTTTCTCACCTATGATGGATCCTTTGGTGCTACCGACAAAGAATTGGCCTTCATCCAACAATTTGATGCGGCCTTTGGAGATGAGGGCTTCACGGAGTCCTCCAAGCTATGCCATGTAGCTATGCACTTCCAAAAATCGGCTCATCAATTGTGGGCTAGCCTTGGAAGCAATGGCGAAACCCCAAAGACATGGAAAACTCTACGAGTTTCCATCATGAAGCAATTCCTTGCAAGTGATGCAAAGGACAAAGTGCTCCACCGAATGGCGGAGTTTAAGGCTTCTCTCTCATGAGTCTATCCACAAATATGTGGACAAGTTTTGGGATTTACATCTCAAGGCTACTGTCTTTCAAAAGATAGACTTTGCTGAGCAAAAACAACAATTCTGTGCAAGATTACCTGAAGCGATGGCCGAGTATGTCAACTCTCAACGGCCTGACTCTATCAACGAAGTAATCCACCATGCCATGGTTGCTTCATGCATCAATTTCCAACAAGCGGTTAGACGGAATGTCAAACCCATGGAAAATAAAGACAAAAGTTATGCAAAGGGAAAAATTAATGCCCAAGATTTTTCCCACGGCCATTCCAACAACAACAACAACAATCGGTCCAAGGAGAAAGGAGTTTACAAAGGTAAAAATAAACTCTCTCCTGAAGAGCTTGAAACTTTTCGCAAGGATCACAAATTTTTTAAGTGTGGGGAGCAAGGACATGGCTATCGTTCTTGTCCCAAAAGAAATGCTCGCAATGAGACTCCTAGAGCTTCCACTATCAAAGCTCCAAAAGAAGATACTCATTGCAAAGGATCACCTCTCTCCTATGCTTGGGAAAAGGTAAGGGAGCATGATGCTTTCATCTTGTTTGACCTTGGTTCTACTCTCAACTTCATATCAATGGAGTTGGCCACCAAGTTGGGCATTCAAGCTTTTGAGATGGGAGATGCTGTAATTGCTGATGCCTCTTTCAAGGGATAGCAAGCCTCCATTACTCCCTTGATTGGGAAGTTGAGGCTTCATGTCCAAAACTATGTCGACAAAGAAGACTTCTTCATCTCTCCTCTCCAACATGAGGATGCTATCCTAGGGATACCATGGTTCAACCGCATGGCTGCCAACATGAAGTTTCCTGAAAGGAGAATCTACTTCACCTACAGGGGAAAGCATATGTATATAGATGCTAATGATTCTGGTTGTACTATACCATTTTTAAATCCTCCCACCCTTGATAAATCAATGAAAAGCTCAGTTTCTGCGTACATGATTTTTGTCAAAGAATCCCTTAAAGGTCCTAATGTTTCATCAAAGGTGAATGGTAGGAATCAAGAAGAGTTAGACTTGTCTAACTTTCTAAAAGGATTCCAAGATGTGTTCATTGATGATATTCCTATGGACTTACCTCCAAAACGAGGGGATGATGACCATCGAATGGAGCTCCTATCAGGAATCTCACCACCTAACAAACCTCCCTATTGAGTTTCACAAGCTCAACTAGAGGAGATCATGAGGCAAGTACAAGAATTGGTAGACAAAGGAATGGCGAGGTCTAGCTCCTCTCCCTTTTGCTCTCCAGTCCTTTTAGTGCAAAAGAAAGATGGTACATACCGCATGTGTGTGGACTATCGCGCACTAAACCATATCACTATCAAAAACAGATTTCCCGTACCTCGGGTAAAATATCTGTTTGATAAGCTACAAGGATCTACCTACTTTAGTAGGATTGACCTTAAAAGTGGCTACCATCAAATAAGGATAGTGAATGAAGATATCCTAAAGACTGCATTTCTTACAACGTTTGGCCTTTATGAATATCTAGTCATGCCTTTTGGCTTGACTAATGCACCAGCTACATTCAATCGATTAATGGAGAAAATTTTTAGACCCTACCACAATTTCATTGGAGTGTTCTTTGATGATATCATCATCTACTTCAATTCCTTGGAGGAACACAAGCAACATCTTCAAGTGATTTTTCAAGCATTAAGGGAGAATAAGTTTTTTCTCAATCAAAAGAAAAGCGAAATTTTTCTTCAAGAGATTCAATACTTAGGTCATATTATCTCTCGAGATGGTATCCGTATGTATCCATCAAAGTTGGAGGTAATAAAAGCATGGCCTAATCTACATGAGCTAAGAAGCTTTATTGGTATGTGTGCATACTATAGACGCTTTATAGCAAAATTCTCTCAAATAGCAGGACCATTACATGACTTAACAAAGAAAAACGTTAAGTATTCGTGGATTGCTAAGGAGCAATTTGACAAGCTTAAGGAGAAGCTTATCTGCCAATTAGTCCTTATGCTTCCGGATCTCTCAAAGCCATTTGAGGTCCAATGTGATGCTTGTTGTGATTTCCTTGGAGTAGTCTTGCTTCAAGAAGGGCATGCTATAGCATATGAGAGCTGAAGACTCAACATGGATGAACGGGTCTTAGGCATTTATGAGAAAGAGCTGTTAGCTGTTCTACATGCCCTAGAAACATGGAAGCACTATCTATTGGGGACTCCATTCATCTTACAAACAGACCATCAAAGTTTCAAGTACTTCATGACGCAAACAAATCTTTCCAACAAACAAATGAGGTGGGCAAATTTTCTTTCACAATTTAATTTTCACATTGCTCACGTTGCTGGTAAGCACAACCAAGTGGCTGATGCACTTTCACGACGACCAAAAGTTAATGCTGTGTCAATAGCAACTCACAATGATCTATCTTCTATGATATATGAGTATGCTACTGACCCTGACTTTAAAGACATAATGTTAGCCCTTGCTTTGGGGAAGAAAGAGGAACCACTCACCTTGCAGGATGGTTATCTTGTCCATGGCAATAGGCTATGTGTTACCCACTCCCTTCGTGAGAAAGTCATGTATGAATCCCATGCTCCTCCCTATGCGGGGCATAGAGGCATTCAACCTACTCTTCGAGGAGTAGAGACCCATGAAAGTGGACATACAAGAGTATGTTTCAAAATGTGTAGTATGCCAAAAGACCAAGTAGGATAGAGGGAAGCAACCTAGATTACTCCAGCCATTGCCAATTCCTAATTCACCATGGGAGAGTATATCCATGGATTACCAAAATCTATCCATGGGAATACGGGAATATGGACAATAGTCGACAGGTTTAGCAAGCAAGCACACTTTATCCCTGTCAAGAAGACTATTAAGGCACACCAAATGGAAACTCTCTTCATATCACAGATTTTCAAACACCATGGATTGCCAACATCCATCGTGTCAGATAGAGATCCTAGAATGACCAGTAATTTCCGGAAAGGTCTCTTTGAAAATCTAGGTACAAGATTCAATTTCTCTTCGGCCTATCACCCACAAACGGATGGCCAAAGTGAGATAGCTAATCTTACGATTCTTGATCTACTAAAGACCTATGTTGCAGAAGTAGAGCAATGCTCACAATGGAAAAAGTACTTACCTCTTGTAGAGCATGCGTATGATAATACTATCCATACTTCTACGGGAAAAGCACCTTTTGAAATCATAGAGGGAAGACCTAAAAGTCCCTTGCCTACTTAAAGTACATGGGAAGATCTTCGCTGCCGATGAGTATAGCCGTGACTTGCAAACATCTTTCAAAAGATTAAGGAGGCTATATCCATCTCCCAACTAAGGCAAAATGCTGCTGTTGACAAGCACAGAAGGGCGTTAACGTTCAAAGAAAATGATTGGGTCTTACTTAAGTTTCCTAAGGCTCGATTGAGGCAAACGACGGGCAAAAATCCTACGGGCCATCAAATGTATTATGCTAAACTAGCAAAAAGATACTATGGTCCTTTTCAAATTTTGAAGCCAATCAATGAGGTGGCTTATCAACTCAAGTTACCTAACCATTGGCTCATACACAACGCTTTTCATATAAGCCTACTCAAGCCCTACAAAGGAGAGCCTCCAAATGAACCAATTATTGAAGACCCTCCCAAAATCGAAGATCAAGAAGAGGTACTACAACCCAAAGCTATCCTTCGGCATGAAGACAAAGTACATTGACATGGTAAGATTATCCGACAGTATTTTATTAAGTTAAAAAATTATCCTTTTGAAGATGCTAGATGGATACAAGGAATCCAGCTTAAGGATAGTATGAACCTTGTCAACGCTTACAATACTACATTAGAGTAACCAAATGTACATGTGTCTTTTAAATGATCAATGTTTTTGTCTTATAAGACTAATTCTCTCTTTATTGTGCACAAATTTAAGTAGTATGCATACTGAGAATCATGTTTGGGATGACGACGTCTCTCAAACACCATGTAGAATTTGTCACTCTACTTGGGAGGATGAAATGGACTAAAGAGTAGACATGCTTGTGGCAGCTATGTCTCCCAAGCACCAAATGGATTAGTCATCCATCTTGGAACGATGTCGTAGGGTAAAAAGGGATCCTCTACCCGGTAAGACAAATTGACTAATGACTATGACTTTATCTCTTTTACCTCATAGTCGAGGATGACTATGATTTCAAGAGAGAGGTAATGGCATTAAATATCTAATATCTAACCAACCCATATGATTTTCTCATATTAAACTGATCATTTAATATGGGATAATAAACGGGAACAAGGGTTAGAATATAGACATGTGCTTACGGATCTATCTCAACACGGGGCCAATGGCAAAGGGGCCCAAATGAGAGATGGTATGTCAAAGAGCAAGGTTAACTAATGAAGCTTAAAAGACCTTAGGGTTAGCTTCATTAAAGACCTCCAATGGTTAGTGTTAAAAGTCCTTTGACCTTAAACAAACTAGGACTGAGCTTGAGGTGGAAACCCGACCTAACCTTAAGCAAGCTAGGGCTGTGCTTGAGGTGGGAGCCCGACCTAAACTTAAGCAAGCTAGGATTGTGCTTGAGGTGGGAACCCAACCTAAACTTAAGCAAGCTAGGGCTGTGCTTGAGGTGGGAACTCCACCTAAGGTGCTTGTCAGATGACTAAGGTACTTGAGGTACTTGTCACATTTAATGAGGAAGCTGCTTGAGAAGCTTCCTATGTACGGGGGGTAAGATGCTTGAGTCAAAAAGAGAACCTACACACTTAATGAGGAAGTTGCTTGAGAAACTTCATATGCATAAAAATCTCAAAGTTAGGGGAATTCTAAAAGAGCACATGGGACACATGTAAGACTCTCACTAAGCTTAACCACATGGTGTGCTTGAATGCTATTGGTTGGGCTAAAGAGGGGTCCAATGAGCTTCTACTTCCATCTAACAAATATCTAGATATTTTCAAGCTCTCTCTCTCTAAGGGGTAAGGAGGAAACTTGTCAAAAGACTACCCATGTACTTGACTGCATTCTGCATGTGATTGGCTAGGGGGAGAGGGGTCCAATGAGCTTGCAACATGCAAAAAAGTCACCACTCGCCCAAAGCAAGGAGGGGGGGTTGCTAGGGGGATATACTCCACACACAAACTCATTTTGGAAAGCCATTCTCACTTGGTGAAAGTTGAGGAACACCACCTCCTTCTCCAAGCTTGTGAGAGTGAAAGCCTACACCAACACTCTTGGCTATGGAATGCAAATCCAACCAAGAGTCATGCTTCAATGCTTAAGCTTGCCATCTTCTCCATCTTCATTACTATGCTATTGTGTATGCTAGCAAGAAGAGTAATGATAAGTGAGGAACTATTTCTTTCTCCTGTGGAATGTTTCTTCTTCCTCTTCCCTATCCTCATTCCCCGCTAGCTCTCTCCACCTTCGAAGGTGTTTGAGGCCTTGAGGACTAAGGCTTGGGATAGTTAATGCTTTCTTCAAGTTTATGTTATGCTTGTGATGCATGAAGCTTTCCATCTTCATTGCATCACCTAAGCTACAAGGAACACAAAGATTATATTGTACCAAGTCTCTCTTGATGGGAGAAACTATAATACAAATGCCTATTGGAGGGGGGACCGGCTCCATATGAATCCGGTCCTCAACTATTGTCATGTTCTCTAAACTCTCTCTCTTGCAAAAGTATTGTTCATGCCAAGTTAACTAAGTACCATGTTTATGTTGCTACCATCAGTTAAGTTCACCCGCTATGCTCACAAAGAATCTCTCAAAAGTGCTTCACCTAATTTCCTAATTCCGCTGCTCTCAAAGTTCATAGGCAATTTCCATTACATCCTTCTCTCTTGTTTATGGTTAAGAGTGTGTGCTACCTATTGAGCATGAGGTTCCCACCTTGAGATTCCTGCATGCACATTCCTTGACTTGGAGGAGAGTTTGAAAGAGAGGTTGGGAACATTAGAACACCTAGATGAGTGGAGATTGAGAGCCTCTTTACATCAAGGGGTAGCAAAGAAGCGTCAAACAAAAAAAAGAGCAAAAAAGGCTAAAACCTATGACTCTGAGGATGGGCAATCAATTTTATTGTATGATGCACGTCGTGAGTTCTTCCCCGGGAAGTTGATCGATGTGTTGTCCGGTCCTTATCGTCTTGTGAAGGTCTTTCCTAGGAACAAGGCCCAACTTGTAGAAATGGATGGGACGTGGTTTTCCACAAAAACCAATTTTGATAAATTAAACCTTATTGGATGTGATCTTCTTCCTTGTTGCAAATGCTTGCAATGAGTCTTCTCTTTGGTCTCTCTACTTTGATGGAGTTTGTCGCGGCAAAGAGAAGGTTGGAAGTTGTGGTATTGTTATATACCCGCCAAAGGGGGATGCTATTTTCTTGGGAGTTCTTTTGGGACATCATCGGAGTAATAATATTGTAGAGTATCAAGCACTTTTGATTGGTTTGAGTGCACCACTTCTTGTGGGAACAACAAATGTCCATATATGGAGATTCATAGCTTGTGGTACACCAGTTTCATGGCCATGTCCACACCCTTCATCCTTTGATGCACTACTATAGTATTTTAGCCCGTGACCTCTTCACCCATTTTACCTCTTCCAACCTTACCTTTTTACCTCGTCAAGAGAACCGTGTTGCAGATTCCCTTGCTTTGATGGCCCTATCTGGATCCTTCACTCAAAACTTTGACAGTAACTTAGTGACATCCTTGTCCACCCATGATGACCCTTGGGATATGTTTCAAAATGTGAAATGCTTGGGACTAGAGGGGTTAAGTAGTTAACTTAGGACTCTACGATCCACCCACCCTCCCACTTTTGAGTCCCTCATTTTATCCATGACTCGTAGACTTATTCACCTCTCAGGTGTCACTTTTCTTACTATTGACCCTAGCCACTTGCTTATGATCCTATAGCCCAATGGATAAGGGACCGGTCAAACCCTTATTTTGGGTTTGACACTAGCAGACTAGTTTTCCCTGCAGGACATGACTGTTGCATTTTTTTCAGAGAAGATGTTGTATTTATATTTCTGTACCATTGCATGTGTTTTATCTGCACATGTATTTTATTTCTGATGTGCTGCACTCATTTGCATCCATCTCATAACCGTGTACACCATGATTGCTTAAAACTAACATGCTTTGTCTTGATCAAGAAAAGGTCTTTACTGACTTGCAGATTCCAAGAGCAAAAGAATTTTAAAAGTCGATGACATTGGCAAGAGCAAAAGAATTTTAAAAGTCGATGACATTGGCAAATAACGTGTCCAGCATCGGCTATGAGGCTGTGTTTTTGCTTGCATTGACGCCAAAATACTTTGGGATTGTTTTTATAATACTTTGGGATAGTCATAAAAACAGCAAGGGTCTAAGGTTGAAACTTTAAAAGCATGAAAAAAAATGAGAATATGAAAGGGTGTCCTTTGTTGGTGCCGGCTCGTGGAGAGAAGAGGAGGAGATGTGCCCATTTTTCCTTTGCGAACTACTGAGAGAGAGCATGCTGTGAGCAATCTTGAGCACCTCAAGCATTGTGTGGGTGTATGCGCGTGTGCATAAGAGATAGACAAGAATCGATAAAGACAGAGGGAGAGTGACGAATCTTGTTGTTGCTTGTAGTCTGCAAGGAGCCGAAATTGGAGAAGAAGAGCTTGTGTAGGGGTTGCCGAGTAGGGAGAGAGGGGAGGTCCTTGCATAGAATGGAAAGGAGAGAGCACGAGAGGGGCTCTGGCTGAAGATCCGAGATAGGGAGAGAGAGGCTTGTCTCTGTGGAAGTGAAGGTTGAGAGAGAGCCTCCCTCCAAAAGATCGAAGCAAGAGAGAGAAAGAGAGCACTTATTCCGGGTTGCAGGTTGATCCAGTGGAAAGTTTGGAGAGAGAGAACGAAGAGCCTCATTCTTCCACAGGCCACTGCCCTATCAAGAGCAATTTGAGTTGAGCTAAAGGGCAAGTGAGAGAAAAGTGGCTCTCTGCTCGTTGAAGACAAGCAAGCCCAACCGAGAGAGAGAGAGAGAGATTAAACTCTCTGTTTGGTACATAAAGAAATAGAGAGAGGAGGAATGAGATCAGCAAATCGGGAGGTTAATAAGAGAGAGAGAGCAACTTCACCCTCTATTTGCAGAGCGTGCCCCTGCATAATCATTGATCAACAAGAGAAAGGAGAAGAGGGACGTCATTTGCTCGCATGTAGTACCCGACAAAGGGGAGAGAGTTACTTACCGCTAGTGGTGAGAGGAGCTCTCCTTCTTGAATTAACTTTTCTTGGAGACTTTGAGCACCATTACAAAACTAGACTCCGAAGACACATTCATCACAATCAAATCTCTAAAGTGGCGGCACGACGGCAATACCAAGGCGAAGATTTTCTACCCCTATTTATTTGCATGCTTCACACACTCTCACTTCCATATAGTCACTTGTAGCAATCTCCGTCAAAGTTGGTAATAAAAAAAAAAATACTGAAGCTTTGTAAAATTCAACCCTTGAGGGTCGTGAGGGTCCCTTTGAACCTCGCCATCAAAATTTGATCTTCGGCGTAGCAGTTTTGAGCTAACTTTCCCCCCTCTTTTGCTCCATTTTGGTATAAAAACAAAGCAATCATTTGTAAAAGTGGCTTGTGCTTAGACATCATAAATATAAATACAAATTTGTGTCCATTTGCATTGCGTCAACTCTCACAAGCATTCTCACTGTCATTCTCCCACCTGTTGTCCTCACTATCGCGCTAAGTGTTGTATTTGTTGGTTGTGATTGTTTATTTATATCCCAGCCCAACGTTCTCTGACAGAAGAAATCTAGCACACTATTTTCTTCCTAGATTCCATCTATCTCATCAGGTTTCACGACAGCTACTGCACTCTTTATACTATCTTTGTTGGGTATCTTGGGGGGTCTTTGGGTCTTTATCCTCTTTGCCTTGCTCATCCAGCTATTTTCAAGACATATATATATATATCCGATAACCAATCTAAATGTTAGTACTTTTTTGTGTCACGCATGCTATCTCACTTCTGCCTCTGCAAATGTGCAGGACAAAATCTATGTACTAGATCCTCTTATGTCGCCTATGCTTCAAAAAAATGGAATGTCATTTTTGACGTTGTTGGGCTGCTTCAGTAGAGTAAAGTAGGATCTAAGCGCGCTTTTTGGTCACTGTATACAATCAAAGGCAAGTTTTGTGTCGGTATGCAAAGCTATGGTGGATTTAGGATCTTACTATTTCTCATCGTTGATAGTTTTGATGTTTTCTTTTTGTGTAGTGAACATTTGAGTCTGGTGTTATTTGACATTGAAGCAAAGGTTGTGTATTACGGAAACTCCGGGCAAAGCAGAGGATTTCATAGGCGTGTAAAGGCATAAGGCTTATCTTTATGCTTTTGCATGTAGTGTCTATTTCTAATGTCCTATTGAAGCAAGTGCTTCTGTATGTAGTTCTGTGAGAATTTGTTTGCTAATGTGGAGCATGTTTTGTTAGAACATGATCTAGGTGTTTCCACTGAGCATCGACGGGTCAGAGTGCCCACTCAGACTGATGATTTCAGCTATGGATAGAGGACATGTATGAATGCTATGCTCCTTCTAAGCCAAATTTTGGATGTACCAAGCGTAAGTACGCATGTTGTTTTAGTGCTTGTAATGCTACAATGTCTTTATGAAAAGAAGTTACTTCTTTACTTACTTTCTTATTATCAAACATCTATAGGACCTTGAATTACATGACTACGGCCCCTATGTGTGCGCAATTTTTTTGTAATGGCCATTCATCATATTATAATTTCGGTGCATAGTCGATCAAGAGAGGAAAGCGCACGAGCTGAGGAGTTTGAACATGCCTGCATTGACAAAATCATGGAGAGGTACCAGCATACTCAAGAGGAGGTTCAAAACATGCGAGAAGCAATCAATCAATATTATGCAGACTCCGCAGAAGTAGAGGATTGGGTTACACGTCAACGACAAGAGAGATAACAGAGTAAAGCTTCACAGGTTCAAGATGCATGGGAAGCCATGGACAAAGCCCAGGCATTTGAGCGAGGCAAAAGGGCACCCAAGACCAGCGTCCCCCAAGGGAGAAGGAGCAGCAATCCAGGGAGAGGGTAGGGGAGCAGTGGTAGCAATAGGGGCAAGGGGTAGGCGAGCAGTGGTAGCAATCGAGGCAGGGGAGTAGTGGTAGCAATCGGGGTAGGGGGCAGGGGAGTAGTGATAGCAACATGGGCAGGGGCAGTAATCATCGCCCCTTTGTATAAATTTTGTATGAAAAAATAAAATGTATAAAGCCTTGAGACAATACAAAGTTTATGATTTTGAGACAATGTTTGAACGACACAAAATGTCTTTGTATTAATCATATTGGGGTGTACATCTTGGATGGCATGGCAGTAAAACTCATTGCGTGCACAGGGTATGTGACATAGCTTCCGATTGAATCAATCAAGTGAAGTGTATCTGAAGGTACTCCTTGCACAATGTTGTTTTGTCTTTGCGTCTTGGAATCTGTGAAAAACAAAGTGTTAGTATCTATATCTTTAAGGCATTAAAGGCAAGTGAAATTTATCCATTTTGTTATTATCTTCCTATTGTTGAGAATGAATGCATACACTTTTTTCAGCAGTGGGCAGGTCTTCATATGTAAGATCTACCCTAAGTTGTGCAAGAGTTGTACTTGACATTATGTTCATCACAATAAGTAGCATTAGGAAAAATATGAACCCTCTAGGGGCCCTTTGGGATTAAGGTTAATTAGAGGCCAGCCAATAGGAAGAGGGTGGTGGACACACTCTATACCCTCAAAAAAGTAGGGGGACAAGGTATCCTTACACCTCTTTATGGCCTCTTACCTAGTGAGAAGGTAAGGGAGGTGACTAGGGGAAGGGGGGGGGACCACTTTGACCTTTTTTCCCCCCACTTTTTGGTCCGGATTTAAAAATATACTAAAAAATTCAAATTTTTAAAAAATTTCAAATTTCAAATTTTCCCTCTTTAAAAGGTCCCCAAACTTATTTCATGGTCAAAAAAGTATTTTTGACCTCCAAAAGTCAAAAACATGTACTAAAAAAAACAAAAATTTGAATTTTTTCAAAAAAGTTTAAAACATCATTTTCCACCCTCCAAAGTCTTTCCAAACCTATTCTATAGCTAAAAAGTGATTTTCTCTCTCTACAAACTCTTTTCTAAGCTCTCCATTGCTGCAACAACCACATGCACCCCCTATAGTGAAACACTATCTCTCTACTAGCTTTCTCCCACCTCCATTGTAGCACCAAGCAAGCTTCTCCCCCATCTCTTCCCCTTGGCCACCACATAGTTTCACACCAAGCTAGCTCCTTTTCCTTCTCTCACCTCTATTACACCATGAAACAAGATTCTACTCCTTCTAATTCTATTCACTCACACTACATGGAAACCTCTACTCCCGAAGATGGAAAAAATATGAGCTCACATGACTTGAATACCACAACAATAGGAGGTGTGAATAGTGTGTGGGCTTTGCCAGGGGTGATCTCCAACATAAAGATAAAATGGTAAGAAAACTACCCTTGTAGCTTACATTCAGAGCTTAACATCATCTCCATCTTTAAGTTTATTATGCTGGAGAGAATAAATCTCTTTATGGCTTTCAATGTTTAGGCTTCATACCTCATAACACTGGGTGGTGCTATTTTGTTGATGGCTTTGGTGCGCCATCTATAGTTGTGTAGCATGTGATTGAGTCTCACAATGCAAGTAAGTTGTGTTATCTATAGAGAGTTATCAAAGATTTTTCTTATAATTTATTCTTTGTATAGTTGTCATTAGATTATCATTTTCTACTTTATAACTTTGTGCTCACATAATCTGTTGTTTACTTACAGAGTCAACTTCTTTTCAGAGGACATGAGCAAGCAAACATGTACAGAGATGGAAATCACTCTATTTTTGTTCCATGAGGAACCTTTCACTACGATGTTAAAGGATTTTGATAAGAATAGTAGAATTTTTGTAGAATCTTGAACCAATAGGTACTCTCTAGGAGCTCTTAGAAAAGCCATCCATATAGTACTACTATCTTCCCTAGTGTCATAGACACGCAAATACTCAAGTGTATATGAATCTCTAGATGAGGAAGACAAATACTTGTAAGAGAAGCCTAATAACAACAACATTGTCTCCGTTTGTAATTATTTTCATGAGGCTGGATTCTTCTATAAATGCAATATAAATGTGTTTTTTTGTTAAATGGCATCGCATTGAGTGAGAGTATTTAATTTAGATTACTGGAGTTTCATATTTGAGAATTATTGTTGAACTTTATGGATATTTTTATTTTCTTGTAAGATGTTTCAAGTCTCAACTCTTAATCAGAAATTCAAGCAATATTTTGATTTCAGTTTAATCATTAATGGTTATTCTTATTAAAGTGGATCATAACCTTTGTCAAGATGTCCTCAGTTGGGGATTCTGAATATATATCATTAACAATGTTTCACAAGTTGAGAAAGCTAAATTCTTGCTTTCCAACATGTTATTGTTTCCATACTATGCCTATGTCAAGCTTGACTTAGAGAAATGACAACTTGAGATGAAGGTGTCGATGTATAAGGGTGACTTATTATTAACTCATGTTTCATCATACATATATTATAAAGCCTTTGAGTTTCCACCTTTTTGAGTAGTGGTGACAAGTTTTTGGTATCAAATCTTCTTAAATATCCCTATTCATGAGCTACTGGTAGCTATTTCTTTGGTATTGCTAAAGATGATACCAATAGCTATTACCTTGTGAACTTAACTGTTAAATTGTGGATTTGATTTTTACTATGTAGCTCCATAAATTATAGATACATGCATTATTAACATAGAAGATATGTACCAATCGAGCTTATGTAAACTGCTAATCAAGAAACCTTTGGTTGGATACTATAACAATAGGAGTCACATGTGGTTTCAAATACCAAAGGAATGGCTTAACCAAAACAAAGAACACGAGATAGACACAAGGAAGTAAAAATTGGCTCCTTGTTTGGTCAATTTCTAGTGTGAATGTTTAGTGTACAGGATTTGTGAGGCCTTTGACCTGGGGAGTTCACTAAAGTATATGTAACATAGCACACGTGTTCAACATAAGGGATTTTGTATTCTTGTAAAGTTACAGAAACATGTGTAGATAAGGTCTATAAGAGGTACTTTTAATCCATTCTGGTGAACGCACATGATATAGGAAAATTTTACATAGTGAATGTTCCAGACCTTTGAACACATAGAAAAAGGGACCGGGGGGGGGTGCTCCGATTACATCAAACGCTACACCTCTATCTCATGGCCATGCATTAAAAAAGCTCCTATTTGTCAGTATAAGACCCCAAGGGGGGAGCTCTTGCTCTCTGTACATCTATCAGAAATCCTTTTCTCATACTTATAGCAATAGTGTTACAAAATTTTCTCATGTAAAGACTCCCAGGGCTCTCAACAAGAGTGGCCACAAGGGCACGCAAAATGGCCATCCAAAAGTCCCGGATGGCCATTTCGCGCGCCCTTGTGGCCACTTTTTTTAAAAAAATTTATTTTTTTAGTGTTGAACTTGTAGATTTTGATGCAAAAAAAAACATACCTTGTTTGGATTCTCTAAAAAACAACGTGCAAGTTGACAATCTCTTAAAAACTAATGTAAAGTAGACATTTCTTACTTTTTCCTTAATCTGCGGGCTCCAACGAACATTAAAACCATGGAATCTGAAAATATTCAAAAAACTAATGTTTTTTATTGTGTTAAGGACTGTATTTCCTACATACAATACTTTCTCAAAATCTTGCTCTAACACCTTCAAAGGCCCCAGGGGGTGAGCTCTTGCTCTCTGTACAGCCTTATCTCATACTTATACACAATAATTTTGTAAATTTTTGCCATGTAAAAGCTTCCAGGGCCGTCAACAAGAGTGGCCACAAGGGCGCGCAAAATGGCCATCCAAAAGTCCCGGATGGCCATTTCGCGTGCCCTTGTGGCCACTTTTTTTTTTTTTTTTAAAAGTGTTGAACTTGTAGACTTTGATGCAAAAAAAACATAACTTGCTCGAATTCTCTAAAAAACAACGTGTAAATTGGCAATCTCTTAAAAACTAATGTAAAATAGACATTTCTTACTTTTTCCTTAATCTGCGGGCTCCAACAAGCATTAAAACCATGGAATCTGAAAATACTCAAAGAACCAATGTTTTTTATTGTGTTAAGGACTGTATTTCCTACATACAAAACTTTCCCAAAATCCCACCCTAACACCTTCAAAAGTGGCTTCCAAGGAGTGCCCTCGGTCAAAATTTGAAACTGAAGGAAAATAATCAGAATGAACTCCTAAACTCTGTACAAACTTTAAAATAACCAAAATTTCTTTCAAAAAAAGTTATTACTAAAAATTTGAAAATATACTTCCCTTGAACTTCCCACAACGATAGAAATCAAAGGGTTTAAGGAGAGATGTGGTATCGAGGTTTATTCCATCAAGATCTCTTCTACTTTATCATGTCTTCTCATGTACAATCTTACCAAACAAAAACAAATTTACACTTTAAATGACTACAAATCTTATTTAACTTATCAAACAATCTAAAATATGGTAGACCTAGAGTGCTCTTTCACATTAACAAACAAAAAAGTCCAAATTTCTTCTCATTAACTTTGATAAACATACATTTGTGAACAACTTCGAAGGAGTAGTGCGGTCATAGTTCTTACATCCATTCCATGATATGGCATGGTATGGGGTGACCTATCACATAAAAATATCTTTGGTAGGAGTGCCCTCATGTTAGAAAAGGGTGTGTTGCTGCCGATGAAAAGATGTTGCATTGTCCTACTAGGGATCTCTCCATGTTAGCATAATGATTTTTGGTGTAGTGGGAGCCACATTGCCATTGAGGAGAGCTTTGTGCCACCGTAAAAGCTTCATATTATGCAAGTTCCTTGAGCCATTCTTGCAAACAACACCACTCAACTAGCATATTAAGAGGTCACCTTGTAACAAAAACATGTATGAATTCAACATTTGCAAGCTGTATAATAAAGACACTTGTTAAGTATAAGTTGTACAAATGTGCAAGTATTTCCATCCAACTGGGAATAAACAATCCTAAAATATACATTATGATGAGATTACCCACCTCTAATAATCATGGATTTGAAGCACCTACCTGCAAGATGTAATAAAGAAGACTGTTTTAGAGGAAAAGTGGTGACACTTGGCCTCTCTAACCTACAACTTTTCACTATTTGTGAACAAAAGCAACCTTTGTGCCAAGCACTACAAAACAAGTAGAGGCAACACATTATACTTCAAAGTTTATGATAAGAAGAACACAACCAAAAGAAAGAAGTATATTGTTACCTTGCACAAAGGGGTGTTTTATTCAAATATGTGATGGTATTGGCAAGATATTGAAGAACCATCAACATTCATCTCACCGACGGTACGACGTTCTTGGGATGACCTCTGCTCACCCTTAAGTGTGGCCTTCGGTGCAAATGCCACGGACAAGAAAACATGTATGCATACGATTTCTAATGTCCGTGAGCACCATGGCAGCTGTTGCGTGAGGAAGCAAAAGATGAAAAGAGAGAGGGGGGAGGGAGAGGAAGGAACATGGGAGGAGAGAAGGGGGCAATGGGGGAGAGGGAGAGAGAGGGGAGGAGAAGGAGAGAAGGGGACAGGGAGGAACATGGGAGGAGAGAAGGGGGCAGTGGGGGAGAGGGGAAGAGGAGGAGAGAAGGGAGCAGGGAGGGAGAGGAGAGGGAGAAAGGAGGGAGGAGGAAGAGAGAACAAAGGTTTTTTTTTTGAAAAATTGGACTTTTAGTGCTTGTAGGTTTTAAAAAAGGTCAAAAAATGATTTTTTGATATGCATATAAGTTGGGGAGAAGTTTTAAGTAAAAAAGAAGTAAAAATATTTTTTTTTGAAAAAAAATCAAATTTTGGCTCTCAGTGACCCACGTTTTTGCTGATGTGGCCACACCTCTTTACTCCCTTCACTTTCAAAAAGCTAGAGAGAGAAGGTGACCTCATAGGTCCACATCCTACATGTGTTTAAAAAAAGGCTAGAAAAGCCTACTCAAAACTAGCTTTTTGAATGCCCTTGTCCCCTTAACCCTACACAACATTAGCCTTAATCCCTAAAAATTAGGATTCCTTACAAGGCCCATGCAAGGTCCATATTTCTCCTAATGGGCTCTCTCAAAAGTAGATGTCCATTGCTAAAGGTTTGTTCTCAGAGTTAGACTCTATATCTTGGTCGAGTGGAATAAGTTGCCCACTAAGAAGATGATATCTAAAATAGAAAAATGATACTATGAAATTTTGAGAGCTTATAATGTACTTGCAAATTATGGACTTCTTTTGCAAAATACAGATTTTGCTTTTCGACTGTTTCCTATCCCAATTATCATCTAAAAAGTCCAAACAGCTCTCAGACTCGCAAATGAACATTGTTGTGGTAGTTCTTATTTGTTCATTAAAGAAGAAACCTACAAATACTTCAACATGAATAAATAGAGTGAGCCGAACAATCTTTGTGGCAATCGAATACTTGAGGGGCTTCTGTATATCCCAAAACAACCTATTCCTGAAGCTTTCACTAGTTTGGGACGCTGACAAAGACCAATCCTTGCTGTCAAATGATGGAAGTGGCAAATGAGTCACATGACCCCATCCGGATGATATTCAAGGTTCTAAATATGACATATCATTATAGAATATTCCTTTATATGCAAGCTTTTTGCGCGGTCTTCCTCGGTAAATTTGCTCACCAATAAATGCATGGAAAGCATCAAAAATCCCAACTATGCTCTCAACTGGTTGCCAGTCCATCCTATTCGATGGATAATAACCTGCACCATATCAAACATGATATCAACCATAAGCCTTAAAAAATAAACATGCACTAAATGAAATTTATGCTCAAAATACCCTACAGTTGGGTCGATGCCGTGGAAAACTAGGAGGAGATGTTTGTTACCTTAAGTCTGCATGTTGGAAAGAATGTTGTATGAGAGCTCTTTCACCCGCTTGCTTTGTGCACAAACTTTAATCTCTTTAACTTGTTCCTTGAAAGCCTCCACAAAATCATTGGGTTGCCTCCTCTTCCTCCTCCTCATCTGCAATAGTACCCAACTCTCGATAGTTATTCTAGATGGTATCCACAACTAATCATCTGTAGTATAACTATTAAAATTGGTAACATAGTCAATTGTAGTGCTAGACCTTCAAGAGGTAGTCATGGTGCGTACTAGACACACAGTAGGGTTAGCAAAAATATGAAAAAGGCAAGACAGTTTTGAGAGGGAAGTAGAGTTACTCAAAGTAACATTTGGGCGGGAACATAGATACTGGATGGAGCCTTCAATGCAAGTTCTCAAAATTCTTCGGTACAAAGTTAGTACGATTTATGGCATTTATGCTTTACAAGTGTGATAATTTGAATAACAAAAATTTTTCCCCTTATTTTCTCAACAAATTTCTCTCTAAAATGCCGATTTTCAATGTAACGTTAGCCTCTTCCTCATTGGTCGAGCGCCACTCTCTCTCTAGAACTAAAAGACCCGAAAGTGAGTCCAACTTTCTCCTAATAGTTTTAATTTATTAAGAAGCTTTTGGAAAGGGAAAGAGGAGCTCAACAGCAGATGAACAACCGATGTTTGAAGTACAAGAAGTATTCTATATTCATTGAGGGGCTTCAGTGCATGCTGCTATGAGGACTTGGACATGCATCAAGAAGACTCCAATATCATGAATGATTGGGAGCCAAACATGCGTTTCAATTGTTTGTAAATGCGATTGCTATTGATTAGACTTTACCTAGAGTTTTTTTTACCATTGCAGTAATTGTTAAAGGTTGATTAGACCACACCTTGTACAATTTATTCTAGTTTTGATGATATAGTGATAATTTTGGGTTCCTTGTAGCATTCATCTATCTATGGCTGCTCTTTTCTCTCTCTAGCATCTCTCACAGGAACTTGATGCTATCTCGGCTCACCTCTCAAACCCATATCTCCCAAAAACATGCACCCTTTAATGAATTAATTTTCATGACTCTTGCTGCCTGGTGGTCGTTGAGCTTCCCTAATTGGTTGCTTCTTGGTGCTCCTCTCCACCTGCCTCTACTAGTGCCTTCCCTCGACTGCTTGACAACACTCTCTTAAGCTTTCCTTTGCTGGCTCTCTTACGGCCTTATCGTATCCACAAGCATGGCATGAATCCTCCTCTTGCTTTTCTACCCCACGATCTCTCCGCCTTTGCAACCCAATGATTCTCCTCCCCTTCTGGTGCTTAGGGCTCTATACTCTAGAGAGGCTTCTCAACAACCCTTCAATTGCACTATGTGACCCAGCTTGCGGCTCTCTCTATTTGCTCCCTTTGAACTTGCAACGCCCCCTGCCAAGACGAGCTCCCTTTTCCCTTGTGTGCTCCTCGATGGGCTCTTGACCTCCTTCACATACGGCTAGTGTAGCATGGCCGGCCGTTGCCTTGCTCCACACTATGGTAACCTTTTGTCTCTTGTTTGCACTACTCAAGCCCTTCTCCTCTAGATGACTCTATCTCCTTCAAGAGTGATGACTTATCTCCCTCAAGCTAGCCTCTTCTCTTTTGTGCAGTCCAAACATGGCCTGCCCTTCACATGCCGAGTATGGCTCGCTTGCCAAATTTGGCCTTCAAATTCCTTCTCTCTTTATTCACTGTGGATACCTTTGAACCCTTTCCTTCATGTGCCACAACATGTCTTCGTGTTGTCCCCCTTGATGGCCTTACACATGCTAGGCATGGCCTCCTTTGTCCCCCCTCCAATGAGCCTTCTGCTCTCTACTCAAACATCATGCCATCTTCATGTGGCTTGGATAATTATTCCATTCTTGGAAACTCATCTAAAAGTAGCGTGCAAGACTTTCAATAACCCACTTAAAAAATCCATGAAGGGTTCCTTCCCACAAGGCATTTGTTCTCCCACACTCAGGCTCCTCCTGGCATATAGATCGACCGATGTAGCTTGGATTCACATAGCCGTTTCAACCGTTGACGAAGGAAATTTGGAATGGCGGCCTCTACACCAAAACAAACTCCATTGCGCCACAAGGGAAATGAGATGAGGGCACCACCTAGTCTTGGAAGCGTGGACTAGGACCGCTACACACACACAGAGAGAGAGAGAGAGAGAGAGAGAGAGAGAGAGAGAGAGAGAGAGAGAGAGAGAGAGATCACTATGAATGAAGCATTAACCTTAGTGTGTGTACAAGGAATGGATAACTTCAAACACTCCCAACACAAATGGCATGTAGATTACTAAACAACCACTCAAGGATTAGCCAAAATCACATCAAGCAATCTCACACACACATAAAAGATTTCTCTTAATTAATATAAGTAAGAGGAGGGGAGGTTACTAGCATGAAACAATTTGCACTCTAGAATGTGCAAGAATAGAGTGAATGAATGAGCTTTATGGGCTCATGGTGAGTGATACAAAGACTCGATGGGGCTGAGGGAGGCTTAAAATTACAAAGGGGAAGGCCTCTTTATATAGGAAAGAGAGTGATTAGGAGTGAGGTTAAGATCCAAGTGTAATTTGTACAAATGAAGCTTGATTAGGGACATTCAACCAATGAAGAAGCTCCTTCCAAGTGATTTGTTCACCAATTTGCAACTAATTAGCTCCATCATCACTTGTGTTGTTTTCACTCCTTCCTCCATAGCTTGAGTCCAAGAGCTTCTTTATTTTAAAATGTAAAGAATCTACATAAAATCAATACATATCTAGTAATAATAGAAAGGGGTTGAATGAGAACTTATGAATTACAACAAGATTAAGCATGACTTGAGAGGTGATTAGAAGAGGAATTTTGATGGTTTTTTGAGCTTGAGAGAGAGGAGGAAGGAGGGGAGGGTGAGAAGACTAATGGATGATTTTTAGAGAAGGTCTCAATGTGGAAAAGGAAGGGTGTGTGTGTAAAGGTAGAGGGGGTGGTCTCCACCACAGTTGAAAAAATTGGCATCCGCCATTTTGGCCATATCTCCTAGACCGTAGATGCAAAAATTATAAAAAAAATATGGTCAAAATCTCCAGCTCATCAGCTACAACTTTGATGAAGACAACTTTTCTTCGATCGGAGTGGAAGTATTTTTTAAAAATCCAGCAAAATCATGTGTCTGGTTCCTTCCTTTACCAAGTCTTCCACTTGGGTCTCATCTGTTTGAATCATCATATGGCTCCAAAGCCATGATGATATGAGCCACTCATTCCATCTCAATGATTCTCTTTTAATTCACCCCTCTTCCTTCATCAAATCAACTCATCCTACCCATTGTAAATGTATCACTAACAATTCTAGTGATTATTACCACTAACAACTAACTTCTCTTGTAAAAATGCACCCACACTATCAACATATGGAGTAGGCAACCGCACAAGTAAACCAAATTCACTCACTCCCATGGAAGTTTCTCTCCTTTCACCACATCAATAATTCTCTTACTTGAGCCCACATCCATGTGACTCAAGAGAAAAGAAAGACCCCATTATCATTTGAAATTCATAAAAATTCATAATCCTTGATCTTTCCTAATAAAATTGATTAGGCTTAATCATAATCAAGGCTTCTAAAGCCTATAAATAGAACCCATTCCTCCTTGTAAAAGACATCACTATACCATTGCACACTAGATTGAGCGTACCACACGCCAGTTCTATCTTGGTTGTAAAGAGAGAGTAAGCTTTCTATACACCATCACCTTGGTGCATAGAAAAGCTTGAGCTAGTTTGAGTGAGTGTGAGTAGAAGATATTCTTCCTACCATTGTTGTATCTATCCCAACATCAATGAATTGGTAGTTTTGGGTGCAATTCATGTCCAAAGGCTCACGCTTCTCCTCCAATTTGGCTTGGCAAAACTCATTCAGCTTCATAAGGTGACTTGTTTCATTGAAGGTTGTTGTTTTGTTGCTTGTGATTCATTGGCTATTGTTTGGCTACCATTGTAAGAGGGTGGATGGTGAGAGGGCTCCCATAACCCTAAGACAATGTGCTAGTGATGCTATAACCAAATCTTGTCACTTCATTCCGCAAGCTCTAAGTTCCTTTTGTGCAAAATATAAAGTTGAAGCTAAGTTGTACACCATCTCTCTCTCTCTCTCTCTCTCTCTCTCTCTCTCTCTCTCTCTCTCTCTCTCTCTCTCTCGTGTTTTAGTGTGTGAGAGTGTTCCATTGGTGTTAGGGTTAGTGTAAATTACTTGCTTGTTTGTGGGTTGCTCTAACGATTCTCCTCTTTTGCGTCCTAGTTCGCTCTTAAACTAGGTGGTGCCCCTTGTGTAGTTGGGATTTGGCTGTGGGTTTGTTGTTTTGGTTTGTGTTGTGTTGTGCCCCAGCCCCATTGAGCAGCACGGGAGCCTTGAAGGGTGTCTAGAGGTTGCTCTTCTTGTTGCCCGCCCCGGACCGCCTCACCACTTGGCAGGATGCAAGGATCACGGCCCTAGAGGCGTAGATCCAAGAGCTTATCTTGGAGAATGCTGAACTCAAACAACATTTGAGTAAGCTTGAGGAGATGAAAGCAAAGGAGAACAAAACTCTGCTAGCAAAGACACACGAAGTCGAAGCTTCTCTCAATGAGATTGTCAAGGCGGCTGAGAAAGAGGCTCGTGAGGAAAGACATAAGAAGATCAACACCAAAATACAAATAGCCTTACAAGAATGCAGGTTGTAAGAATCCCTTGCTCTCAATATCAGGATTGGAGGGCTCTCCCCACCATGGTGCACCGATGAGGACACACTCGAAGAAGCCATCACCAAGCTCAATGACATTCTTCAACCAATTAACATCAAGCCCGATACTGTCTCTTGGATCAATGACACGCATAGGCATGTGCCACTTGGTCAATGCATCCTCACTTTCAAGAACAAAGAAGAACGGACAAACCTACTACGAAAATCCTATCGCCTCAAGGGGACAAAGCTTTGGATCACCAAGGAACTTACCACAAATCAACTCAAGCTAAAAGCATGCGAGCTGAAGAAGATGCATGAAGCCCGTAAACAAGGTAAATGGGCAGTCTATCGTGGTGGTAAAGGCATCATCCAAGAGTTTTGAACTCCCAAGCCAACCCCCCCCCACTTAACCCCCCTTAGATTTTGTTTCTTGTTTTTCCCTTCTTCCTTTTATCCCATGATGGACCCTCAGTCCCTAACTGATACGTATCTGACACCTTCACCTCAAAGAACTGATGTAATGTTTTGTATTGGTCCCATAGGTCATATTTGACCTCCATGGATGATAATTAAATCTCTGTGTGTGTGTGTGTGCTAATCACCATCTTTTTGATTGTTGAGCCTAAAGCATCACAACGTTAATACCGAATCAAATCAAATCTCTCTCTCTCTCTCTCTCTCTCTCTCTCTCTCTCTCTCTCTCTCTACAAGACCCTCCCTATTTCTCTATAACAACCTCTAGGACTCCCTCCAAACGTTCTCCATCAAGCAGATTTAATTAGAGATGGTTGCATCAGTAAACAATACCATCAACACAGAATTGTTTTCCATTGGCCAGGTTTATCACAAGAGATGCTTTCATCAGTAAACACCATGTAATTGTTCTCCATTGAGTAGGTTCATAAAGAGATGGTTTCATCAGTAAACAACTTCGTCAACATGGAATTTTTTCCTCTTGCACCAACAATGGATCTTCAAGGCACATCATGTTTATGTGTCGGTTCATTCAAGTGTGCCTCATGTAGGCAGACATTAATTAGGTAGTATGAAACACAAAGAAAGCGTGCATATCAAGAAAAAGCAAAGCAAAGGGAATCAACGATTAAACGAGTGAAATTAAGCAAGACAAAGCGACAAACTATCACATTAGAGGTGATCAAGTTCTTCACACATTGCACGCAAGGGCTTGACAACGATGCAAAGGGAGAAATAATAAAAGCCATTGTCAACCATCATGCATTGAGAGGTTTGCAATTTAAGTGTGAAGGAGCTGACAAACCATATGAGAATCACAAGCGTTTGATCAGCGGATTGCACAATGCTCTCAAGGACGTCAGACGACCAAAATACTTGAGAGAATTGCTTATTAAACGAGTAAGTATCATGATGGTTATGAACTCTGGCAGTCAAAAAATGAATATAGCAGCTGCATCGCAACTTCTTGGAGTGCATCAAAGAGATTTTTATGTCGCTACATCTAGGTTGAAACAGCAATCACGACTGCCATTGCATTTGTGTGAGCGACAACTACACACAAGGAATTCCATTACAAAGGAAGTCAAAGACAAAGTCATAGCCTGTTGGAAAAGCAATACATGGGTGTCGCCAAACTACAAAGATGTTTGTCAAAGGTGTATTTGAGCAAAAGTGTACAAGAAACATCCAGTGCATCTGCTCGAATAGCCTTAGGTTTGGTTTTTTGTTATTGCATTGATCCTCATGCAAGATTTTGATCAATTTTATGCATTAGTTGATGCTTTAGGCTAGTATCACCACCAACATGATAACTACTAGGTATCACCTTCCTCTATGTAATAGTAAGATATCACTACCTACCTGATATCTGATAGCCTTGGAGGTACCACTCAGCTATCTCTCAACCTCATAGCTATTGACCAACTTTTATCAAGTCTCCTACCCACTTGATAGACACCTGAAAACTACCTCTCATCCTGATAGATTTCTTCAAGTCTCCTACCCACTTGATAGCCAACTGACAGCTTCCTCTCATCCTTTCAGCTTTTCAAGCCTAAAAGTTATCCAACTACCTTATTTCTTGAAAGCTACCCACCAACCACCATCAGCTATCCACTCCCATCCTGATAGCCACCAATATCACGTGGATGGTCTCACTAGGTAGTGTACTGGTAACTGGGAAGTAATATTGAAGCTTCCAATTCCAACTTGGTGACCTCTCATCCTGATAGCTACCTATCTTTTAGCTTCCTTCAAGCCTGAAAGCTATCCACCAGCTACCTTCTTTCCTGAAAGCTACCCTCTAGCCACTAGCTATCCACTCCCATCCTGATAGCCAACAATATCACTTGGATGATCTCACTATGTCGTGTACTGCCAATCGGGAAGTAATCTAGAAGCTTCCACTTCCAGCCTAGTGATCTCTCATCATATAGCTACCTTTCAACTTTCTTCAAGCCTGAAATCTATCCACCAGCTACCTTCTTTCCTGAAAGCTACACACCAACCACTAGCTATCCACTCCCATCTTGAAAGCTACTAATATCACTTGGATGGTCTCACTAGGTAGTGTACTGGCAACAATCAGGAAGTAATTTAGAAGCTTCCAATTCCAGCCTAGCGACCTCTCATCTTGATAGCTACCTTTCAACTTCCTTCAAGAATGATTTTGTAAACAATCCAAAAAAATTTCTCTTTTCATGTAGGTGGAATTCTTTCTTGACTTCAAACAGAATCATCCAGAGGTACAAATATGCCAAAGACCATTTGAGAAGATGAAGCCTTATTTTGTGTGAAAGCTTCACGATTGATACACATGTTGTTGCATCACACGTGTGCAAATGTCATTTTTGCAAGATACTTTAAACCAGGCAAGGCATGTTGTTAAAGGTGTGCATGGAAAAGAGTCTGCCTGTCGATGTGGCGTATGTGGTGCAGGTGCCAAATGGAAAGCGCACACACAAACTTACTCAAGCCTTACAATGATGTGGGATCAGTTTTATGTCCAAAAGCTACATGTTTAGACCGTTTTAATTTGAAGTGTTTGTTGGGGGACTGCCAATCATGCGGCAAAGAAGCTTCCGATATGTCAAGTGGAGGATTCAGATGGTTTACATGTGAATGTGAAGATATTCAAACTCGTCAAATTGAAACTGGCAAGAAAAAGAAACAAAAAGTCATGTCTCATAAAGAGATGTCAAAAGAAGAAAACTTCTTGATTTGTTTAGGGATCATTTGAGCAAGTTCATAAAGCACAATTGGGTCTATAGATGGCAGGCTGAAAAATTCAAGGACTGTCTACGTCCCTTCCTCCATGATGTGGTAGTGTCAGTTGTGGACTTTGCTTAGAACTACACATTCAAGGAACAGAATGAGATTCAATCAATGCACTAGTTCTCTTTCCACGTTACAATCTTTGTTCACATTACGTATTTAAATGGCAGGGAGTGTCCAAAAGTATTATCACTTCTATATTTTTGATGATAAAACTCATGACACCCTTTTTGTTTAGCATTGCTTCATGCTCCATCATGGTTGGTTAAAGGATATTGATGTATTGCTGAAGGAGCATTGGGTGTGGTGAGATGATGCTGCCTCATAGTTCACAACAAAGATACCATTTTACTTTGTTGCCCAATATGGGACTCTCACAGGTTTAAAATGACTTATAATTTCTTGGGTTCAGGTCATGGAAAGGGTGAGCACGATGGCACAGATGCAGTCATCAAGAGACATTTGACTCATGAAAAATTGAAGCCAAACTGTAGAAAATTCCAATGTGTAGCAGATGTAGTTACATTTTTGAAAGAGACTATGTCTAACGGGGCTATCGCCACATATGCTTCGAAAGTATGGCTAGTGACAAGGGTGTTTTGGGAGGTGAACGAATGTGATGTGGACAGGAGCAACCGTTGGGATTGCAAATCTATGGATGGAGTTCGTGGGTTACATTGTGTCTCTAGGTAATCCTTAGCAGATGGAAAAGCTCTTAGGTTTAGACAATTCTCATGATTTTGTACTTCTTTTTTCTTCCCACTTCTTCAACAACATTGGTAGATGCCTCTTCATGTACCTTGCTGCTTGAAGCTAGAGGACACTGCTTTTTTGGTGGTTCTTCAACAAGAAGAGGATTGAGAGAGGATCATAACTTTTTAAGACATCCTGTAACATTAATAAAAGAAACTATAAACATACCTTTCAGCTTCTTTTCTTTTTCTTTTTGCAATTTCACCAGTGTTTCCAATAGCATATGACTCCCTCCAGTCACATCCTCACTCTTTGATTGGCATGTAGTAGACACCAAGTTATCTCTCTTAACTTCCATCTCACCATCCTCAGCAGCATTGTCAACATCCTTTTGCATTTGGCTATTAATATCCACATTGTCTCCCAAAATCACATCTTCATTCTAAGTTTCAGTCTCCATATGCTGAACAGTACTAGCACCTGCAACATTGGTACGCAAGGGGCAGGGTTTCACATTAGAACTTGTGGCCATGGCATTTTCATCCATTGAATCATTTTTTTGGCCATCATTAGGATCTGCCATCATATAAACCATATGAAACCATCATTGACCTTCATAAGAATTACACCCTGCAACTTGACAAGGGGGGTGACACTTACAAAAAAGAGGAAAATTATGGTTGGGCACTGGTAGCCACCAAGGTTCCCTTGCTAATCACTAGCCTTGCAGACGCTATTACCTAACCTGATAGCATCTACCTTTATAAATATCTTTGAAAGCTAGCACTGGTATCTATCTAGCTAGCTAGTGCTTGGGTGATACCTACCTAGTTATGATAGATAGCTAGCTACTACTGGGAGCTAGCTAGCTAGTGCAGGAAGCTAACTAGCTAGTGGTAGCTAGCTAGTGCTGGCAGGTAGCTAGCTAGGATTGGTACCTAGTAAGCTATTGCTGCTAGCTACCAAGCAAGCACATGTAGCGAGCAAGGTAGCACAGGTAGCTAGCAAGCTAGTACAGGTGGCTACCAAGCTATCACCTAGGTACCAAGCATGAACTGGGAGATACCAAGTAAGCATTGAGAGCTTTGAAACCCACCCCTAGTAGCTTCCCAAGAAGCACTAGTAGTAGCTAGAAAATCAAGCTTTGTCTTGGCATTTGCAGATAGAGAAATGGTAGCTCCCAAGCCAGGAAGGATGCCTCCTGGTGAGAGGTAGCTCCAAAACAATTAATGCTAGCTCCCTAGAGAGCAATAGTAGCTTCCAAGCTAGCACTCCTAGCAATCAAGCTATTTAAGTGCTATTTGGAAGCTATCAATAATCCAGGTAGCCTAGAAGGTTCTCAATGCTCATACTAGTACAAGCTACTACGTCTGCCAGTATAGCTACCTAGCAACCAAGGTACCACTAGAGACTACCTTTATAACAAAAACAACTAAGACAATGGTCACTATCAGTGCAAGCTAGCACAATGCTGGTACCATGCTGCATACATATTCCCAGCCTATCAAATAAAACATACAATGCATATCTGTCTCAATTGTGGTTTTGATAGCACTATTTGGTAGCACTAGTCCTGATGTAGTTTGTGACTCCACCGCATAACTTTGGGAGCCAGCATGGCCCACCATCACAATTGATCGTGCAACAAGTAAGATGGTCTGCATGGAAGTGTCCTTGCTTGCTGTAAGATGAGCAAAACAATACATATGGTATGCATGAGTGCAAGGTAGCACAAACATGCCAAGACCATCCTTGTCGTACATGACCAATCCACAAGCATTACAAATGCTACACGTATTTGAGGGCCCCATACCAATTGGTGGAAATTTGGGGATAGGCACATTCAAAAGTACTATTCTCTTTTTGGCCTGCATGCTTTTGATAAGCTTCAGTTGTTCACGCAACAACTCTTCCCTTTCTTGCTCCAATTGAAGCTGCTCCAAAGCTGCAGACCTAGCACCATCAGGCACATTGTCCACAGCTACCCCTGCTATTGTAGAGATAGTGAGAATCAATGTATCAACTCTCCTCCTCAGTGCCCGGAATTTATCTGCATCTTGTGCATCCAAGTCTTTTTTTGCCTCTTGCAACTAAGCCTCTGCAACTTGCAATTGTTGTCTCAGATTGTTCACCACGAGCTGTGCACCTTCCTCTTGATGTATATCTGCCTTGACCTACTCTGCCTTTCTTTTAGCTTCACTGACTTCAAATATAGAAATAGCATGTATGGATTTAGATGCCTCATGCATTCTATCCAATTTTGCAAGAGACTCCATACTAAAGCATGTGTCCTTCATCACATCCTAAAATCCCAATGGTGGAGGTTCCAGTCCTTGCTCATGCCCCACCTCTGGTCGCTCAGTCTTTGGACCTTGTTGCAAGCTAGAATTATGTGCTACAGAAGATACATGGAAAATTGCCCATCTATTCTTCTTTGTCTGCAGCTTTGATGCATCATGTCATCAACAAACAAAGCCCAATTCAATTTCCCTTCAGTTGCTCATGCAAAAATCCCCTGGAAAATGCTTTGGTTGACTCCATTCTATAATTGCTTGGAGTTTCTTGGTAGAATGATGTGAACAACTTATAGAACTCAGGCTAGAACTCTACCTTCAGAGCCGTGCATTTTACTTTGCTGCCCCTTTTAGGAACCTCCTCAAAACACTTCAGCCACTCATCATCGGTGAAGTTTGCCTCGCTTAATAATCATGCATCAACACCCAAATAAAAAAGACCATATACTTCATGTGCTTGCACCTTTGTCATGCAAAAGATTGACTTCCTTTCAAATGGCACATGTGGAGGATACCAACGTGTCTTCCCTTGCAACATGCGTCAAGCATGCTTAGATCACCGGAATGCACAAAGGAATATAGAAGAGACATGGGAAGACATACCAAAAACTATGACTGGCATGAGAATACTCTAAATAAGCAACATGTACCCTATTGTTGAGGCCTTATCATCCACAAAAAACCATTACATGAATGTAATGAATAATGATTGTTATCAATTCTCTTTTGTTCACGAAACTTTGAAGTGAGTTTTTGGATTCTCTAAAGGGCAAGTATGAGCATGATGATGCATTCTCCAAAGTGTGGAGCCATGTGCAAATGAGGGATCCTTCTAACTCCAATGTTGGTAGTGTGTTTTTAACCTCCACACACAATTATCCTATGTCAAGTGATGAACTATAGAGGTGGAAGAATTTTTCCATCGACAATGGGTACCTACTCCACAAGGGGAGAGTTTGTGTAGTGACGGACACAAACATTCGGTGCCAAATTCTTTATGAATGTCATGACAGTCCAAGTGCAGGGCACCCGGGCATTAAAAAGACTTATGCTCTTGTAAGACAACAATTTTACTGGACAGGTTTACATGGCTTTGTTCAAGACTATGTCTTGCATTGCCAGAAGTGTCAAGTTAACAAAATAGAGCACCTGAAGGCAGGAGGAGTCGTACATCCTTTGGATATTCCCAATGGTAAATGGAAAAGTATCTCTATGGATATTATTATGGGTTTACCAACCACTATACAAGGTCATGACTCGGTATGGGTGGTCGTAGACCAATTGACTAAGCTATGCAGTTTATTCCAACCAAGTCAACCATAAAGACTCCAGAATTAGCTAAGTTATTTGTGGACAATCTGTACAAGCTGTATGGATTGCCAAGTAACATTGTGAGTGATTGTGATCCCAAGTTTAACTTTTATTTATGGAGGGCTATGTTTAAACAATTGGGTACACAACTCAACCTCAGTTTAGTAGATCATCCAAAAACGGATGGTCAAACTGAACGAGTTAATCAAGTGCTAGAGGATATGGTACGAGCATACGTTAGCAAGAAACAAATAGGCTGGAAAGAGTATCTACCTCTTCTTGAGTTTGCTTACAATAGTGCTAAGCATGTCACAAATGGATTTAGTCCTTTCATGCTCATGTATGGTTTTCAACCTAGGTCATTCGTTATGGTGGGTTTGGCAACCGAAAAACTCCAGCTGGTTAAGGATTTTCTCCAAGACCATATGGATATGCTAAAACTCATTTTTCAGAATGTCCATCAAGTGCATGACTGGTATAAGAAGTACCTTGACGAGCAACATCAGAAGCTATCGTTGAGGAAGGGGAAGAGGTATGTTTGTGTGTGCCAGAGCATTCAAAAAGTTTGAAGACACGGCCACCACCTAAATTATCTCCAAGATTTTGTGGGCCTTTCAAGATACGCAAGTAAGTTGGTGATCGTGCTTAAAAGCTCTCGTTATTGACACACTCTCGAAATTTGCAAGTACCATAAGAGTATACAGCTTCATCCCTAAGGCCCCATTTTCTCAGTTTGTGAAAAAGATTATAGATGAGTACTCATAAAATGTAACAAGGGTAAAAGCAATGGCACTGGATGAATTGCAGCAAGCAGTGGAGGATATCACTATATCTCTCTTTCAAGACACCGTTTTGGCAATGGCCCATGGTAAGCATGTGACTATTAAGCCCTCAAATATGAACTTAGAACTTTGCCTTGGTGGTGATGATTGCTTTCGTAAATCCTAGATAGGAGATCCATTGTAACTTCTCAAGCGGCATGTTTGCCAGTTTTATCAAGTAATTGTTTTGAAAATGAAATTATCATATTTATATATGGCAATTGCAATGTATTGTTAGAGAATTTTAATCTTATGTTGGTTATGGATTTGAATGTGGTTACTTAGGTCAATTTCTCTAATCAATCCGCTCACGGGGTCCGTGTGAGTTGGAAAGTAGAAATATAGGTTAACGTGGCCCAACCATCCCGGGCCCCACGGGGAGCAGCTACTGAGACCTTGGTAAAAGTGGGCGACTTACAAGTGCCATACATTGCACTGATAGATCACAAATCACAAATTAACTTCATGTCAAAGAGTTTTTACCAAAAAGGCAAATGACCAATGGATATAAATCATGGATGGATGATATGTGCAGAAAACAACTCATCAGGGGAGCTCTATGGAGCTTGTTCAAATGTAAGGGTGACTATAGGGGATGTGAAAGATGACCAAAAATTCTTTGTCTAGGAGATTTCTACATACCCTCTTATCCTTGGGAAACCATACATCACTGCTACTCCTATGGAAACAAAGGTGATAGATGATGGATCAACTTGTGCCAGGATAAGGAGGAGAGATGGGAAGTGTGCTGTCCAGTTCCTTACTGTTTGTGTGGACCATGAAAGGAACCATGAAAGTCTTACAGAGAAACCCTTGCCAAAGACAAACAAAGAATTCAAGGACTACAAGAATATGAGGGGTTTTGGCCATGTACCATTGTGGGAACATTGTAGAGCAGGATTGCCGTGACAAAAGAGAAAGGTTCTCGCATGATGTATATGCAAAGGAGATGTTTTCTACAGGTTTTGTAGGATTAATAGACTATGGATCTATTAATTTTACAAAATGTGAGGACTTGAAGCGGGGTGAAAGAAAACATGTAAATAGTGTAGAGAAAGGTTGGAGGACCAATGGTTTGATAGAACATGAGGAATGCATTGCGGGTATGTTTGATGAGTGTAATCAAAATGGCCTATGAACTTTGAGAACAACGGACTTAAGAGAATTAGAGTGAGCATGTTTGTGAGATTACTTTGAGAACATAGAGGGTGAACTTAATTGATGGTAGCAACATGAACATAGTACTTAATTAACTTGGCATGAACAATACTTTTGCAAGAGAAGGAGAGTATTAAAGAACATGACAATAGTTGAGGACCGGATTTACTTGGAGCCGGCCCCCCCTCCAAAAGGCGTTTGTATTATAGATTCTCCCATCAAGAGAGACTTGTTACAATACAATCTTTGTGTTCCTTGTGACCTTGGTGATGCTATGAAGATGGAAATCTTCATGCATCAAGAGCTTAACATAAACTTTGAAAAAATCATTAACTATCCCAAGCCTCAGTCCCAAGGCCTCAAACACCTCTGAAGGTGGAGAGAGCTAGCGGGGAATGAGGGTAGGGAAGAGGAAGAAGAATCATGCATAGGATAAATAAATAGTTCCTCACTTATCATCACTAATCTTGCTTAGCATAGCATAATAGCATACTAATGAAGATGAAAAAGATGGCAAGATTAAGCATTGAAGCATGGCTCTTGGTTGGATTTGCATTCCATATAGCCAAGAGTGTTGGTGTAGGCTCTCCACTTCGCAACAAGCTTGGAGAAGGAGATGGAGCTCTTGCACTTTGCACTCCACACAATGGAAAAATGTGTGTGTGTGTGTGTGGAGAGTATACCCACCTCTCATGCTTGGTCGACACCTCTCTCTCTGTCTCTTGTATTTTTTTTAATTTCATTTGGACATGTGTGCTCTTTTTCCTCTTTGAGAGAAAGAACTTAATTATTTATTTATATGTATCTAAATTCTCATTGGACCCCTTTAAAACCTATCCAATAGCATTCAAGCATATCATGAGGGCCGCATGTGAACGATCATTCGAACATGTGTCTTTTATGCCTATTAAGTCATTTGGTTGAATTGAATACTTCAAGGACCTAGTCAATCAAGCATGGAAACGTTGATGCCTCTTGAGAGTTATCTTTGAATTGAATACTTCAAGAACTATAGTCATTTAAGCATGTGAGAAACACCTCAAGCTTTTGGGTAAGGTTCCCACTAACAGTTAGCAAGCCAACAAGCACCTCATGCTTGGGTAGGATTCCCACCTCAAGGTCATCCCTAGCTTGAAGGTCAAAGGACTTTTGAACACTAGCTTGTGGAGGTCTTTAATGAAGATAACCCTAAGGTATTTTAAGCTCCACTAGATGCATGTTTTTCTTTGATAGACTACCTCCTTTTGGACCCCTATTGAAATGTAACCATGTCTCCTCTTGGTCCCTTGCTGAGGTAAATCTAGAAGCACTTATTGCACATTACTCTTTGGTAGACCGTCTCCTTTTTGGACCCCTATTGAGATGCAACCATTTCTCCTTTTGGTCCCCTGTTGAGATAGGTCTAGAAGCACATATCTATATCTTAACTCTTGTTCCTCTTTTATCTTCCCATATTAAATGATCAGTTTAATATGAAAAAATCATTTGGTAAAGTCAGATATTATATTTTTGACATTACCTCTCTCTTGAAATCATAGTCATCCTCGACTCTGAGGTAGAGAAGATAAAGCCTAGTCATTAGTCTATGTTTCTTAGCGGGTAGAGGATTCCTTTTTACCCTACCACATCATTCTAGAATGGATGACTAATTAATCCATTTGGTGCTCGAGAGACTTAGTGGCCCCGCAAGCATGTCTGCTCTTTAGTCCATATCATACTTCCAAAGTAGAGTGACACGTTCTACTTGGTGTTTGGGAGACATCGTCACCACAAACATGATCCTAAGCATGCATACTTCTTAAATTTTTTGCACAATAAAAGAAAGAGAATGAGTCTTATGAGATAAAACAATTGTTCATTTAAACTGTATTTTCATTTTCTTACTCTAGTGTAGCATTGTAAGCATTGACAAGGTTCATATTATCCTTATGCTAGGTTTCTTGCATCCATATAGCATCTTTAAAAGGATAATTCTTAAACTTAACAAGATATCATTGGACAATCCTACCGTTTCTTAGTACCTTGTCTTTGTGTCGAAGAATCGATTCGGGTTGCAACACCTCTTCTTGATCTTCGATCTCTCGCGGGTCCTCCATTATTGATTCTTTTGGTGGATCTCCTCTGTAAGGCTTGAGTAGGCTCACATGGTTAGCATTGTGAATGAGCTAATTGTTGGGCAGCTTTAATTAATAAGCCATCTCATTGATTGGCTTAAGAATTTTAAAAGAAAGGACCATAGTATCTTTTTGCTAGTTTAGCATAATACTCCTGGTGGCTCATAGGATTCTTGCCTGTAGTATGCCTTAGATGAGCCTTGAGAAACTTTAGCAAGACCCAATCATTTTTCGTAAAGGCTAAGGCTCTTCTATGCTTATTAGAAGCATCCATTTTTACCTTTGTTGTGAGATGGATATAACCTTTTTAATCTTGGAAAAGATTCTTGTAAGTCTCGGCTATATTCATCAGCAACAACGAAGATCTTCCCAAATACTTTAAGTAGTAAGGGACTTTTGGATGTTGCCTCTTTAACCTCAAAAGGTGCTTTCCCCGTAGAAGTACGTACAATGTCATTGTATGCATACTCTATAAAAGGTAGGTACTTTTCGCATTGAGAACGCTGATCTACTTCCATGCCATAGGCTTTTAGTAGATTCAAGAATCATTAGATTAGTTATTTCACTTTGGTCATCCATTTGTGGATGATAGGCCGAAAGAGAAATTTAATCTACTTCCTAAATTCTGAAAGAGACCCTTCTAGAAATTACTCGTCAATCTAGGATCTTTGTCCAACAGTATGGATGTTGGCAAGTCATGATACTTTAAAATGTGAGATCTAAAGAGGGTTGCCGTTTGGTGTGCCTTAATAGTCTTTTTGACAGGCATAGAGTGTGTTTTCTTGCTAATGAGAAGCATGGAATTCATACTTGACTTTCTTATTGTATAGATGAGTAACTCATAGCCTATTGCCGTTTGGAAGATAACCATCCTTCAAGGTGAATGGTTCTTTTTTTTTCCCCTAATGCAAAGGATGTAGTTACGTACTTAATGTTTTGGTTAGTAGCATACTTATCTATCATAAAAGATAGATCATTGTGAGTTTCTATAGACACCGCATTTACACTTGGCCATCATGAAAGTGCATCGACCACTTGATTGTGCTTGCTCGCAATGTGAGCAATATTAAATTTAAATTGCGAAAGAAAATTTTCCCACATTTGTTTGTGGCAGAGCTTGGTTTGCATCATGAAGTACTTGAGACTTTGTGATCCATTGTAGGATGAATGGAGCCCCCAAGAGATAGTGCTTCCGTGTGTCTAGGGCATGCAGACAACTAAAAGTTCTTTTTCGTATATGCCCAAGACCCATTCATTGGCATTGAGCCTTCGTCTCTCATATGCTATGGCATGCCCTTCTTGAAGGAAGACTGCTCCAAGGCAATTACCACAAGCATCACATTGGAACTCAAATGGCTTTGAGAGATCCAGAAGCATGAGGATTGGTTGAGAGGTAAGATTCTCTTTGAGCTTGTCAAAAGCATTTTTCTCTTTAGCACTCCATGAGTACTTAACGTTCTTCTTTGTTAAGTCATACAATGGTCTTGCTATTTGAGAGAATTTTGCTATGAAGCGTCTATAGTATGCACACATACCAATAAAGCTTCTTAGCTCATGTAGATTCCTTGGATTAGGCCATGCTTTTATTACCTCCAACTTTGATGGATTCATACATATACCATCTTGAGAGATAATCTTATCTAAATATTGAATCTCTTGTAGAAAAAAATTCACTTTTGTTTTCATTAATGAAAAGCTTATTCTCTTTGACAACTTGGAAGATTACCTGGAGGTGTCACTTGTACTCAAGAGAATTTGAGTGGCCTGAAGATCTTTGTCCATCGTGAGTTTGAATGTGGCTGGAGCATTTGCCAGTCCAAAACTTGTAACTTATTAAATAGATCTTCTACTCGTGGCATGGGAATTTTTTAATAGTGATCCTATGTAGTGCTCTATAGTCGACACACATGTGATATGTACCATCTTTATTTTGCACTAAAATATACTGGTAAACAGAATGGAGAGGAGCTAGGCCTGACCATCCCTTTTTCCACCAATTCATGCACTTCATGATCTCCTCTTGTTGAGCTTGTGAAATTCAATAAGGAGGTGTATTAGTAGGTGGTGAGCTTCCTAGTAGAAGCTCTATTGCATGGTCATCATCCCCTCATTTTGGAGGTAGCTCTCTAGGTATGTCATCAATGAAAACATCTTGGAATCCATTTAGGACATTAGACAACTCTAATTCCTCTTGATTCCCTTTATTTCTACTTGTGGAAACACTAGAATTATTTTTTACAGATTCTCTAACAAAAATCATATACGCAAAAATAGGACTTTTCATTGACTTATCAAAAGCAAGCTTATTACCAGGGATATGGTGTTCCCCGAATCATTATCATCTACGTACATACTCTTTTCCCTATAGGTGATATGGTGTTCCCCGAATCATTATCATCTATGTACATACTCTTTTCCCTATAGGTGAAATAGATTCTCCTTTCAGGGAACTTCATGTTGACAGCCATGCGGTTGAACCATGGTGCCCCTAAGATAGCATCCTTATGTTGGACAGAGAGATAAAAAGAAGTCTCCTTTGTCGACGTAGCTTTGGACATGAATCCTCAACTTCCCAATCAAGGGATTAATGGAGGCTTGCTATCCATGCAAGCTGTGTCAGTAGTTATAGTATCTCCTATCTCAAAAGCTTGACATTGATATGAAGTTGTGAGTAGAGCCAGGGTCAAAGAGAATAAGGGTATCATGCTCCCTTACTTTTCCCCAAACATAGGAGAGGATGAGCCTTTGCAATGAGTATCCTCTTTTGGAGATTCAACCATGGAAGCTCTAGGAGTGTCATTGAGTACATTTCTTTTCGGGCAAGAACGATAACCATGTCCTTGCTCCGCACACTTAAAGCATTTATGGTCTTTACGTAAGACCTCTAATTCTTTGAGAGAGAGCTTATTTTTACCTTGGTGATCTCCTTTCTTCTTGGACCTATTGTTGTTGTAGGAAGTGCCTTGGGAAGAATTTTGGGCATTGGTTTTCCCCTTTGCATCATTTTTGTCTTTGTTTTCCATGGGTTTGACATTTCGTCTAGCCCCTTGTTGGAATATGATGCAGGAAGAAACCATGGTGTGGTGGATTACTTCGGTGATAGAACGAGGCCGTTGGGAGTGATAGACTTGGCCATTTCGTTAGGTAATCCTGCACAAAATTGTTGCTTTTTCTCGGCAAAGTCTATCTTTTGGAATACAATAGCCTTGAGATGTAAATCCCAAAACTTGTCCACATATTTGTGAATAGACTCATTGAAGAGCAGCTTCAAGCTCCGCCATTGAGTAAGCACTTTGTCCTTTGCATCTCTTGCAAGGAATTGCTTCATGATGGAAACTCGTAGAGTTTTCCATGTCTTGGGAGCCTCACCATTGCCACGAAGGCTAGCCCACCATTGACGAGCAGATTTTTAGAAGTGCATAGCTACATAGTGTAGCTTGGAGGACTCCATTAAGACCTTGTCTCCAAAAGCTGCATCAAATTGTTGGAAGAAGGCCAATACTTTTTCTGTGGCACCAAATGTGCCATCATAGGTGAGAAAAGAGATACTCTCTCCTCCCTCTTTGAACTTCTTGAGATTTCGTGATCTTCGCCATGCAGGGTATGATTTGCAATGTCCTCCCCTCTTGTATTCTCTAGGAGAATAACTATTGCTTTCGTCGGAAGAGGAGGAAGGTGATGAAGAAGGAGAAGAGGGTGACTTTTTTCTTGCCCTTTTCTTCCTTTGTTTACTCTCTTCCCTTTCGGAGTGACAAGGAGAAGGACTATGGATACTAGCCCCGCCGAGATCGGATGGCCGATTGGGCAACATGATGAAGATGGAAAGCAATATGTAGTGATATTTGGAGAAAAGGTCCTAAGTTCTCATCAATGCAATTATCCCACAAGTAAATAGAGGATTATGGGGAGTAGTTATAGCATTTAAGTGTGACAAAGAGTATACGATAGGAGAAAATGTAATAGTGGATATTAATTGTCTACCCCTTCTTGGAATGATCACAAGTTGCTCAACTCCTGACATTGCTATGTTGAGATAGATTGCCTAAAAAAAGTCCTTGAATCCTAAATTTAGGAATATTGCAGGGAGATATAATCTAGTTGTAGATATGCTTTCTAGAGCAAGATATGAAAACTTGTGCCCAATCTTGCTTGGGTCACGAAGGCTAGCTTGCAAAGCAGCTTGTTCCATCTTATCGGTGTAGTCTTTTGGTATAGGTAATGCCATTGGTTTCAGTTTCTTTACCACAAACTTATACTTAGTATCCACTCGCACATGAATACCTTGAGCATTTTCAAAATCCTCAAAAACTTTGCATTTCTATGGACCTTACTATCACAACATCATTTTCAACACACAACTTAAAATCCACTAAAGACTCCAAGTCTTGCATGGTATCCACACATGAATAATCATGTCATAAAATATAATATCTAGCTTAACCAAATGATTTTCTCATATTAAATTGATCATTTAATATGTGAAGATAGAAGGGGAACAAGAGTTAGGATATACATATGTGCTTCTAGACCTATCTCAACAGGGGACCAAACGGAGAAATGGTTGCATCTCAATAGGGGTCCAAAAAGGAGACAGTCTACCAAAGAGCAATGTGAAATAAGTGCTTCTAGATTTACTTCAGCAAGGGACCAAGAGGAGACATGTTTACATCTCAATAGGGGTCCAAAAAGAGGTAGTCTATCAAAGAGCAACATACATCTAGTGGAGCTTAAAAGACCTTAGGGTTAGCTTCATTAAAGACCTCCACAAGTTAGTGTTCAAAAGTCCTTTGAACTTCAAGCTAGGGCTGACCTTGAGGTGGGAATCCTACCCAAGCATGAGGTGCTTCTTGGCTTGCTAACTGTTAGTGGGAACCTTACCCAAAAGCTTGAGGTGTTTCTCACATGCTTAAATGACTATAGTTCTCGCACACACACACACACACACACACACACACACACACACACACACACACACACACACACACACACACACACACACACACACACACACACACACATTCTCTCATTGTGTGGAGTGCAAAGTGCAAGAGCTCCATCTCCTTCTCCAAGCTTGTTGCGAAGTGGAGAGCCTACACCAACACTCTTGGCTATGGAATGAAAATCCAACCAAGAGCCGTGCTTCAATGCTTAAGCTTTCCATCTTCTTCATCTTCATTACTATGGTATTATGCTATGCTAAGCAAGAAGAATGATGATAAGTGAGGAAATAGTTCTTTCTCCTATGGATGATTCTTCTTCCTCTTCCCTACCCTCATTTCCCGCTAGCTCTCTCCACCTTCGAAGGTGTTTGAGGCCTTGGGACTGAGGCTTGGGATAGTTAATGCTTTTTGCAAAGTTTATGTTAAGCTCGTGATGCATGAAGCTTTCCATATTCATAGAATCACCAAGGGCACAAGGAACACAAAGATTGTATTGTAACAAGTCTCTCTTGATGGGAGAATCTATAAAACAAACGCCTTTTGGGGGGGGGGACCGGATCCAAGTAAATCTAGTCCTCAATTATTGTCATGTTCTCTAATACTCGTTCTCTTGCAAAAGTATTGTTCATGCCAAGCTAATTAAGTACTATGTTCATGTTGCTACCATCAATTAAGTTCACCCTTTATGTTCTCAAAGTAATCTCACAAAAATGCTCACTCTGATTCTCCTAAGTTCGCTATTCTCAAAGTTCATAGGCCATTCCCATTACATTGGTATTAGAGCACTTGGTTTCTCTTTTCTTGCTTAAGAAGAGAGGTCCTCAAGTAGCCTATTAATGGTTGATTTTGTTAATTATATTAGGGTAAGTGGGACTGGGATCTATTATCGGTTTTGTTGAGCCCACTATGTGGGATATGGTGCACACCTTGGGGGATTTGGTCTTAATAATGGGGTCTCTTTAGACTTGCTCACTGCTTAACCATTAATGAGCCATAAGAAGTCCGAAAGAAGCTATCCCTTGCCAATTTTGCTATGTTAGACCCACTCCACTACTCTCTACAATTAACCAATTTGAGCCGTGGGTGTAGATACTTAAGTGCTTATTTGCAAAGGCTAAGAGGAGTAGCAACTAAGGTTTTGAATTGGCAAAGAATACACTAAATAAGTAAACAAATAAGTATAATTAGCATGGCTGACAACAATAACTAAGAGAGTTGAATGAACATTGATGACTTTTATTTTGCACATGAAGGTGCTAATGATGATGCCCCCATGTTGATCAATTATCTTGTTACTAGGTTGCATTAAGCTATGGGCAACCCTAATTTGTACCCCGAAGTTAGTCAACAACTTTGGCTTATGGAATTTCCCTTGCTCTCCAAGGGGAGAGAGAGTTTAGGAGGTCTCTTGATGAGACTCGCAAAAGAAGACTCTCTCCCATAAGAGAGGAGGAATCCAAAGAACAAGAAAGAAGTGGATCCCTAAGTCACCCTCTAAAGATGTGGCTCCATGAAGATGGCGGTCTAGACTACCGCCAACTCCTCCAAGAGAAAATGATCAACCCATTACCAGAATCACATGTCTTTCACATTCATAGTTTACTTTCATCAAAGTCAATGACAGAAGAAAAAACTTCTATAATTTCCTCAAGGCATGTGTATGCATTTCTTCCCATTGGAATTTCTAGTTCTTTATTAAGAGTTGATACAAAGGTTCTCCTACATGCCCATAATGTGGAATCCAGATAACATAAAACACACATGCACCCAAGAACCTTCAAACCTGAGTTACAACAATACATTTCTCTTTCATTCTTTGAATTACATTAATTTTTTTCTGGACAAGGTCTTCTACCATATGGCCCGCATATATGTCCCATAATAAGAACTTCATTCACACAAAGCACTGACTTTTGTCCAAACAAGGTAAGGTTTTCTTCTTCTAGCCTTGAAAAGATCTTCTCACATTCACTAATATTATTTTCTACATGCTTGCTGTACCCCTTCAAGTCTAGAGCCACATCTATATCACTTACATCACATCCTTAGATTGGCACATCATCAACAAAGGGCATCGTAGTTTGAGGTATGAAGTCACACAAGACTTTGTTCATACCATTCATCATATGCACAACTAAGTTAGTTTCTCCATGAGGTAAGGTGCACATCCTTACCAAACCCAAAGATTTCCTCATGGTAGTCAAGTACCTACTTTCCATTGCTAGTTGGAATTGATCATACCTTGAGTAAAAATCCCCCACAGAGTATATCACCCTTCATGCATCTGCCTCTACAAACTCATCTACAATTGGGCCTTTACCCACATTTTTTATCGTCACGTTATTCACAAGTTGCATATCCCAGATAAAGTGCAAATAACCATTTTTCTTTGGAACTGTGAACCACCTGTTCAAATATGGAGCACATGAAGGATCCAAAATACCCATCTTGCTCTTTTCATTAAGAATATCAATGAAATTTGGCAAATGAGCCTTTGGAGCTGGAATAGGCTTCAAGAAATGGTTGTTGAGGGTGATGATGTAGCCACAAGGTTTTACGTAGCTCTCATGCTAAGGGTGATCATGTTTTCCTATCAAATGCACTTGAGAGTCATTTATAGAGGACCTATATCAAGGTGATTGGTTGCTCATTGGATGTTATCCGAGAACTTTGATAAGGAAAGAAGGGTGGGCTAATCAAGAGTTCAAAAGAATACACAAAAAAACCTATGGGTACTTTTTGAAAGATAGATCCTTGTGGAAGCATCCAAAACAAAGAAATGGGATGCCATTGAGAGTTGTGAATGATAAGGATACACAAAATGAGCTTATGAGAAAGTTTCATGAGAGTCTTTATGCTAGGCATAGAGGTGTATGGGAAGCCTTTACTAAAATGAAAGAGAGGTATTGGTGGAAAGGAATGTATAAAGATGTATCACACTTTGTGGAATCTTGTGAAACCTGTGAAATGTTTTCAAATGTACATCATCGTGATAAATTGCTCCTACTTACCCATTGTCCATGCATTATAAGTGGATAGTAGATCTAGTTACAATGCCATTGGGCTTATGGAAAATGAGATACATAGTGCTTGCACGAGAAGACTTAACTAATTAGGTTGAAGGTCATGCTTTAAGAACAAAAAGCACGTAAGTTCCTCTTAGATGATGTGATTCGCTGTTATGGCTGCGTTGGGTAAATAACAACAGACATGGGTGAGTTGGATGCTATCAAAGCCAGAGAAAATTTCTCTAGGTTAGGCATTAAACTTGCTCTCTCACTGCATACAATCCTAAAGTGAATGGTTAATCAAAATGTGGGGATCGTTATATCATTGGAGCTTTGGCTAAGGCTTGCAAAGGAAAACTAGGAGAGTGGCCTAGGATATTGCTTTATGCTTTATGGGCTGATCATACAACTCATAGCTCAATTACTGGTTATATGCCTTTTGAGTTAATGTATGGTGATAAACCAATAATGTCAATTGAGGATGTAATTCCCACATGGGATGTATTGCCTTGGGAGGATGGAATGAGTAGGAAAAACCTTCTTGCTTCGCACATACACCAACTAGAAAAGAGGCCTCAAGATGTACCATGATTAAAAGATGCAAGGTTAAAGAATAAGGAAATATTTGATAAGAGGCAAAGCTATTGAAGAAGGTGATTAGGTGAGATCGGTGCCTTTGACCTTGTAGTCGAGCATGAGAATATGGAACATAGTAACACCATGTGGCATCTACTCAACAAGTAGTAAAAGAGGAGAGTTCTATTCTCTAGCATATTCATTATGTTGGCATTGCCCACAGTCCACATGACCTATATTTTAGCATGCTTTCACTCAAACAAGGAAAGTGATGCAGCCATTTGAGATAACTTGGGTGTTGGCAACTTGGGATCCAAATTTGAAAGGAGTATTAATGAGGCTAAGTAGAAAGAAGAGTAACAACAAAGATTTATTTGTTAGCAGTGGTTATGGTAGATATGATAGTAGAAGAGAACACCACATTCAATATGGTGGTAGAAGTCATAAATGAATCTGAATGCTTACTTTTGTGTTTCTCCTCATTTGTAGTCTTGCTCTTAGGTTGAAGAGTAACATGAATGCTAGCAAGAAAACTTGTATCAAAGTTGAATGCCATTCCCTTCCTTTGGAAAAAGTTTTCTATTTCTCACTCTTCTAGACAAGGTTTTGGATAAACTTTGCTAACACTTTGTGAGAACATCTAATGATGGTTTCTAGATCTATGACGTAAACCTTCAAAATGAGTGACAACTCACACAAGTACTCTCAAGCTTTCATCTCAAGATTACCCTTCTGTGTACTGCCTAGAAAGTCACATTTTCTATCAAACCTTGGCTATCGATCAAAGCTTGGTGCAAGGTCCTTTTGGTTGTTGGAGGGCTCTCAAGAAGAGATCAGTGGCACTTGATATTGTATCTTGCATCCTCTAATTGATTGATTGATTAGTTTAAACCTGATGCACTTGATATTGTATCCTACATCTTTGCTTGGGTATTGAAGCCTTGATATGCATGCACATGTGTGCCTCACTGCTAGGCCGTCCGTGCCACTATTAGCTACTACCAACCTATGACATGTTTATGGTAGCTCCTTTGTTAGTCGCTTGTTTCTACTATCACCACCATTTTGTCTCATGGATGTCACTTCTCTGCACCACCCTGCCTTTCCAAAAGGCCGCACTAAGCCGAGTGCTTTCATACAAACGTGATTGGAGCATGAAAAATTCCGGCTCAATCCCAAACTTGAGTCCCAACTATCCACCACTGCGCTATACATAAAATATTTCCAATCCACCATTTGCAGTTGCTTCTGACAATCATATAAAGCATCAAATGGTGCCAACTTGGAAAAATTGCATGAACGTTATCCCCAATCATAGGTTTTCCCATTGTGTCTGTTGAGATGTCGAGCTCTACACCTTGAGCTGGCATCCACTACGGGTCTTGGCCGCTTACAGCATTTACTCACTGGCGTGTTAGGTGACCGACACGGAGGATCTCTGCCAGTGATTCTACAGCTGGACTACACATATAGTGCCAGCCTAGTACGCTTCTAGCGAGTTCACACTTAGTGACCGCATGTACATATGTGCTACTTTTCAGCTTTAGCACTTAGTCATTTTGTCCTCTCTTTTTTGTGAAGAAGAAGAAGAAGCTTTCCATCTCTGTGTGCTTTGTGCTTGTCTTGTGTAGCTCTCTTACATCCTCATTCTTTACATGGTATCAGATCCTGGTGCAGGCAAGAGAGGCTAAGAGAGCAAGAGCATCACAATCCCTTCGTTCGCAATCCACGCACAAGTTTCTGAATAGGTCTCCAAAGTGCAGTATACAGAGATTTATTGTACAAGTACAGTGGTTGTATGTACGCTTGATTGTGGACACTCGTTGAGTGTAGAAAGCGTCACAGGTACCACGATAGCAGGTTCAGCAGATTTGCAAGATTTTGCAGATTGCAACTATTTTGTCTTAGTGCTTCAAGATGTCTGACGGTTTCAGTCAGATTGTTATTGAGAAGCTTGAGAAAAATAACTACCCTGCATGGAAGTTCAGAATAACAAATTTCCTAAAAGGAAAAGGTTATTGGGACTATGTAGAAGGAGACAATGAAAAGGAGCCAGAGATTCCCGAGGCAAATGCTACAGCAGAACAAAGGAAAGCTTTGAGGGACTGGCAACAAGGCCAGAGAAATGTGATGTATTGGCTTTCTATGAGCATCACAGATGGCATGATGGGCTATCTACAGGATGCTGAACCCCCCGCCATTGCATGGAGAAACTTAGGCAGAGTGTTCGAGGTGAACACAAAGGCCAGGAAGCTTCAACTAAAGTCGGAGCTAAATCAGGTTAAGAGGAACAACCTCTCAATCAATGATTATGCCTTGAAGATCAAGAGTATCATTGAGGCTCTTGGATCTATTAAAGTCTCAGTGGAAGATGATGACATTGTCCGTGTATGCTTGGATGGTCTAGGAGATGAGTATGTACATTTTAGGTCTTCCATGAATACAAGAAACGACATCCCTGTGTTCCAAGATTTGATTTCTATGATTATTCTTGAGGAGAAGAACCTTGACACATCTTCTTCTCATGGCAGAAATAATTCTGAACAGGCCTTCTATTCTAACTCCAACAGAGGTAGAGGTAGAGGTCGTGGTCGAGGCCCAAGGGGTTGCAGGGGCCAATTTCTCGAAGGTCAATCAAATCAAAACAATACAGGTGGTGGCAGGGGAAACCAGTCTCAAGGCAGGGGGAGTCAAAGAGGTCGTGGTGCAGGATCAAGCAGACAGCAACATACTCCAGATAGCAGAGAATGTTGGACTTGTGGTGAAAGAGGTCACATGTCACGTGACTGTCCAAAGGGAAAAGCAAGTGGAAAGAGAGAATAGGGCAACTATGCATCTACTAGCAGAGATGCAGATGGCAACAAAAACGAGCGCATGTTTGTTATGCAGCATGTAATGAATACAATGATTGCAGAGAATTCCACCCAAGATGATGTTTGGTATGTGGATTCAGGTGCCTCTAATCACATGACGTCTCGTGGAGAGTGGTTTAGAGATATGCGCAAACCAGATGTGTCAGGCTATGTGCAGATAGGAGATGACACAACTCACCCCATTGCTCATGTAGGGGACATACCTCTAAATACGAAGAGTGGGAAATCAAAGTACTTAGCAGATGTACTTCATGTCCCAAACATTACAAAGAATCTTGTTTCTGTTGGACAAATGGTTGAGCAGGGTTTGCAGGTTCGCTTCAATCCAAATGGTTGTTATGTAGAAGATTTCCAGAATGGCTGTAAGTTGATCACAGAGGGCAAATGTGTGGGCAGAATGTTTACGCTGAAAGTAGGCATGCCTGAGGTAAAAGCTGCATTATTTGCACAGGGCACAGGTGTTGTGGCTGATGTTGACATTTGGCACAAACGCATTGGCCATGTCAATGAGCAGAGATTGCGCAGCATGCAATCAAAACAGATTGTAAAAGGTTTGCCCAAATTCAAGGTGGATGGTATGCATAAAGTGTGTGCAGCATGCCAGTTTGGAAAATAGTCAAAGGGCTCATTTCCACATGAGCGCAATGTATGTAAAAATCCACTTGAGGTGGTGCACACAGATGTTTGGGGTCCAACCGATACTGCAAGTAAACATGGTTGTAGGTATTATGTCTCTTTCATTGATGACCATACAAGGAAAGTATGGGTCTACTTCATGCGTAACAAAAGTGAAGTGTTTGGTCACTTTCAAGACTTCAAAGTCATGATTGAGAAGGAGACAAATATGCAAATCAAGACATTGAGGTCAGATGGAGGGGGAGAGTACTTCTCCAATGATTTTTCAGATTTTCTGCGAATGCATGGTATACGCAGGCAGTTTACATGGAGATATACTCCACAACAGAATGGGGTCGCAGAAAGGAAAAACAGGCACATTGCAGAGGTTGGACGTGCATTGATGAATGAGAAGAACATGCCTCATCATTTCTGGGCTGAAGCCGTAAATACAGTTGTGTACATTATGAACAGGACACCTACAGCTGCGGTGCATGATGTAACACCAGAGGAAAAGTTTACAGGTACAAAGCCTTATTTGGCACACTTGAAAGTGTTTGGCTGCATAGCTTACGTGCATGTACCAGATGAGTTGCGTAGGAAATTGGATCCTAAAGTAGAGAAATGTATTCTTGTGGGATATTCCCTTGAACAAAAGGGGTACAGGTGCTACAATCCTACTACACGAGAATTACGAGTGAGCAGAGATGTTGTCTTTGATGAGATGAGCAGCTGGTACAGTAATGCACATGGCACTATTGGGGCTGATGTAAAAGATGATGTGGTTGTACAAAATGTGAGGCCACAGTCACAGGTTTTGAGTGGACCACAAGAGTCCTCTTCTCGTGGCTCTATTGAGAAACCATGGAATGGTAAACTACGTACGCAGGTTACTCCACAAACAGGTACAGGGAATGTATCACGAAAAGGAAAGGAAAAGGTTGATGAACCTCCCTTTATGGCTGATGCATCATCAGGTTTTTCACATGTAGACATGGATTCAGATGGTTCTGAACAAAGTCTTGATGAGGAATTTGGAATCCCGGCTGTCAGGACACCTGGTGTAAGGAAAGTACAAGAAGATGCTAGAGGGCAAAGGAGTGACCCAGGACCGCGCAGATCTAATAGAGTCAGAAATCCAGTTCAGAAATTGACTTATGATGGGTATCTAGCGCATCACCAAGCCTACATGGCTAAGGTGATACAGGATGTGGAGCCCACATGTTTTGAGGATGCAGTTGGAAATGTGCATTGGGATGATGCAATGAATGAAGAGATGGCTGCATTGGAAGCAAACGACACATGGGAGTTGGTGCCATTGCCAAGTGGAAAGAAAGCTATTGGCTGTAAATGGGTGTATAAAACCAAGCATAAGGCTGATGGTAACATTGAGCGTCACAAGGCAAGGCTGGTCGCAAAGGGTTATGCATAGACGTATGGAATAGACTATGAGGAGACCTTTGCTCCAGTGGCAAAGATGACGACTGTGAGAGCTGTCATAGCAGTGGCTGCATCTAGAGGATGGATTATGCATGAAATGGATGTAAAGAATGCCTTCTTGAATGGTGAGTTGCAAGAGGAAGTGTATATGGATCAGCCACCTGGTTATGTCGATCCAGGTTACCCAGATTATGTATGCATACTTCTCAAAGCTTTGTATGGTTTGAAGCAGGGCTCTAGAGCATGGTATGACAGGATTGCCAAGTATCTTTTCAGTATTGGTTTTAGGATAGCTCATGCTGATCATTCACTCTATGTACGTGAGAGTGATGTGGGGATTGTGATCATTACCATATATGTAGATGACCTTATTATTGTTGGTGACAATGCTATGGAGATTGACCATGTGAAGGGTCTTCTCAAACAGGAGTTTGAAATGAAAGATTTAGGCGAGTTGCGCTACTTTCTTGGCATTGAGGTGATCAGGACTCCAGAGGGTGTATGGCTATCACAGAGACAATATGCTTTGGACATGTTGTCAAAGTATGGTATGGCTGATTGTAAGCAAATTTCTATTCCCTTGGATGTGAATGCAAAGCTGAGTGCAGAGAAGGGTGATGTTGTTGAGGATGTCAACATGTACAGGAAGATTGTGGGTAGTCTAATCTACTTGACTATCATGAGGCCAGACTTGAGCTACACAGTAGGCTTGGAGAGTCAGTTCATGTAGCTTCTGAGGAAGCCACATTTGGATGGAGTACGACGCACACTTCGGTATGTGCAAGGTACTCTTGACTACGCATTGTTCTATGCAGCAGATGCACCATTAGCATTGTATGGGTATACAGATGCAGATTGGGCAGGTAGCATTGTTGATAGGAGATCTACGAGTGGCTTCATGTTCTCTTTTGGGAGTGCTGCTGTTACTTGGAGAAGCAAAAAGCAGCCTACGATTGCTTTATCGAGCATAGAGGCCGAGTACAGAGGTGCAGCAGTTGTGGCGTGCGAGGTAGCTTGGCTACGCACATTACTTGAGGACTTGGGAGTGCAGGTGGACCAACAGATTGTCATCCATTGTGACAACCTCAACAGCATGTAGTTGGCTAGGAACCCAGTGTTCCATGCCAGGACCAAGCACATAGAGGTCCATTACCACTACGTTCGAGAGCGAGTGTTGGAGGGCGACATCGACTTGGTCTACGTTAGCACAGAGGAGCAGATAGCGGATATCTTTACCAAGGCCCTCGGAGCTGAGAAGCTTCGACGTTTCCGGACTATGCTTGGACTCTGCGACATGCAAATCTCGAGGGGGAGTGTTGAGATGTCGAGCTCTACACTTTGAGCTGGCATCCACTACGAGTCTTGGCCGCTTACGGCATTTACTCACTGGCGTGTTAGGTGACCGACACGGAGGATCTCTGCCAGTGATTCTACAGCTGGACTACACATATAGTGCCAGCCTAGTACGCTTCTAGCGAGTTCACACTTAGTGACCGCATGTACATATGTGCTACTTTTCAGCTTTAGCACTTAGTCATTTTGTACTCTCTTTTCTGTGAAGAAGAAGAAGAAGCTTTCCATCTCTGTGTGCTTTGTGATTGTCTTGTGTAGATCTCTTGCATCCTCATTCTTTACAGTGTCTGCAAAACAGCACAAGCATAATGGTGGTTGGTAGTTAGAAAGAGAAACCCATCATTCGACACCACCATGCAAAGCCCATGTGTGAAAATAGATACTACTATGCTCTACATTGTCATAAAATCTAATACGTAACTTTACCAAATGATTTTCTTATATTAAACTGATCATTTAATGTGGGAGAATAAAGGGGAACAAGAGTTAGAATAGAGACATGTGCTTCTCGACCTATCTCAACAGGGGACTAAAAGGAGATGTGGTTGCATTTCAATAGGGGTCCAAAAGGAGATTGTCTATCAAAGAGCAATGTGCAATAAGTGCTTCTAAACTTACCTCAAAAGGGGACCCAAAGGAGAGATGGTTATATCTCAATAGGGGTCCAAAAGGAGGTAGTCTATCAAAGAGAAACGTGCAAACTAATGGAGCTTAAAAGACCTTAGGGTTAGCTTCATTAAATACCTCCAATGGTTAGTGTTAAAAGTCCTTTGACCTTAGGCAATCTAGGGCTGAGCTTGAGGTGGGAACCTGACCTAAGCTTGAGGTGCTTGTCATGCTTGATGACTAAGGTGCGCGCTTGATGACTAAGGTTCCTGAGGTGCTTGTCATGCTTGATGACTAAGGTGCTTGAGGTGCTTGTCATGCTTGATGACTAAGGTACTTGATGTGTTTGCCGTGCTCGATGACTAAGGTGCGTGCTTGATGACTAAGGTGCTTGAGGTGCTTGTCATGCTTGATGACTAAGGTACTTGAGGTACTTGTCATACTTAATGACGAAGGTGCTTGAGAAGCTTCCCATGCATGGGGGGTAAGGTGCTTGAGTAAAAAAGAGACCCTACAACCTTAATGAGGAAGGTGCTTGAGAAGCTTCCCATGCATGGGGAGTAAGGTGCTTGAGTCAAAAAGAGACCCTACAAACTTGATGAGGAAGGTGCTTGAGAACATTCCTATGCATGAAAGTCCCAAAGTTAGGAGAATCTCACCCAAAGGGCACCCCTTTTCTCAAAGGGCACATGGGACACATGTTAGACTCTCCCTATGCTTAACCACATGGTGTGCTTGAATGCTATTGGTGGTTGAGATAAAGAGGGGTCCAATGAGCTTCTAGTTCCATCCAACAAATATCTAGATATTTTCAAGCTCTCTCTCTCTAATAGGTAAGGAGGACACTTGTCCAAAGAGTACCCATGTACTTAAATGCATGCTACATGTGATTGTCTAGGGAGTAGAGGGGTCCAATGAGCTTGAAACATGTGTAAAGGCTACAACTCGCCCCAAGCAAGCAAGGGGGGTGCTAGGGGGACACACACACACACACACACACACACACACACACACACACACACACACACACACACACACACACACACACACACACTCATTTTGTGGATTCATTTCTCACTTGGTGAAAGTTGAGGAACCCCACCTCCTTCTCCAAGCTTGTGAGAAGTGAGAGCCTACACCAACACTCTTGGCTATGGAATGCAAATACAACCAAGAGCCATGCTTCAATGCTTAAGATTTCCATCTTCTCCATCTTCATTACTATGCTATTATGTATGCTAGCAAGAAGAGTGATGATAAGTGAGGAACTATTTCTTTCTCCTATGGAATGTTTCTTCTTCCTCTTCCCTACTCTCATTCCCCACTATCTCGCTCCACCTTCAAAGGTGTTTGAGGTCTTGGGACTAAATCTTGGAATAGTTAATGCTTTCTAAAAGTTTATGTTATGCTTGTGATGCATGAAGCTTTCCATCTTCATTGCATCACCTAAGTTACAAGGAACACAAAGATTATATTGTACCAAGTCTCTCTTGATGGGAGAAACTATAATAAAAATGCCTATTGGAGGGGGGACCGGCTCCATATGAATACGGTCCTCACCTATTGTCATGTTCTCTAAACTCTCTCTCTTGCAAAAGTATTGTTCATGCCAAGTTAACTAAGTACCATGTTTATGTTGCTACCATCAGTTAAGTTCACCCGCTATGCTCACAAAGAATCTCTCAAAAGTGCTTCACCTAATTTCCTAATTCCGCTGCTCTCAAAGTTCATAGGCAATTTCCATTACAATACATTATCGAAGCCACACGTGTTATCCCATCAAGCTTGAACTAGTTTGTTTTTCCACCTTCAATGTTGATGATGTCTTTGTGCAATGTTTACGAAATCTCACATCGTATTGTCAATTGTGAGCCTTGAGAAAACCTCTTGTAGAGCACTCTTGGCATTATATATCAAACAATGCAATGCCAGTTTTGAAAGACATAATTATTAAGGAGTTACTAATTATAGGTTGGAGGATATCACAACTTTGGAGATGTATGATTTTAACACTTGGAAACTACAAAAAATTTCCCAATCGCAAAGGATCGTTCTCAAGAGCAATCCATTTATGTTACTACTTATTTTTTGAAATTCTCATTAGAGCTTGTTTTGAATTAACTCAAAATAGTACATGCAAACCCTGGCATATCCTTTGCACAAGGGCTTCCAACAAGTACAAAAGGTTTAGTTCAATGGACACATAGCGTTTGAGGGATTTGGGACCATTGATTCTAATCAAACCCTTAATCCAAGTTACAAAATTTTTGTTTCTCAGCAAGCCAATTTCTCCTGCTCGAAAAAAGCCATCCGTAGGTTTCTTTCACCAAATTGCATGTAGCATTTTGTTGTTTTTTTGGAATAGTAGTTCATTCATATGGATTTCAACACTGTAGCTCTAACTATAATTTTTTTTGTCCTCAGATCTTCATTGTCCAAGTGCATGGAGCCTAGTGCAAGGTCTCATCTAAGGAAAGGGGTGCCAAGCTGGAAAGCCACCTATCTGCAAACTCTTCCAGTGAAGCACTTGATTGTTGGACATCCCCATATGAGATGGGATATGGTCTCAGGTTGTTGGTTTCATCCAATGCAGGTATATTGCCAAGATCCTGCACTTTGTCCATGTCCCTAGTTGGTAGAAAACCAAAAAGCATTTTCGAGAGGAAAACTTTATGAACATATTCACAGTACAATCCTTTGTGTTCCTTCAATAACTTTCTGGTGCAATGAAGATGGAAGCTTCAAGCACCAAGATCGCACTTATAAAGCACAACATTAATTCCCTCATGGTCTCAGACCCAAGACCTCACACACCCTAGAAGGTGGTGAGAGCTAGTGGAGTATGAGAGTAGATCGAGAGGAAGGAGTATTCTTACAAGAAAGAAGTATATCTCCTCACATAATCACTCATAATAGCTTAGCATAGCTTAGTAATTAGCATGGTAGAGGAGATGAGCATGCAATGAAGATGGAAGCTGCAAGCACCAAGATCACACTTATAAAACACAACATGGATTCTCCCAAGATCTCACACCTTTGAAGATGGTGAGTGCTAGCGGGGTATGAGAGTAGATCGAGGGGAAGAAGGAGTATTCTTACGAGAAAGAAGTATATCTCCTTACATAATCACTTATAATAGCTTAGCATAGCTTACTAATTAGCATGGTAGAGGAGATGAGCATGCATTGGAGCTTGGATCTTGGTTGGATTTGCATCCCAAAACCAAGAATTGTTGGTGCAGGCCTCCCTTGTCACAAGCTTGGAGTAGATGATGAGCTTTCCATTAACACTAGGTTGGTAACCTAACAGGACATAAAAGTGTCCTTTCAGGGTTTTGAAAAAAACCTCCAAAACCATAGTAGATCCACTCATTTTGTAAAATCCTTTCATGAGGTTATAGTTCAAGGCCTACTACACATGGAAAAAATAAGAAACTTGTAAAAATTTCTCATCTTTTGGTCACACCAAGCCTCCAAAGTTGATGGACCAGTACATTTTCATCAAAACAGTCATTTCTTACGTTTTGTTGCATAAAAATAAGATTAGGGATTTTTGTAGGGCTTGAGATAAATTCCCTAGTTAACTTCAATGGGTTGGTGATCAGAACATATGATTGCTTCTCACTCACTATTTTTTGTTTTGCCGAAAGAAATAGGTACAAAAAAGTTGAATTTTTACCATTCTGCAGACCTATCATCAAAGTTTCTATAGAAACGCTCAATAAAAATAATATATGCATGTTTTCTTATATCGGTATTGTCCTTTAGGTTCATAAGGAGCCATGGAGCATGTCAAAGAATAATACATCTCTTACCAAGGGGAATCTTGGGGACAAAGATGAAGTGCTAAATACAACAAACATGAAAAAACTAGGTTAAACATTATGAGTTGTAGAATCCTATATAAAGTATTCAGTATCTAGCCAAATTTGATCCTTATGACTAGATATGGTTACTACCTACAAAATGCATGTAGTTGTCACAAGAAACTAACAATATTGAAAAAGCTATACTTGATATACTGGAATGTTTCGTTTTCTTCTATAATTGGAAAAATCAACCATCGTTGTCTACTATGAAAAATAGGGTATTAGGTGCCCCAAAACTCAAGGAATATTAGCTTTATGTTACAATATGTGACATAGAAAATCAAAACTACATTCGGATATCATGAAAGCCACCAAAAAAATCATAGAAGAGCTAAAATTGGCTAAAAAACAGGATTTGACAATTTTTGTAATTTGGTCATAACTTACAACTTTAACATTTATTTCTCCCTAGAAGCATCAGGACATGTTGAGGACTAATAAAGATAGTTCTCTAGCATTATAGACCTCACAAACATGAATTCTAGAGTGGTATAGTTGCAAAAAGTTGAAAAAAGACAAAAACAGGACCCGTTTTTTCACACAGTTTAGGTTGTGAAATGTTGTGCAAGGACAAGGTTAAAGATGGAATTGATATTCCAAAAAAATGTCGAGTTTTTTTCAGCTCATGAGACAACTTTCTAGACAGATAGCACCTCAAAATCCATTTTGAAACTCTTGACATAATTCAAGGAAAATGGTCACTTAACAGGACATAAAAGTGTCCCATTACCAACCTAGTGTTAAAGCTTGAGAAGAAGATAGTCTTTTTTTCTTCACACATGAGATTGTGTGAGTGTGTGTGTGATAATGCCTTGCCAAAATCAGCCCTCTCTGTGTGTGTGTGTGTGTGTGTGTGTGTGTGAACCCTCTCTTTGGCTTCTTGCATGATAGGTTCCTCTATGCTTAACATATCTGGGTCATACCAATGCTTTTCAACATCCTCAAACACTTTTTGAAGATTATCCTCACATGGATTCAACTCACACTCTTCTACTTTGTTTTGGAGTTGGCATTCCATGTACACAATCGTCTCTTTATGATCAATGTGGTCTATGATCTCCCCACCTATGATCTCATCTTCTTCTTCACTCTCTTCTTTTAGACAAGATACACTCTCAGAACATTCCATAAGATCAAGGTTACCTTCAAGGTCTTCATTCTCCATAGAGTCATGTTGCACAAAAGCTTCGTGTGCTCGGATTAGAAATTGATCCTCCGCCAAAAGGTTGGATGTATCCATTATTGAATCATCAATGCCATTTGAGATATCTTGTGTTGATTTTTGCATGCTTGTGATAAAGGTAGAAGAAAGAGATTGCACATTTGAATCTTGGCCATACACTTTAGCACTTGAATAATCAGTTGGCATGTAAGTAACTTCTTCAACATTTGTCGGAGTAGAAGGAGACAAGTATGGCAAAGGAGATGACTCCTTGATAGAAACACTTTCATGATGGTTGGTTCTTCCAGCATGATGAAAACCATTTTTGATGTAGAAGTACTTGTGAAACTTCCTTCGGGCAATAGTGACCGCTTCTTCAAAGGTAGAGGGTCCACTACAAGTAACCTTAGTCTTTAGGAAAGGAGACAAACCCGAAATAAATTGCTCCATTTTTACATAATCTGGAAATGTAGAACTAAACCCATATCCTCCCCATTGACGAGAAAACATATCCTCATAAGCATAGTAGTCTTCACCATGTTGTTGAAGTCTCCCTAATGAAGCCCATGCTTTCTCCGTTGTTGGAAATTTAGAGAATCTGGTCTTCAAAGCTTTGGAAATTTGGGTATACCCATCTTCAATCTGAGAAGACATACTCCAAAACCATTGCTCAGCATTGCCTCTAAGGCATAGCAATAGAAAATCCCCTTTTTCAATGTCATCCCTTTTACCAAGGATACGACAAACCATTCTAAAATCAGCAAGAAAACCATCAACATCTTCTTCTAGATTTCCGAAGAAGATTGGGATATCATCAAAGGTATAGCGTGTCATAGTCTCTCAATGCTAGAACCACACAAAGATTAGTTCCAAACAATCATTTTCTCTCATGACATCAACTAACTACACAAAGTTTTGAAAGGTCTTTCAACATGAATTCTAGATTCTTATGTGAAAATGTTTTTTTTCCTTTCTTATGTTATGCTAATCCAAACCATATTCTAGATCAATTTTTGTTGCATTGAAATTAAACTCAGTCATACAAGTTTTCATGATTCATATAATCTTCTTGATTATGCTAAAATTCAAGCATTCATGCAATACAACAACAATAAGCACAAAGTCAGTCCTCAGTGGGGGCACCAATTTGAGGTGGTGCGGGGCGGGCGACAAGAAGAGTGGCCTCTAAGCACTTTTCTAGGCTCCTGTGCTGCTCAATTGGGGCTGGGGCAAGCACAATCAGAGACAACAACAACCCACAGCAAGAAACCAAACAAGAAAAGGGGCACCACCTAGTTGTAGATGCGAACTAGGATGCACGTGATATCTCCTTGTACTCAAACGCACAAAGAGAGGGGAATGCAAGATAGCCACACACACCAAACACAAACATTCACCACGCCAGAGAGAGGTAAAGAGCATAAATCAACTTGAGCAACTCAGTCTTAGCCTTAAAGACTAGATGCACACAAAGCTTGATGAGAAATAGAGAGACAACACAAAAACTTGACCTTGTTGCCAATACACAAATTTTCTTAGGGTCACGGGAGCCCTCTCACCGAGCACCCTCTTAAAATTGACTTTAAGAAAATATGGAGAAAGTCCCTAACTCACACACGCCTATGTACAATGAAATGGTAGGGATAACCAAAATTTTTGAGTGATTTGATAGGGTGAGGTAGCTTACTATGGCAATTATGGAAAGCCGAAAAACGGCTATCACTAGGTTGCTTCCCTCCATCAAAATTCGTCTTTTTGCATACCACACATTTAGAAACATACTCTTGTATGTTTGCTTTCATGACAAGTCAATAGAAATATGTTTTTATCCCTTTTAGGGTAGACTGAATCCCTCTATGCCCCGCATAAGGAGGAGCATGAGATTCATACATTACTTTCTCATGTAGTGAGATAGTAACACATAGTCTATTACCATAGAGAAGATAACCATCTTGTAAGGTAAATGGTTCTTATTCTTCCCTAGTGTAAGGGCTAAAATCACATCTCTAAAATCGGGATCAATAGCGTACTCATCTATCATAGAAGATAGATCATTGTGAGTTGCTATGGAAACCGCATTCACTCTTGGCCATCTTGAGAGTGCATCGGCTACTTGATTATGCTTGCCAGCAATGTGAGCAATATGAAAATGAAATTGCGAAGGAAATTGTCCCACCTCATTTGTTTGTCGAAGAGCTTGGTCTGTGTGATGAAGTACTTAAGGCTTTGATGATGATCCGTCCGAAGGAAAGGAGTCCCCAATAAATAGTTCTTCCACGAGTCTAAGACATGTAGAACTGCGAGGATTTCCTTTTCATATATGCCTAGATCTTTCTCAACAGGTTCAAGCCTTCAACTTTCATAGGCTATGGTGTGCCCTTCTTGGAGCAAAACAGCTCCAAGGCAATCACCACAAGCGTCACATTGGACCTCAAATGGCTTTGAGAGATCTGGCATGTAAGTACATGTTGAGAGATAAGCTTTTCTTTAAGCTTTTCAAAAGCATTGTTCTCCTTGGAAGACCATGTATACCTAATGTTTTTCTTTGTTAGGTCATGTAATGGGTCCGCGATTTGTGAGAACTTTTCTATGAAGCGTCTATATTATGCACACATACCTATAAAGCTTCTTAGTTCATGTAGATTCCTTAGATTAGGCCATTCTTTTATTACCTCTAGCTTTGATGGATCCATTTGGATGCCATCTTGGGAGATAATGTGACCTAAATACTGAATCTCTTGTTAGAAAAACTCACTTTTATTTCGATTAATAAAAATTTTCTTCTCTCGTAAGACTTGAATATTACCTGGAGGTGTTGCTTGTGTTTGTCTAGTGAATTAGAGTAGATGATTATATCATCAAAGAATACTCCAGTAAAGGTTTGGTGCGGCCTGAATAGCTTCTCCGTCACCAGCGGTTAAATGTGGCTGGTGCATTGGTGAAGCCAACAGGCATGACAATGTATTCGTAAAGACCAAACGTAGTGCAAAATGTGGTCTTTACAATGTCTTGATCAACTATCCTTATTTGATGGTAGCCACTTTTTAGGTCAATCCTACTGAATTAGATCAACTCTTGTAGCTTATCAAATAGGTGTTCTACATGTGGAACGGAAAACCTATTCTTGATAGTGATCCTATTTAGTGCTCTATAGTCAACACACATACGATATGTGCCGTCTTTTTTTGCACTAATAACACGGGTAAACAAAATGGATATGAGCTAGGCCTAACCATGCCCTTCTCAACTAACTCATGCACTTGCCACATAATCTCCTCTTGCTGAGCTTGAGAAACTCTCTAAGGAGGTTTATTCGGCGGTGAACTTCCTGGAAGAAATTCAATTGCATGGTCATCATTGCCTCGTTTAGGAGGTAGTTCACAAGGGATGTTGTCAATAAAAAAATCTTGAAATCCCTTGAGAAAATTGGATAACTCTAATTCCTTCTGATTGTTTATATTTTCTTTTGCTGCAGCATTAGGTTCATTTTGAGAATCTTTAACAAAAATCATGTATACGGAAATAGAGCTCTTTATTGAATTATTGAAATCTTGCATATGTACGATGGGTATGGTGCTACCCAACTCTTTGGCATCTATGTACATATCTTTTTCGTTGAACCTAAAGTAGATTTGCCTTTCAGGGAATTTAACATTGGCAGCCATGCGATCAAACCATGGTGCCCCTAGGATTGCATCCTCATGCTTGAGAGAAGAGATAAAGAAGTCCTCTTAGTCCACATAGCTTTGGACATGGAGCCTCAATTTCCCAATTAAGGGAGTGACTGAAGCTTCTTGCCCCTTGAAAGCAACATCGAGACGGGTAGGACATCTCCCATCTCATAGGCTTGGATGCCTAGCTTGGTGACCAACTCCGTGGATATGAAATTTTGAGTAGAACCAGGGTCAATGACAATAAATGAATCATGTTCTCTTACCTTTCCCCAAGCATGGCATAGAGAAGATCCTTTGTGGTGAGCTTCCTCTTCTTGGATTTCAACAAAGGTAGCTCTAAGAGGCTCATTTCGTGTATTCTTGTGGGGGAAAGCATGCCCTTGCTCCCCGCACTTGAAACAGGGGTTATCCTTATTACGATAACGCTCAAGCTCTTCAGGAGAGAGTTTATTTTTGCCTTTATAAACTCCCTTCTCCTTAGCTTTGTTGTTGTTGGCATTGCCTTTAGGAGACTTTTGGACAACGTCCTTCCCCTTAGGCTCATTATCACAGTCCTTGTTCTCCGTGGGCTTAAGATTTCTCTTAGCCCCTTTTTGGAAATTGATTCGAGAAGCCACCATGGTATGGTGTATGATCTCAGATATGGTGCGTGGCCTTTGGAAATTGACATACTCTGCCATATCTTCAGTTATGATCGCAAATATGTTGCGTGGCCTCTGGAAATTGAAATACTCCGCCATATCTTCAGTTAGATTTGCACAAAATTGTTGTTTTTGCTCTCCAAAATCCATCTTTTTGAAGAGAGTGTCTTTGAGATGTAAGTCCCAAAACTTGTCTACATATTTGTGAATAGATTCATAGGGAGAGAGCTTCAAGCTTCGCCATTCGGTGAGTACATTGTCTTTGGCATGAGCAACCAAAACCTGCTTCATGATGGAAGCTCTTAAAGCTTTCCATGTTTTTGGAGCTTCACCATTTTCCCGTAGGCTAGACCACCATTGCCTGGAGGACTTTTAAAAATGCATAGCTACATGGCGTAGCTTAGAGGACTCCATGAAGCCCTCATCTTCAAACGCCGCATCGCATTGTTGAATGAAGGCCAATACTTTTTTTGTAGCACCAAAGGTGACATCGTAGGTAAGGAAAGAGATGTTCTCTTCTCCCTCTTTGAACTTTTTGAGCTTGGACGACCTCTTCCACGTGGCATAGGATTTCCTATGGCCTCTTCTTTTTGATGGTCCAAGAGTTGCACCATCACTTTCTTCAGAGGAGGAAGAATTTGAGGAGGATGGAGAAGAGGGTGACCTCTTTCTCTCCTTTTTCTTCCCTTGTTCCTCCTTGCCTGCACCATCACTTTCTTCATAAGAGGAAGAGGATGAAGAAGACGGAGAAGTGGGTGACTTCTTTCTCACCTTTTTGTTCTCTTGTTTTCTCTCGTCCCTCTTTGAATTATGGTGTGGAGAAGTGTGCGATGGTCTTCTCCATTTAGGGGTGATGGAGAGTATTTTGCACGACGCTGTTTTTGTGGACCATCTCTGCCAAGGTGGCAAGACACTCACTTCTTTCTTGTTCCTTTGGTGGGGGCTCTACCATTGTAACTTGAGTTCTCCTTTGGGAAGGAGATGCATCGTCAAGTAGTAGATTTTTTAGCCCTTCGTAATGGATCCTCTTCTTCTTCATGTATCGGAGAGAGGCCTCTTTTGGAAGTCTCACAAGGAGGCTTCCTCGGTACTCTCTCTTCTTGGTGGGGAGTTTGGAGAATCCCATGAGCACGTAGCTATCGTTGCACTTCACTTTGGAGGGATGGATTTCCCATGGCTTGTTGAAGCCTAGAAACAAGGTAGTTAACAAGCATAGGGCCATCATTAGTAGCCTGTTCATTAGAAAAATCAAAGCTATCAACATTAATTTCACTCTCTTTACTATTATAAGCCATTCTAACAACGTTTAGGTGTAAAATTTTCTAGGTTTACTTTGGCACTTCAAGCCCTAGTTGCTACTCCTCTTTACCCCTTTAGAAAAGCACTCAAGCTCTTGTACCTGTGGCTCGAATATCATTAATTGCAAGGAATAGAAGAGAGGGTCTTTCAACACCAAAACAGTACCGGATCCTGTCAAGCCTCTAATAGCTCAATAGTGGTTAACCGTAGGCAAGCCACGTAGGACTCCACTATTAAGACCATAGCTCTTGACGGTGATGCCCCGTTATTTGCACACGAAGCAGGCGCATTGTAAGGCTGAAAAATCCCTATTCTACTTACTCAATTGAAATTAATATTACCAACCATTTATAGTTAGCTTGAGAACCTCCCTTCTTGAGGAAGAAAAGAGAAACCTTGTTCTCTAATACCAATGTAATATTTAATGGTATGATAACTTGTGTGTAGCAGAAAATAGCATAGATATAATGAGCATTTCATTAGAATAGTTTCCTAATAAGCATAGCAAGAGTGCTTGGATGAAGATAGAAACAAAAAACATAACACCTAGTTAGATAGGCATGAACAATACTTCAAAAACAGAGAGAAATTAAGCTATTGACAATAGTTGAGGACCAGATTTACATGGAGCCGGTCAACCCATCAAGGGAGACATATTACAGTACAATACTTTGTGTTCCTTCAATAACTTGCTGGTGCAATGAAGATGGAAGCTACAAGCACCAAGATCACACTTATAAAACATAACATCAATTCTCCCAAGACCTCACACACCTTTGAAGATGGTGAGTGCTAGCGGGGTATGAGAGTAGATCGAGGGGAAGAAGGAGTATTCTTACAAGAAAGAAGTATATCTCCTCACATAATCACTTATAATAGCTTAGCATAGCTTACTAATTAGCATGGTAGAGGAGATGAGCATGCATTGGAGCTTGGCTCTTGATTGGATTTTCATCACAAAGCCAAGAGTTGTTGGTGTAGGCCTCGCTTCTCAAAAGCTTGGAGTAGATGATAAGATTTCCATTAAAGCTTGAGAAGGAGATAGTCTTCTTTGCTTCACACATGAGATTGTGCATTAGGAAAAGTTTGGACTAAAAAATGGGCCTTGTAAGAATTGTTGATGTGGCATAGCTTTCAAAAAGTGGGGATCGGTAAATTTTTTGCAAATAAGATCCAAACTTGTCGGAGGTTGGATATTTAGAATCTACTCTTCAAATGCTATCTATTGATATATAGCATGCATGTATCGGACATTGCCTTCATGGAGATCTAGAAAAAGGTGATTTTAGATTACCGTAACGGTAACAAAACCTGGCTGATTGAAAAAAAATGGCATAACTTTCATAGAAGTCATCCAAACTTTTCGGACCTTGGGTCTTTAGAATCCATTTTTCAAGAACTTTCCAATGATAGGTCATATCATGGGGTTCTAAGCAATATTTAGAGGGGTCTACCGGGTTTCTTTCTTTTGTACAACTTTGATGATGTGGCACTCTTAAAAGGCCCAAAAATGAGTTCAAAATTTTCCTAATGTGAGTGTGTGTGTGATGATGCCTTGCCAAAATCAGCCCCCTCTCTCTTGGTCGACCCCTCTTGATTTTTACTCATGCTGGGATCCCATTGGACCCTACAAAGCTTAGCCAATGATAAAAAGAAGCATAAGTGATAGCTTTGTGACATGTGTCCCCCTTTCCCCTTATGTGAGAGCTTTAGGCATTTAATTAGTGCAATTAAACTCTCATTGGACCCCTTAGTCTTCTGGCCAATAGGAATCAAGCAAGCCATTGGGCTGCTGAATGCTCATTGGACCCCTTGGGAGACTGTCCAATAGTTTTCTAGAGAGCTGAATTTCTAGTGGTTCTTTTCTCAAGTGTTTTTAAATGAATTAAACTAAATGTACTCTAGCCTAATTCTCATTCCCTTTGTGTAAGGGGAGCTTGCTAGAGAGTGTGTGTGTGTTTCTCTCTCATCCCCTGCAAGAAAGGCTCGCCCCCTCCTATCTATAAATATGTGAAGACTTTATGGTCTTCACATAAGCATCCAATTTTACCTAGAGTTTGACCATTGAACATGACCTTTGAATTTGGAACCTTAGCATTTTGGAAGTCTTAACGGGCTGAACCTTAGGGTCTTTGAAGCCCATTGTTGCACATTGCTCTTTTGCAGATGCCCCTCACCCCCCTTTGGATCCCTATTTTCCCTCCTTTGGATCCCTACTGTGACCCATCTGCCAGCCTAACCAATATTCTAGCTTTTTCGCCACTGGTACTTCCCCATATTAAATGATCAATTTAACATGAGAAAATCATTTAGGAGGATTAGATATTAGTTATTATGACACACATAAATGCAGTCGAAAGACATTGGCGGCAATCAAGATTCAAGAATCGCAGGATTCTCTGTGTGTGTGTGTGTGTGTGTGTGTGTGTCTCTCTCTCTCTCTCTCTCACACACACACACACACACACACACACACACACACACACACACACACACACACACACACACACACACATGCATGCGCATGCACATGCACACACACACACATGCACACATGCACACACACGTGCACACACACACACACACACACACACACACACACACACACACACACACACACACACACACACACACACACAAACAAACAAAAGGGACTAACAATACTAACAAGAACAAAAGGGGCAGAACTGAGAGTTTAGTCATCTATCATGCTAGATGTCTGGAGGGGCAACCATGGATCAAGACAGATTTTGGTCATGATCATTGATTGTACATGGGTTTGGTAGCCAGGAGGTGCCAGAGATGCCCATCAGTCATTTTTGAGATTGACATCCAAAAAGTTCCAAATACAAGTCCAAGTCAAGCCAAACTTTGTCAGGCGGCTATGAATAGAGAGTATAATCTAAGTTTTTTTTTTAATTAAAAAAAAATCCAACCCCTAGCTAGCCAAAGATGACACTTTTTCAAATCTAAAACCGAATAGATATCTACATATATACCTTGTACATCATGAGTTTTGGGGACAAATGGACAATGATAACTCATAGGTGGACATCTGTTGCGAATATTGTCGGATAAGGCCCTTTTGAAGCAAGTTACTAACTTGGGGAATTAATTGGGGTTTTTTAGGCTTTAATTAAGTCATGTATCAAGTAGATACAATATAATGATTTACAAAGCACACAAAAGCTAATAGTGGCAAATGCGACTTTTATCACCTTGCTGCTGCTCTGCAGGAACAAAGGAGTCACCAACAAAGAAGAGCAGACACAAATGATAGACAAACCAACCTTCACAGGGTTACATATCTTGTCCTTGATGAGGAGGATTGAATGCTGGACATGGGTTTTGAACCTCAAATCAAAAAAATTATCTCCCAGATTTGGCATGACAGAAAAACTTTGTATTGGAGTGCAACTTGGCCTAAGGAAGTTAAAGATTTACTGGAGCGAGTGATGAATGGAGATTTATCTATACATATGATAAGATTCAAGTTGAACAATATTGGGTTCTTTTTGAATTTAGATCTGGCAATTACCCTATAATGGCAGATGTTGCAGCTTGGGGCTTGGATGTGAAGGAGATAAAGTTTGTCATCAATACGATTTTCATGGATTATAGTTCTTGTTGTGCTTTGAAAAATGACAAGCAATGGAACAAACAAAAGAAAAAACGACAAAAAAGACCACACTGACATTGAAAACTAGGTCATGTCAGGGATGACATGAATTCGGAGGGGGGGAGTGTTGACCCATGGGTCAACAACATGACATAACTCAACAAAGCCTTATTTTTTGAGAGTTATGAAATGCTGTAGATTATGGTTAAAAAATCATTTGTGATGAGTAGTTAGTCTAGATGCAGAAGCTGGGGTGCAATGGCACTTCCAGATTGTAAATAAAAAGCCATTTGACCCTTTGAACTCTATTTTAGGTTTAACCTATGGTAGCCTTAGTATATAATGTACCTAGGTCATTTTGTAAGGAGAAAATTATCATAATCAAGTTTTAAGCTGCCGTTGACGTGTTACTCCTCACTCATTCATCACATCGAAGATCCAACTACACCATTGTAATAGGCTCAATAAGAGATATTCATCAATGCCTAGCATTCCTTGCACACGTGTTCACACATCTAGAAGCTATTTGCGGCCGTAAGTATATTAAATGATGTCTATTTTTTGCCTGCAAGTAGTCATTAGAATCGTGGTAACATAAGCTATGCATAGGTACTCATAAACTTTAGTTTTGAGCATTTTTGAAATTTGTCTTTGTTATCATACGTGTTTTTCATAGATGGGTTTAAAGTGAGGGTGTTTAGGATATAGGCTTTGGGACAAGTGTATCCTAGTGAGGGGATGGTGTTCCTTAAGTTTCGTACAATTCTAGTATGGTTTGATGAGTTTCCGTTTTTTTGTGTGTATGTGGTTGGGTGTTGTAGTTGAGAGCAGTGAGACTCCTGATTGTGGTTTAGTTGGCCGTCCAAAGTGCTGTATGCGTGGGATGGTCTCAGTCTGACGAGCTAAAGAGATTACCTCCATGCACCTTCGTGTCATCTCTTTCCTCAATTAACATTTTGTTGATCTAGGTTGTGTTGCATGCACTTTATAGGTGGTGTGGTTTGCTCCTGCAACAACAGAAGGTCAACATGTGCTTGAACCTGAGAGAGGCTCGAGTCCTTGATTGGGTCAAAAAATAAGACATCGCAAAACTTGAATCGGATTAAGTGTCTGACACTTCTTTTGCTATAGTCTCTATAGTCTTTCCTTGGTTTACGCTTTCTTTTGTAGATACTCTACTCTCAGTCCTTCAATTACAACCTTCATTTAGGACAAAATGGCCCAACCTCAGGTGCATAAAGACTTGAACTTCTCAACAATGAAAATGAATACCTATCTTCTAGTACCAATACCAACCCATTTCAGGTGTAGTAAATTCAACTTGGCAATTTTCCCAGCTATTTCCAATCGCCATGTGGAATTAAAAGTATATAAGTTAGTCTCTGGACCAAAAAATGTCAATTTTGATCTTTCTAGCTATAGTAAGAGATAATAAGCATGGCTATTATCTACAAGCCAAAAAATGATAATTTTGCACTTTTTCTTGTCCACACTAAAAAAGTATGTCCCCAACAAGCCCTGAAAAAGGCTAGTTCATTTTTTTACCAGTTTGGTCTCAATCCCTAATAGTTTTGTATTTGGCAGTTTTATATGCAATTTTGGTGGTAATGTAAGTCAGAGGAGTTTATGTACGAGATCAAACTTACAGAGTGGGTATCACTGATCGTGGTAGTGCCAAAAAATAACAGCAAAGTATAAGTTTTTATAAATCTCAAAAAAATAAACATTGCAATCATAAATAACTATCCCCTCCCTATTATTGATCACATAATTGAGAGAGTCGCAAGCAAGAAAGATTATAGCTTTCTTGTTGGATCTTTAGGCTACAATAAGCTTACCATAAAGACAAAGGATGAACATAAGATGGCATTTGAGATAGAATGGGGCATATTCTCTTATAGAGTGATGTTGTTGGGGGTCCGGGGTAGGCAACAAGAGAGGCGACCTCTAAACACCCCTCAAGGCTCCCGTGCTACTCAATTGGGGCTCGGGAAATCATAAGTAAGAAAAAAACAACAACCAACCCACCACCAAACAAGTGAAGGGGCACCACCTAGTTATGGGATGAGAACTAGGATGCAAGAGAGATTTTGTCACAGCCAAGAAGATGCACAACAAAATACACATAAGCAATCTCACACCAAGACACACACCAAATGGAGCAGAGAGAGCTAGAGAAAAGGGAAAGGAGAGAGGAATGAAAGTTATTTAATACCTTGTTTGTGACTTGCAAATGGAGATGGTTCATTGATGCTATCAAATAGCTTGTACAAAACTAAACCAATGCTTAGTGAATGCTAAACATTTCCAATACACACACACACACACACACACACACACACACACACACACACACACACACACACACACACACACACACACAATCTTAGGGCATGGGAAACCTCTCACCACAATACCCTCTTACAATGGACACAAAATTGGCGATGAAAACACACTAAAATACTTTCTCAAACAAGCCCAAATGATAGAAACTTAGAAGACACAAGTCACCTTGAATTCTCCAAATCGTATTGCACATGAAAGGACGAATATTTGAACGTCAAATTATGCCTTTGAGGCACCAAACCTCAATTTATTAATGATGGAGAAACATATACAATAGTGGTTTTGTGATTTTGAACTCACACTCTCTCACCTGCAATGTGTAGCATCAAAGCTTCTCTCACACCAAGTGTGAAGCTTACAAGGTGACGATTACACCTAAATCTCTCCTCGTGTGTAAAGTGCTGGGGTGATTTGTGAGATATAGGAGATCATTTACAAGAAGGAGAGGGCCTATTTATAGGTTGGAGACCCCTCATTAATGTTATTTGATAACCTTATTTACAAGCTAATCAAATCAAGATTATGATTTTAAAAAAAAATCTAAACATTGCGGGCCTTCTTTGTCTGCTTGAGTCATGGATGTGGGATCAAAAGAGAGCATTATTGATGGTAGATAAGGTGAAAGTAGAGTTCAAATGATATATGGAGAGAGAGAGAGAGAGAGAGAGAGAGAGAGTCATACCTTCTAGATCTATTATTGATCTACTGACTTTGTCTATGAGAGTTGTTACGGCTTACTCAAATATGGGAATCAAACAAAACACCATAGCACAAATCTACATCTTAGAAACATGGAGAAACTATAAGAGATTGTGTGGGTCGGATGAGGCAATAAACTGAAAGATGTATGGATTTGGAGATTCTAATAGCTAAAAGGCTTGTCTTACTATTCCTAGAAGGATTACTCAACAAGGATTTGCATGCCATTTTTTATAATAACCAGAAACATATGACTTGGGAAGCATGCAACCTAGATGCAATTTCCTTGGGGGATGATTGCAATATTTTCAATGAATCAAGCATCATTAAGGATACAGAGAGTGAGTAGACCACATCTACGCTACCAACATAGGTAGGACCAGTTGTGGAAGCTCTTGTCAATGCTATGGAGGACATGCTTAAGCATGTGCATGATATGATGAATAACATGCAAAGGATGTGCTTAAGCATGTGCATGATATGATGAATAACATGCAAAGGATGTCAATGCAATGGCCAAGACAAGGTCACCATACAGGAAACCTATGGGACAACCCAAACCATCAAAATGGTGTGCCATTAGAGAAAAATGGACAAACCACAAAACGAATGAGTTCTATTACAAGCCTAAATATGATGATAATATCCACTACATAGTACCAATAAGACAATAGGGAAAATCCATGTATAGGTATCAGCCTAACATGGGACCAATCCGAAAACCACCTAAGGTTATAAAAAGACCATAATCTGTACTAGTTTCGTAGCCACCACTACCAAGAAACAATGTTGTACTAGTTAAGTACATGATGCCTAAAGGGCAAGTGGAGGAGCAAGACGTAGTGCCGGTCATGCCGTATAACAAAGCAAGTTCGGCAACTATGGTAATAAAGTACAAGTGGTACACTCAGTCAACTCTTCAGGTAGCATGGGTTTACTTTATTCCAAACCAATGAGCTAGACCACCCATGATGAAGCCAAGGCTAAGCCAAGAACAAGGAATTTCTATAACTATGGAGATGACCATTGGAAAAATCATTTTCGTAAGCTAGCTAAGAATGCAAGACCAATCAAGGAATATTGCAAGCACTGTGGTCGCAAGGACGGGTGTTTTCCAGATGATACCCCCCCACAAATACAACTAACAAGGGGAAGGAAACCATAAATGTAATCCAAGTCATCCCAAGTAGCTCATCAGAGGGTGAGTTATTAGGGCACATGCCAAGAAAAATAGATAGAACAGTGAAAGTGGGTCGCTTACACCCAACAAATCTTTGAAAGACTCCAAAAAGTAGCAATGCAAATGATATGATCTTAGAAGACAGAAACAACGAAGGGAAATTGAGGAGAAAGTCCAAAAAAGAGTAGGGAAAGTGACTCAAACATTGTCATCGGAATTTAAAGAATCAAAACTGAGACCATGGGGGTCTGTATCAGTAGAAAAACTATACAAACTAATCAATGAAGCCTTGGAAGATTTCCAAGCAGGTCAAACATTAGAAACAAAATGGAAGCCTCCAAGCTCAAAGCCTATAGAAACTTAGTGAAAATCACACAATCTATGCTAGAGAAACAAACGTCGAAATTGGAAATCATAGGAAAATAAAGAGAAATTGAGACTAAATGGAACAAGGAAAAAATGTTGAATGTTAAGAGTTGAGGGAAACTTTAGCAAAAATTGGCATACCTCAAATAATAGTTCCAAACAATGAGGAAGGTCTATGGAGTTCCCTTAGTTGAAGAAGATTGGCCTAACCACCTGTGGAAATGAGTCAGAGAAGTGAATGACAGAAGCCTTCGACTCCAATCAAAGAAATGTGACTAGACCAACCACCCATGGATCTAGATGAAAAATATTTGTATGGAGATTGGGATCAGAGTAGTCAAGCTTATCAAAATCTTTAACACTTCACACATTAACCTCATACCTAGGTGACAATGAAGAAAAGTCATTGGTTTGTAAAGCAATGAAACTAAATAGACCAAACCAAACACTAGATGTAGAGAATTTGTAGTCAATCATGTCAACTCCTAGACAATGTACTATCGCATTGGGGAGTTGCTCAAGATATGACCATATCTATGGGAGATCTGCAAGAAACCATGGAGAAGATGGGCTTAACGCTAGGCTGGTAACCTAACAGGACATAAAAGTGTCCTTTCAGGGTTTTGAAAAAAACTTCCAAAACCACAGTAGATCCACTCATTTTTAAAAATACTTTCATGACCTTATAATTCAAGGAAAAAATATGAAACTTGTAAAATTTTTCAACCCTTGGTCACAATAAGCCTCCAAAGTCATGAACCAGTACATTTTTCTCAAAACAACACTTTCTTATGATTGACTGCTTATAAATAGGACTGAGGATTTTTGTAGGACAAGAGATAAATTTTCTCGTTAACTTTCATGGGTTGCTGATAAAAAAATATGATTGCTTTTGGCTTACTATTTGGTTTCTGACAAAAGAATTAGGTACAAAAAAGTTTCCTTTTTCCCATTGTGAAGACATATCATCAAAGTTTATATATTCAAGATCAATACGGATGCTATATACATGTTCTCTTAGTTCCATTTTGGCCTATGGGTTCAAAAAGGGCCATGGATCATGTCAAAACAATAATAGATCACTTATCAAGTGGAATCTTGGGGATAATGATGGAGTACTGAAAAACTGGGTTTAGCATTATGACCTCTAGAATCCATAGAAACTACTCAACATCTAGCCAAATTTGAAGTTTATAATTAGATATGGACACTAGTTACAAAATGCACACAATTGCCCTAAGAAACTAGCAACATTGAGAAATCTATACTTGCTACACTAGAATATCTCGTATTCTTCTACAATTGAGAACTCAACCATAGTCATATGCTATGCTATATAGGGTAATATGTTCCCCAAAACTCAAGGAAGATTAAATTTATGTTACACATATCACTTCCATAATCAAAACTTCATCTGGACCTCAAGAAAGCTATCAAAAATATCATAAAAGTGCTAAATCTGGCTAGAAAACAAGATTACACAATTCTTGTAATTTGGTTATAACTGTCAACCTTAACACTTAATTCTCCCTAGAAGTGTCAGAAAATGTTGAGAACTACAAAGGCTAATTATTTAGCAATCTAAACCTCATAAACATGAATTTTAGAGTGATATAGTTGCAAAACTTTGAAAAAACACCAAAAACCCGATTCGTTTTTTCACATAGATTAGGTTGAGAAATATTGTGCAAGAGTAAGGTTAATGGTGAGATTGATATTCCAACAAATTTCAAGTCTTATTCAGCTCATAAGGCTGTGGATATATTATAGCACAGAAAAATTCATTTTCAAACTCTTCAACTAATTCAAGCAAAATTCTCAAACCTTGTTGCAAGGTCATGTTACGACCTTGCAACAAGGTTTGAGATATCGTTGTAATGGAAATGGCCTATTAACTTTGAGATCATGATACTTAGTTAACTTGACATGAACAATACTTTTGCAAGAGAGAGTTTATAGAACATGACAATAGTTGAGGACCGGATTTATGTGGAGCCGGCCCCCCCTCCAATAGGCATTTGTATTATAGTTTCTCCCCTCAAGAGACACTTGGTACAATACAATCTTTGTGTTCCTTGTGACCTGAGTGATGCAATGAAGATGGAAAACTTCATGCATCACAAGCATAAAATAAACTTTGCAAAAAGAATTTACTATCCCAAGCCTTAGTCCCAAGGCCTCAAACACCTTCGAAGGTGGAGAGAGCTAGCGTGGAATGAAGGTAGGGAAGAGAAAGAAGAATTGTTTCATAGGAGAAAGAATTAGTTCCTCACTTATAATCACTCTTCTTGCTAGCACACATAATAGCATAGTAATGGAGATGGAGAAGATGACAAGCTTAAGCATTGAAGCATGGATCTTGGTTGGATTTGCATTCCATAGTCAAGAGTGTTGGTGTAGGCTCTCAACTTCTCTACTAGCTTGGAGAAGCATGGATCTTGATTGGATTTGCATTCCATAGCCAAGAGTGTTGGTGTAGGCTCTCAACTTCTCTACTAGCTTGGAGAAGGAGATGGAGCTCTTGAACTTTGCACTTCACAGAATGAGAGAGAGAGAGAGAGAGAGAGAGAGAGTGGGAGAGTGGGAGAGTATACCCCTCAAGCATGATCCTTACTTACTTTGGTTGATGCCCTCTTCTAACACAAGCTTGAAGCTCATTGGACCTCTCCAGGCCTGGCCAATCACATGCAAGGGGCATATCAAGCAACAATGGAAGCCTTGGGACAAGTGTCCCCCTTTCCCCTTTGAGAGAGAGGACTTGATAAATACAAAAACAATTATTACATCTACTTAATTATCATTGGACCCCTTGGGAGGCCAACCAATAGGCTTTGGACACTCCTTGAGGGTAACCCAGCTAGGGGTTTGACATGTGTCCTATTTGCCTCTTGAAAAAGGGGTACCCTTTGGGAGAGAGATTGGTCAAGCAACCACCCCCCCTACTTGCATGACTCACCCCTCTTTGTAGGGATATGTATTGACTTTTGTGACACCTTAAGGCCCTCAACCTCGGGCCCAGTTCTCACCACAAGCTTGGCCCTTAAGCCCCTCAAGCTTGGGCTGGTGGGTTCCCACCTCAAGTACAACCCTAGCATCTCAAGCATGACAAGCACCTCAAGCATCTCAATCATCAAGCACTTCAAGCATTTGAAGTATCTCTGTCATCAGGCACGAAAATCACCTCAAGATTGATTTTAAGCATGCATACTATTTAAATTTGTGCACAATAAAAAGAGAATTAATCTTATAAGACAAAAACATTTTTCATTTAAACGAAATTTGTACATTTTCTTACTCTAATAGCATTGTGAGCATTGATAAGGCTCATACTATCCTTAAGCTGTATTGCTTGCATCCACCTAGTATCTTCAAAAGGATTATTTTTGAACTTTATAAGATACCTTCAGATAATCTTACCATGTCATAGTACCTTGTCTTCATGCCGGAGGGCTTAATGTTGTAGCACCTCTTCTTGGTCTTCAATTTCAAGAATGTTTTCAATAATTGGTTCACTTTGTGGCTCTCCTTTGTAGGGCTTAAGTAGGCTCACATGAAAAGCATGTTGTATGAGCCAATGGTTGGGCAACTTGAGTTGATATGCCATCTCATTGATTGGGTTCAAGGTTTGGAAAGGACCATAGTATCTTTTCCCTAATTTAGCATAATACTTTTGATGGCCCGTAGGATTTTTGCCTGTCTTTTGCCTCAATCAAGCCTTGGGAAACTTAAGTAAGACCCAATCATTTTCTTTGAACCTTAAGGCCCTTTTGTGCTTGTTAGCAACAACTTTTTGACTTTGTTGATGGATGGATTTAATCTCCTTAGTCTTTTGGAAAGATTATTGTGCTATACTCATAGGCAGCGATGAAGATCTTCCCATGTACTTTAAGTAACAAGGGACTTTTAGGGCTGCCCTAAATTATTTTAAAAGGTGTTTTTTTTGTAGAAGTATGTACAATATTATTGTATGTGTATTCTACAAGAGGTAAGTACTTTTCCCATTGTGAGTGTTTATCTACTTCAGTAACATATGTCTTTAATAGATCGAGTATCATAAGATTCAAGCTATCTCAATTTGGCCATCCGTTTGTGGGTGATAGGCCGAAGAGAAATTCAATCTTCTTCCTAGATTTTCAAAGAGATCTTTCTAGAAATCTTCATTCTAGGATCTCTATCAGACATGATGGATGCTGGAAATCCATGGTGTTTGAAAATCTGTGATATGAAGAGAATTGCCATTTTGTGTGTCTTAATAGTCTTTTTGACAGGAATAAAGTGTGCTTGCTTGCTAAACCTGTCGACTATTGGACCTCAAATGGCTTTGAGAGATTTGAAAGCATGAGGACTGGTTGAGAGGTAAGTTTTTCTTTGAGCTTGTCAAAAGGATTCTGTTCCTTAGCAGTCCATGCATACTTAACGTTCTTTGTTGTTAAGTCATGTAATGGTCCTGCTACTTGAGGAAAATTTTCTATGAAGCGTCTATACTATGCACACATACCAATAAATCTTTTTAGCTCATGTAGATTCCATGGATTAGGCCATGATTTTATTACCTCTAATTTTGATGGATCCATACGGATACCATCTTGAGAGATAATATGACCTAAGTATTGAATATCTTGAAGGAAAAATTCACTTTTCTTTTGGTTGAGAAAAAGCTTGTTCTCCTTTAATGCTTGAAAAATCACCTGGAGATGTTGCTTGTGTTCTTCCAAGGACTTGGAGTAGATGATGATATCATCAAAGAACACTCCAGTGAATTTTGCAGTAAGGTCTAAAGATTTTCTCCATTAGACGATTGAACGTGGTTGGTGCATTAGTCAAGCCAAAAGGCGTGAGTAGATATTCATAAAGACCAAACGTTGTACGAAATGCGGATCTTTAGGATATCTTCATCCACTTTCCTTATTTGATAATAGCCACTTTTAAGGCCAATTCTACTGAAGTAGGTAGAGCCTTGTAGCTTATCAAATAGTTCTTCTACCCGAGGCACGAGAAATTTATTTTCGATAGTGATATGGTTTATTGCTCGATAGTCCACACACATACGATATGTACCATCTTGCTTTTGCACTAAAAGGACTGGAGAACAAAAGGGAGAGGATCTAGGCCTCCCTTTGTCAACCAATTCTTTCACTTGCCTCATGATCTCCTCTTTTTGAGCTTGGGAAACTCGATAAGGAAGCTTGTAAGGTGTTGAGCTTCCTGGTAGGAGCTCAATTCGATGGTAAGTCCATAGGGATATCATCGATGAACACATCTTGGAATCCTTTTAGAAAATTAGACAAATCTAACTCTTCTTAATTCCTACCATTTAAATTTGATGAAACACTAGGATCTTTTAGGGACTCTTTGACAAAAATCATGTACGTAGAAACTGAGCTCTTCATTGATGTATCAAAAGCATGTGAATTTACAAGTGGTATAGTACGACCAAACTCACTAGCATCTAAATACATGATTTTTTCCCTATATCTGAAGTAGATTCTCCTTTCAAGGAACTGCATGTTGGAATCCATGCGGTTGAACCATAGTGCCCCTAGGATAGCATCCTCATGTTGGAGAGAAGAGATGAAAAAGTCTTCTTTGTCGACATAGATTTGGACATGAAGCCTCAACTTCCCAATCAAGGGACTAACGGAGGCTCACTGTCCCTTGAATGCAGTGTCGGCCGTTACAGCATCTCCCATCTTGAAAGCTTGAATGCCCAACTAGGTGGCCAACCCGGGAAGGTCACCTAATAAAAATGTAAGCTATCACGTGAGTTCAACAGAAGGGTATTTAAAGTTCTTGAAACTTACCCAAATATATACAGAAGGGAATTATTTTTTTTAAATTTGAAAAAAACTTATAGATTTTAAAAGAAAAGGGTTCATTATATTCTTATCAAAATTCACAAATAAGGGGTTTCACAAACATGTCTTTAACGCATGTGATATGGTAGTTTTACACATAGTGAACCCCCCAAGGTGGCCAACTCTGTCGATATGAAGTTGTGAGTAGAGCCAAGGTCAAACAAGATAAGGCATCATGATCCCTTACCTTTCCCCAAGCATAGGAGAGAGGTGTACCTTAGCAACGAGCATCCTGTTTTAGAGCTTCGATGGTGGAAGCTCTAGGAGTCTCATTGCAAGCATTTTTCTTGGGGCAAGAATCATAGCCATGTCCTTGCTCCCCACACTTAAAACATTTATGGTCCTTGCAAAAAGATTCAAGCTCTTTATGAAAGAGTTTGTTTTTACCTTTGTAAACTCTTGTAAGGTCTCTACTTTCGAATTTCACACAAGTTCTATTACGCATTTGAATGTTTTTTAAACCATCACTCATTATTTAAGATATTCGAGTTCAAATTATGAATCGTAGGCTGAGAAACCTTAGAATTTAAAATTTACGCTACAAAATTTTGACATGTTTAGCTATATGAATCACTAATTAACTTATTGTAAGACTTAGTTGCCGATTGTAGAATTTTCTTTTACTACTGTAAAGTTAATATAAGACTGTAAAGTTTAACTTAAAAATGTAAAGTATAAAGGAAATAAATAAAATAATTATAAAGACAAAAGATGACAAATGAAGGCACATGGACTTACCTAGACTCACATAGGAGGGGACAAAGTGGGACACACTGTCACATGAAAAGGAGAGGCTAGTCCTTACTAATCTTAATGAGGGGAGGCTCGTGTAGCCTTATTATCTTTTGATGATAATGACAAATTGGTCAAGCAGATGGGTACCACAAGGGTACCAAAAACGCGAGTATGATTTTGGAAAAAATAATTAGAATTTTTTTTTAAAAAAAAATTTAATTTTTTTGGGAAAAAAATGGACGTTTTCTTTTCTACTATAAATAGAGCATCCATGCTCACACTTTAGACATAGAGATTGCCTCTATACCGCTCACGAAGTGCTGCCACTTCTCTTAGAGAGAAAGCGTCCACAAACCACTAAGAGAGCAAAAACTCTAGTGGACTAATAAGGTGCATATTAATTGAGCATTCAATTAACTTTAGGAATGATGTATGTGTGCTATCTCCTACTCTTATCTCTTTAATAAATTAGTAAGATTCAATTAGCTATGTGTGTGTGTGCGCTATCTCATACTCTAATCTCTCTAATAGATTAGTAAGATTCAATTAGCTATGTGTGTATGTGTGCTATCTCTTACTCTAATTTCTCTAATAAATTAGTAAGATTCAATTAGCTTTAAGAAGGATATGTGTGTGTGTGTGTGCTATCTCTTACTCTAATCTCTCTAATAGATTAGTAAGATTCAATTAGCTATGTGTGTGTGTGTGTACTATCTCCTACTCCAATCTCTCTAATAGATTAGTAAAATTCAATTACTTTTAAGAAGGATATGTGTGTGTGTGTGCTATCTCTTACTCTAATCTCTCTAATAGATTAGTAAGATTCAATTAGCTATGTGTGTGTGCGTGCTATCTCTTACTCTAATTTCTCTAATAGAGTAATAAGAGTCAGTTAGCTTTAGAAAAGGATGTGTGTGTGTTCTCTTTTACTATAATATTTCTAATGGATTAGTAAGATTCAATTAACTTTAGAAAAGATGTGTGTGTATGTTTTCTCTTACTCTAATTCTCTCTAAGTATACCTACTCTCTCTAGTTAGTACATCTTCACTATTAACTTATGCATAGTTAATTGAAAGTTAATACATAAGAGAACTCATCATATTCTTATTATACATGATGAAATTCTCATTCACCAATTTTATTGTCAATTAGATTAAGTAGAATTTTGAATAATACTAAAAATTGATTTAGTTGAAGTATAGAAATTGAAGTTAGAATTGGATTAGAAATGCGAAGCATAAAAGTAATGCATTCCTAAACTTTCACTCATAGTTTACACACTTAATTTTTGATTAATCACGATTAGCAAATATTTGATGTATAGAAATTAGATGTAGAACAACAACACTAAGTGTGAATCCGAGTTGGCGAGGGTTCAAATTACAGACTCTCTTTGGAAACAAGGATATTACTAGGGAAATTGACCAATTTAAAGTTCTAAGTGTATAACATAAGTGTAGTACAAAAAAATGGCTTGAAAGCGTGCTCGAACCCAAGGCGCTAATGATCATGAAGATGGTATAAGTAATGGTGGAACTCCTGCGGAACATGTTATGTCTCCACCAATCGGACCAATCGGAGCTATGGTACAGGTTAGTATTGCAGTTTCAAGTTATGCATCATTGCATATGCGAGACCATAGGAATATATTATTTACCTTATGAAAAGAAAACACGGACCAAAACCACGGGGCTTAACCCCAAGAAACTTTGCAAATGTTTGACAAGTAGGAAAGAATGTCTGGTTAAACTGGTTGCTATAGGAAAGAATGGTTGTCAAAAACCTTCGATATGGTTTCTCTCAAGTCTCTCTACTTATTAGCGCTGGTATTATGTGGCAATTGCCGAGGCGTGAGATGACGCCCAGGATGGCACCGCTGATGCTGTGGTGGGAGTACACCCAGATTAGCCCAGCTGGATACTGCAGTTTTTTTTTTTCGTGGCGTGAGGATGACGCCCAGATTGACACTGTTGTTGCTGTGGCGAGAGTACGTCCAGATTAGCACAACGAGTACTTGTTGAGCGGTATGGGGCGCTCATGAGCACAAGGGTTTTTATAAATAATGTATATATCGATCGGACATAATAGCTCCAGTAGAGATTCTTGAGTGAACCTAATCCATGGGTTGTTGGTTTAAAATTGGACGACTTTTTGTTTGACGATTGTTTGTAATACTGTTTGAAGTGCTGTTTTAACGAACCAGTATCATAAATAAAGTAAAGGAATATGTATGTTTAAACAGTGTGGTAGTAATTAGATAACAAAAGAAGGGTGAGTGTGGTGTGGAAAGTGGGAGAATGATACCCCGACGATATCATTCTATGGATGGGTGGACCTGATGAGTCGGGTAACTTTCCAACGCTAGAAATTGTTTTTTTTAAAGTCAAAAATCTTAAAAGAGACAAACCTTGGCGGCTGTGCTTCTGAAACATGGGGAAAAAAGCGCACAGGTTGGTCACTCTAAGATTTATACTTTTAGGTATAATTGATTATAGATAGTTTTTAAATAGGGTTATGGTGGTCACACTCCGCCATAGAGAGATAGGACCAATCCTTCACTAACGGTTCATGCCCGTGGCTACGTAGTAGCTAAGGCAATGTCCGTTGGTTTTTCTTTTTCAGGATTGGAGACCTATCAAAGGTACTCTGCTCCTCTCAAAAAGGGGCAGGGACCTCACACTGGTATCAGGTCCTAGGTTAAAGCTTGGGGATATTTTTAGATTGATGTTTGGATATTGAAGGATGCGAATGTTTGAAATAATAGAAGAACCTAGAAAAATTGTTTTGAGTTTTTATATGGTATTGAAGACTAAACTTTCCTGGTACAGGAAAATGTTCATTCAGCCTACCAGAAATTCCAGGTGTTCACCATCATGTTTGAAAATGCATGCCAATCATTAAATTATCAGTTTCGAAAAAGGGTGATGATGATTTTGGATAGGGTGTTTGCACCACCTATCCCAAGGGTTCATAGAGGATGGGGCATCAACTAGAGACCATCTGGAGGAATCTATACCATCGATGCTGACAAGATATGGTGCATGGATATCAACCTCAAGAAACTTCGATGGGCAGAGGAGTTAAAAGTCATCGAAGTTTATCTTTTCATTGGTACTAAGAATCCGAACGCTACCATTACCTTGGGAGGAGAAAAGATATCTCAGACTCAATGGGTCTATAACCAAGTTACAAAAGTTATCCATGGTGGTAGGATTGGACCCATATGTGTATCTCGTAGCTTTCAAGGGTCAAAAGAAACTTATTATTTTGATCCTTTAGCCTATCGATTTGTAGTCTCACTAATCTCAAAATATAGAGACATTACAATCCTTGTACCTAAAGACTACCAACCTTGGTAGCAAATAATGTGTATATAAATAAAGTTTGGATTAATATTATCTTTTGTTTGTATTATTGTATGATCAAGTCTTGCCTTAAAGTGGATTAAAGTTAGAGTATCCAATAAAGTTTCACTTAATCTATATTGCACAGAGTGCGGTGTACACATCTATTCAAGAGAAAAAGCTAATTCTCAAGCAAGCTAAAATTCCCTCTTTCAAAGGGGAAGGAGCCCTAGTTGAGCGTGATGCAGAAGTGTGGCTCGAAGAGATGGAGGATTATTTTACTGTTGCTGGTACTACTCCCAATAACCAAGCAATGTTGGCTATGTTTCGTCTCACGGGGGATACCAAGCTTTGGTGGAAACAACACTGCAAAGATAATCAAGTAGCTCAAAACACTCAAACTTGGAAAGATATTAAGTATGCTGTCAAAGGAAGTTATCTTCCACCTGCACACGAATCCCTTAAGATGAATGAATTCTTCAACTTACGTCAGTTTCATCTTACAGTGGAAGAATACTACTCCAAATTTGTAACTCTTAGGTGCTATGCTCCGCCAATGACCGCAGATCAACAGCCACATGTTGCTTGACCTTCTCCCACATGTGATGAAAATCACTTTCTAGCATTGAATGCCACCTTTCCACTTTAAGCCTATATAAGGCCATAATGCTTATCTTGTAATTTTGCTATATCATCATAATCAATCAAGCATTTTCATTTTTATTGAGTACACTCTCTTGAAGTTTAATACAACCATTATGTTCATTTCAATATGATTGCTTCACTTGTCTACCCACCATAGCCTTTCAATTGGCATCAGAGCTTGGAATGTGATTAGCACTTCCTAATCACTCTGTTTGGTCCTAATGTACTCACTCCCTTCCCTATGGTAGAGTCTCCGAGTCGAGGACTCACTATATATATTGTCGATAGGTTGAGGGTTGTGAGTGAGATAGCCAAAAGCATTATATTCTTTGATTTTCTCATTACTTTCAGAGTACTGTAAGTAGCCCATTTCTGGCAAGGGCTAAATGCTCCTTTAAATACTCGTCTAGAAGCCATGAGGCCTGTAAATTTGCAAGATGCTCGTTTAAGAGCTAAACCCTTAGTAAGGAGATATCAAACTCTCAAAGGGTACAAAATGGAAATTTAAGGAATGCTGGAAGGAGAGGACGGCCTATGATGTGGAACCAAGGGCAAGTTCACCCAGTTCACCAAACTCATCCAATAGTTGCAGCTTCAGCAAATGGAGCTCAAAATGCAGATCTTAGATGCTATGAATGTAACGAGCTAGGACATTTCAGGAATGTATGTCCTAGGCAAGTCTCCGCAACAAATACACCTAATCGAGCTAGAGGACAAGGCCAAATAATAAAATCGTGGAGAAAGAAATGGAGGACGAGGTCGAGGGTGCGGAATGGTTGCCAGAGTCAATGCTATCATAGGAGAACCAACATTGGGAGAAGAACAAGAGGAAAGAGAAACTCTACATGCTGCAATTGATAACCCAAGAGGAAGACAACAATATGATGTCATTCAAACACCTGCAAATCACCAAGGTGAAAAATTTGAGCTTCTTATTGATTGTGGTAGTACTCATTCTTTCTTGTCACCTAAATGTTTAAGGAGGTTAGGACTTAATCAACACCCTGCAAAAAAGATGAGAGTTGAATTAGCCAATGGAAAGGAGGTGTTATCTCAGTACACTGTGGGAAAAATAGATTTCAAGTTGGGAAAATACTCTACTTTTGCTACTTTTCGAACCTTACCCATAGGAATCTATGACGGAATTCTTGGAATGGATTGGTTAGCTAGTCATAATGCCAATATCCATTGTGCCCAAGGAAGTGTTACTTTTGTGGACAACCAAGGTCAAGAAGTCACTATTCAAGGCCAGAATGGACGACCAAAAGCTTACTTGGTCAAAGCTACTCGTCTTTTGAAAGGGTTACGCAAGGGTCAACAAATTTTTATAGTCAAGCTAAACAAAGTAGAAAAATCTTCTTCCAACCTTGAACCAATGTGGCTAGAAGAATTTTTGGATGTTCCCCCGCTGAAATTTCTGAACTACCACCACCTAGAGAGGTAGACCATGAAATCAAATTTCTCCAGGTAGTGAACCAGTCTCAAGAGCGCCATACAAGATGTCACTTCCGGAGGCTATAGAACTCAAGGAGCAGCTCAAGCAGTTGATTGAGCAAGGGTTTATCCGACCTAGTACATCTCCATGGGGTGCACCTGTTCTCTTCCAAAAGAAAAAGGATGGCTCTCTTCGACTTTGCATAGATTATAGGGGCTTCAATCAGGTTACCATCAAGAATAAATATCCAATTCCTCGTATTGATGAGATGCTGGACAGATTACATGGAGCCAAAATATTCACAAGGATCGATCTTCGATCTGACTATCATCAAATTCGAATCCAGGAGGCTGATATCTCCAAAACAGCTTTCAACACTCGTTATGGTCATTACGAATTTACAGTGATGGCTTTCGGACTTACGAATGCTCTTGCAACTTTCAATCGTCTGATGCACGATATCTTTAGAGAATTATTGGACGATTTTGTCCTAGTATTCTTTGATGGTATCTTAATTTATTCCAAATCAGAGGAAGAGCATGGACATGTTAGAAAAGTGTTAGAGCTTTTACGCCGAAATAAGTTGTATGCAAAGAAAAGCAAAGGTACCTTCCTTTCCCCTAAGGTCTGTTACTTAGGGTTTATCATTTCACATGAAGGAGTCTCTATTGACCCTGACAAAGTCAAAGATATTGTTGAATGGCCTCAACCCACTTCACAAACCGAAGTCAGAGGGTTCTTAGGTATCACAGGGTGGTATAGGATCTTTGTAAAGGACTATGCTCTTAAAGCTGCACCACTAACCGACTTGCTAAAGAAAGGAGCTATGATACTTTGGGAAGAAAAACATGAATCTTGCTTCAAGCAGCTTAAGGAGTATCTTGCTTCAGAACCTCTCTTAAAACTTCCTGTTAGAAGCTGAACACACCCCACGGTAGTAACTACTCGGAGGACTCTTATTTTTTGTAATTATTCATTCATTGAGGAAAACCTGATTTTTCACCTTGTAATTATTGGGACTTACAGAAGTTTCCAGATTGTATCCCAGTTTTGATAGTTAGATTGAGTAGATGGTTGATTTTGGAACTTTAGGGTTTGAGAAATTGTAAGGTATATATACCACTTTTTGACCTGAATGAAAAACCTTTTGTCATTTTAAAAAACAAGTTTGAAGTCTGTGAGCGAGCGTACTGTGTACGAGACAGAGAGTGTGAGCTTCATCTTGACGCTACGTGTGCTCCATTGGTCGAAACCAAGTGCGGAGAAGTGCAGCGTGTTGCCCCCGACGAGAGCTATGCGCGGATACCTACATTGCGTGCGTACGGTCCGGTTTTGCGAGCTCCTTCTACGAGCTTCATCGGCTTTTTGGATTAGCATACGTTGTCCGATTTTGCATTACAGCATATCCACGTGCTCACATTGATTAGAACTACACATTAGGAACTTTAGATTTTGGAAACAAAGACCTACAGATTTTGATCAGACATCCTACGTGTTTCTGCATCGGTGTTTTGGGTCGGGATTTTGGTTCATAGACCTTAGGGAGAGTGACCTATTGGTATTAGTAGGGTCTCCTTCAAGTTCTATGGTGTTTCGAGATTGTTTGATGGGTGTTCGGCTCTAGAAAGCATTGTAGGAAGTTTCCTCTTATGCACTCTTGAAGGCTATGACTTAGACAATTGGTAGAGACCTCTGTAGGAATTAGTTAGGAGTCGGTCGAGTGTAGGTTGACACCTTATGCTTTCTTCCACGCGGCTGCGGGTCGAGCTTCGTCCTTAGCTGACATTACATGTTAGGTGAGTTCTCGTTGTGCTGACGTCCGTCGCGGCGTATTCGTCCAACATTGGCGCCGCCTGCCGGGGACGAAAACCTTAGGTAGGTGACCGAGACTAATCCTTGAGGATTGGGATTTTTGGCTTGCCAAGAGTCTCGCTTTACATTTAGATAGGATCAGAGGGTGGAGGACTCTCTAGGTCTTAAAGGGAGTCTAAGAAGCATGTGTCTAGCCTAGATCCTTCGACTTAGGCAGTTTTAGGTGGTAGTTGAGTTCTAGAGTAGGAGTTGGAGTGGTAGAAGCGGTGAGAAGAGAGCTTGAGAGTCCGGAGAGGCCAAAAAGCAACCAAAAACACCATCATCACCATTTCACATGATAGGTAGGAGTAGAGTAAGTAGGACATCATGATTCAGGATCTAGAGCATTTCATGCATGTACACTTGCTTGGTAAAATCAATACAAGTTTGTAAAAGACGCAAAAGTGTGTTTGAAAGCCTAATTGAAGTCCAAAAGTTACTGTAAGTGTTTCTGATAGATCTACAGAGCATCAGAAGCATTCCTGTCAGAAAAAACTTTCATCTTAAGCCAAGAGACATCCTATGCATGAAGTCCAAAAGTTACTGTGAGTGTTTCTGATAGATCTACAGAGCATCAGAAGCATTCCTGTCAGAAAAAACTTTCATCTTAAGCCAAGAGACATCCTATGCATAGTATGTCTATAGGCTAATCTGGGAGGAATTTTGGGATTTTTAGTTGACCAATGTGTTCAGAAGGTAGGGTTTACCCTAATTTCAATTGGAAAGTGGAATTTGGCCATATCTTGACAGGATAAGGCCAAATAGACTGAAATTGCTAGACATCCTACCCTAATAGTGCCAAAACATTATTTTGAGACCAAAACCATAAGATGGCTGCATGAGCATGTATTGCATGATATATTGAGTGAATGAAAGGGGTTTCACCTCATTTGGGTAAGAGAATTGGGTTCAAAGCGAACTTTAGCACTTTTGACTGAAAAAGCAAAAACAGCTGAAATTTGGGACTTTTGACATCCAAACCAAAATCTAAGCATACCACTAGGTTACTGACATCAAGGGGAAGCTGTGGGACAAATCTGGGGTCAAACAGGCCAAAAAGACATCCTGCACGTAGTATGTCTTCTGAGTGATTTGGGACTCCAAACTGAATTCTGAGTATACCAAAGTGATCAGCAACTCAAGGAGAGCCTAGGCATTGAGTTTGAAGCCATTTTGATGAAAAAGACATCCTACGCGTAGGATGTCTAATGCATGAAAATGAAGCCAGACTTTGACTTTGAGCATAGTAAGGTGTTATATAGCCTAAGGCAAGCCTCCTAGTCAATTTTGGTCCAATTTGGAGTTGATTAGACTAATCAAAATCAGCAATAGGCTGTCGGAACAGATTTCTGACTCATTGAGGTCAGCTAAATCCGCTAGCACCGATTATTGAGGAAGGTAGTGATACTGACACTTCGTCAGACAAATCCTTCTTTATGATGGGTAGTCAACAGCCAGGAGGTTTCACCTATGATGGACCTATGCGAGGAGGAAGCACCTCCCAAAATCCTTTGAGTGATTCCAAGCTCACGGTGATCTTCTTGGAGGGAACAAACTCGAGAGGAGCCATAGTCTATTCTGACTATCGAGGCCGCAAGTGCATTTGTATCGAAGAGAGACCAGCTCAAAGATTGGAGATAATCCGAGTCTATGATGATGGAGATAGATTTCGAGACGAAAAGGGGAACCACTATTTAATAGTTAGTAACCTTGAAGATTACAATAGATATGGAGATAACTTGGCGAAAGGGAAAATGGTTTCAGAAACTCAAGAACCGCCACCAAACATTGATCGGCCTAGAGCTATTTTTATGTATGATAAGAAAACAACTAGAATTCCAACTTATAACGAGAATGTGGGAATCTAAAAACATGAGAGTGAGGGTATAGTCTCTTACTTTTGCAGCAAAGAACCATACGAATTAAGCAAAAACAAAGTTCTTTACTTATTCTCTTATGAAATTGCTATTTGGAAGGGAATAGTTTTTGTTGATAGATACGGGCGAGAATACCAACGTATTCTCCCAGAGGAGGTAGAGAGGGCAACACGTCCAGGAGCATCAGCATATGCCCCTGAGAAAGTGCCAAGAGCCACCTACACCCCAAGTAAGTCAACGAATCCTTTTTCAGATGAGTATGACACTACCTCACATTCCACCCGACCGCAAGCATTCGACGGCCAAGACCAACCAACAAACCAGCCATCATTGCAGGCATGGCTTCGTCAGAGTGCAACAATGGAATCAGACCGAAACCGAGATGGTTATCAAGCTGCACGAGGGCTCAGGGATTTGTAAGAACCACCACACTATTCAAGGTATCAGACAAAGAGTAAGACAAAAACACAAGGGTCAACAGAGCCTGGAGGACCACCCATAGAATGAGTTCGCAGAGAAGAATCACCTCCAGCGAGAACCGTTAGAAATTATGGCTTAGGAGCACCATTGGGAGAGGAACCAACCTATTACAGAAGACCTGAGGAGTTATATCGACTAGGACGGGGAGATCCAATGATGAGGTTTGTAGACCATCGAAGGATTAGACCTTCTCAAGTACAAAAATGGGTAAACAAGAAATACATAGGCAACAGAGACCCAAGAGATCATGTAGTAGCCTTTGTGCATGTAATTAGGGCCGAAGAGGTGTTAGATTTTCCTACCCAATTTGCAGGGTTTGGACTAACCCTAGAGGATGATGCTGCCACTTGGTTTGACTCTGTAGAGCGTAGAGACTTTGAGTCGATGGAGGAAGTGTTTGACGAGTTTATCGAGGAATTCTCTCAAAGGGGAATCGCTCATAATATCGTCTCACAGATCCATAAATTCAAACAGAAAGATGGAGAATCTGTACGAAAGGTAGCCCTAAGACTAAAAAGATATATTAAGTTCTGTCCTGTTGAAAAAGTGCCAACTCAGTCCAGACTTATGCTGATATTCATCCAAGGACTAAGGAATGCAGATCTCCAGAAAGACTTACATATGAAGAGGAGCACGACGTTGAATGAGTTGACCAAGGAGGCTCTGTACCTTGTGGACAATTGTGCGGTCTACAAAGAGGGGGAGTTCAAGGACCTTGATGACGATTCGTCTTCACAGAAAAGTGGAAGCAAGTCTTCTAAGACAACACCAAAAGGAGAAGTAGTGGTAAATCAGGAGCAGCTTGTAGATGAAGTGCTAAAAAAGATCAACTTGTACGCCAAACCCCAGGCTAAACAGCCCAAGTGGTGTGCTATTGAACAAAAATGGACAAACCATGGGACCGAGGAATGTTATTATAACAAGGGATATGTGAGAGAGAGACCTTACGCTCCCCAAGCCCCAATAGCTTCCCCTCAAGTTCCACCGATGCTTAGATATCAAGCAGGCAACTTACCAGGACCTGTAGGTGTAGAAAGACCACAACCGGTGTTGGGGCAACAACCACCCCTACCACGATTACGACCGGTTGGTATAAGATACACACCAACAGTAACTGAATCAGAAGATAAGGCTTTGGTGCCTATGCATGCATATTATGAAAATCCCAATGGATATGCGGAAAACCCTGTCTATTATCCACCGGAAGAACCCTCGACGCCAGAACCATGGAGCATGATAGAAAATCAGGGACCACCAACTGCTACACAGGCAGCATGAGAAGGAAGATATAGCCTAGATGAACAAACACTGATGTTCATAGCCAATGGAGGCATGGGCGGACAGAGGCATGCTTACCAACAAAGAGGAGCTCAAGGAGCACCTCAACAACCCAAGGGACCCTGTTACAAGTGTGGAGGAGACCATTGGCTGAGAGACTGTCCTCATGATGAAATCATTAGAGTCAATGCGTATTGCCCAGAATGTGGAATTACTCATTTGATTCCCTATTGCCCTAAAAACCCGAGCAAAGGAGCAAAAACCACCTTGAATATGTTAGAAACAGTACCTTCCAGTGGAGGATCGAAAAATGAAACAATCATACCTATTCAAGCGGTAACACGGGCCCAAGCTCAAAGAAGGACGAATGAACCCATAGTTGAAGAACCAAAAACCGATGCCCAAAGTTCAGAAACGAAAATCAGAGAAGCACTTGGAAAGTGACAAAGGCACGTAGGAAAGCCAGGAAGGAACGTGAGCAAACAGCCCTATCCAAGGAGTTGAAACATACCAAGGACAGATTGGAGCGGTTAGAGAATCTAGCTAGCTTAAGCTCACACACCACAATAGCCATAGCACCCAAGGAAATAGCAGAACCCAAAAGTGCAGGATTAGGAGGATCTGTACTGGCAGACAAGGTAAACGAGCAGTTGGACGCGCTACTAAAATCTTATGAAGCTTGACTTAAAAGGAACCAAACCCAGGAGCAAAGGTGGATGACTTATCCGTATGCAGAAATAGAAAAACAAAGGTTGGATATGTGTAAAAAGATGATCGAGACGGCTCAATCATTGATGAAAGACCCGCTGGGTAAACCTGCAACTTGGCATGAGGCACCAGCTCCAACCCCTATCCAACCAACATTAGAGAAACATGTGGAAACAAAGGAAAGACTCACTAATGCCTATGAGTCCATACGAGAGCCTATCATAGTGCCAAATACCACCGATGAGGCAAGTGACGGGTCCCAGCCTAAAATATTGGCAGAAATGGGTAGGACTGTAACGGTCTAGATGATCTGTGGAAGAAAATCCGTGATGCCAACGAGGCTAATAGGATGAGTAACCACACACGAATAGCACGAGAAAAGAAAAGAATGTGATCTTACCTCCTATTGAAGAATTTGAGGGAAGGTCTCAAATGAACTTTGAGATACATTCACAAGGGGGAGACCAAGGATCTATTAGTTCGGGGCACAGCCAACCAGACTCATTGAGAACCTTACCCTCTTACCTAGGAGAGTATGAAGCTAAGTCGGAAGTGAGAGCAATCCCATCTCAAAGACTTTCTTCTAACAAGGTAATGGATTCGCAGGGATTGATTGAGTTATTATCCACTCCTGTGGCATGCACAATCACGTTAGCAGAACTCCTAAGGTTAAGGCCAAACATGTGGACCACAGTAGGAAAATGCCTAGAAAAATTTGGAGTGAAAGACCCCACCTTGAAGCTACAAGAAGGGATCAGAGAGTTGGACAGACCTCAAGTAAACACTAGGCCAGTACCATTGAATAAGGTTGGAGAATATTGCGAGGGAGAAGACGGAAACACTACGCTACCAGTAGAATTCCAAGGAGTAGTTTCCAAAGCTATTCTTGACAGTGGAGCGGGAGTTGCTATCGCCACCAAGGAAATCTGGAAAAAATGGGGAAAACCAGCTTTGAGGGCTACCAGAATGAAACTGCAATTGGCAGATGGGTTCATGGAGAAGCCTCTAGGACTTTTAGAAAAAGTGATTGTCACTTCGTGCGGAATCGAGTATGAGCATACATTTGCAATAGTCGATTTCGACAAAAAGAACAATTATGAGATAATCTTGGGACGACCATTCATGCGACAATTGAAGATGGTCAAAGATTGGGGTTATGACCACATATACCTCAGACATGGCGAGACAACAACTAAAATACACCTGAAAGACCATAGTTACAAAGATGTGAACCAAACACCGGTGGAAGAGTTTGATTCGGCTACAGTAGTAGCAGGATCAGAACTACCAGCATGGTTGGGGCAACCAAAAGAGCTATGGATGTGCGGAGCTTCACATTGTGGAAGCTTAAGAAGAGAGGACTGCGTCTTAGAGAGAGCAATTGAGGACAAGGAGTATATTCCGAAACCTTTTCCTGAAGATGCCTTGGAACCTCTAGAATGGGAACACATACTAGCAACATTGGATGTCTGTACCATTACCGACAGTCCAACAACAAAATTTTGCGATAAGGATGGCTATGATGTGCTACCCTATTACATGGTAAGCGTTATACCAGAAAAAGAGATGGTAGAACGACCAGAACAAGAAGAGTTTTACAACTCCTCTGAACATTTGGAAACAACAAAAGACCAAGAGTGGACCAAAGTGGAGCGTAAACAGAAATACCAAGAACTGAAACAGTCTTTGAGAGGGATATGGACCACTGAAGAAGATAGCGATGGTAAAGGGGAGTCAGAAAAAGGGAACATGAATGTACCATCACACTATTGGAAATTTACTATCCAGGACAGAAAAATCATAATGACACCACCAATCAGGGAAAGAACCAACCAAGAATCCTACAATGGGCCTAAAAATGCAAAAAAGATAGACCTCGCAGAACCAGGTGAAAAGCCTCAGCCAGTCTATATAGCTAACGATTTAGAGCCTGAAGAGGAAGAACAGCTAACACAACTTCTCAAGAAGTATAAAGATGTGTTCGCTTGGTCCTATAAAGACCTCAAAGGAGTTATTCCGTTGATATGTCAACATACAATTCCTTTGAAATCAGATGCAAAACCTAGCAAACAACGTCCTTATACATAGAATGACACATTTGCTAAACGAATCAAAGAAGAGATTGATAAACTGATGGAAGCGGAATTCATCTATGAGATTGAACATACAGATTGGGTGTCACCCATTGTGGTAGTTCCCAAAAAGAATGGAAAACTGCGAGTGTGTGTAAACCTCAAGAAGGTGAATACAACAACCATAAGGAATAATTATCCGTTGCCGATCACAGAACATGTCCTTGAGCGAGTGGCCGGGAAACGGGCTTATTCCTTTCTGTATGGGTTTTCAGGATACAACCAACTGGCAATAGCAAGGGAGGATCAACACAAAACAGCGTTTGCCACAGAATGGGGGATTTATGCGTATCGAGTTATGCAATTTGGCTTAACTAATGCACCAGCCAGTTTCCAAAGGTTAATGACTCACGCATTCAAGGAATACCTAAGAATATTCTTAGAAATTTACATGGATGATCTGTGTGTACACTCTCTTCTACGAGAGGAACATATTGACCATTTGCAAAAAGTCTTTGAAAAGTGTAGGTCATATCGAATCTGTCTTAACTCGGAAAAGTGTGTATTTATGGTTAAGCAAGGACGAATCTTAGGAGACATTGTCTCGAGAAATGGCATAACCACAGACCTAGACAAAGTCAAAGTCATTGTAGACCCACCCAGGCCTACTAATGCGAAAAAAGTGCAATCCTTCATGGGACACTGCGGATATTATCGAAGATTCATATACATGTATGCGGTTATCGCACAACCTCTGTATCGTTTGCTAGTCAATTTCGAGTGGACCGAGGAGTGCGAAACTTCATTCCAAAAGTTGAAGGAAAACCTTATATCAGCACCTGTACTAAAGGAACCAGATTGGGAAAAGATATTCCATGTGCACATTGATGCTTCAGCATATGCCATTGGAAGTATTCTAGCTCAACCTGGAGATGGAACAATGGATTTTCCGGTTTGCTATGCGAGCCGACAGTTAAACAGTGCAAAAAAGAACTACACAACCACCGAGCGGGAAGGGTTAGGAAAGATTTATGCTGTCAAGAAATTTTGGCATTATTTGCTTGCAAATAAATTTGTGTTCTTCACAGATCATCAAGCTCTTTTGTATCTAGTAAATAAACCTTGCAATACAGGGAGAATCGTACGCTGGTTTATTATATTGCTAGAATTTGACTTCACAGTGGTGGTCAAAAAGGGTAAAACCCATCTACGAGCGGATCATCTTTCAAGGATACACAACGGGGAAGCTCCTGAAGGTGTAGATGATGACATACCAGATGCTTATCTTTTCAACATTGAAATGGTACCCAAATGGTCTCAGGAAATTGTTAGCATTCTTTCCTTCGGAAGTGGGTTTGATAATACGGAATGCAGATCCAAACAACAAACAATTCGACAAACAAAAAACTTCCAGTTGATAGCAGGACGACTGTATCATCTTGAAGAGGCACATGTCCAAGGTTGTGCATTTCATTGCTCAACAATGAAGACACACCAGAGACTGAAACAGTTAGGGGTTTATTGGCCAACTATGTATGCGGACACACATTATTATGTTACCAATTGTACTATATGTAGTGCCAAACGACCAGTGGATCACACAACTTTGTTTCAGGTAAACATAGCACCTGCATGGAGTCAATATATCATTGAATTCTTAACCACCAGGACGTTCCCTGAGAACATCACAAGAGCACGGGAAAAAGCTATAGAGCTGGAAGCTCGTGACTTTAAGTTAATTAGAAACCAACTCTATAAGCGAGGAAAGGACAATCAACTTAGAATCTGTGCAAGTGAAAGCGAATACGTGCTGATTCTAGAACATGCACATAGCAGAATAAGTGGAGGCCATTTTTCGGGCGATAAGACGACAAAACTTGTCTTATCGCCCGACCGCAGGAATTTGGTGGCCTACATTGCACATGGATGCTGAAGAGTTTGTAAAGCGTTGTGACGCATGTCAACGCACCAAGATGCCAATAAAAAAAAATCAGATGCCATTACGGCCAATGATGGATGCAAGAGCATTTGCAAAATGGGGAATTGACTTTGTGGGACCTATATCACCCCCTGCATATCGCACCCATACCCAATATATCATTGTGGCTACGGACTATCTCACAAAATGGGTCGAAGCCAAGGCAACACAAAAAGCAGATGCACGCACCCCGACACAATTTTTGTATGAGAATGTTTTTGTACGTTATGGGTTACCAATAGAAATTGTCAGTGATTGTGGAACACATTTTCTCAATGAAGTCATTGAATATCTGCTAGAGGAATTCATGTTCATACATAGGAAATCCGCACCATACCATCCACAAGCCAATGGGCAAGCTAAAGCCACTCATAAAACACTATGCACGGTTCTCACTAAAATAGTGTCAGAATCAAGAACAGATTGGGATCAACAGCTACACTCAACACTATGGGCATACAGGGTAGCTTACAAAACATCGATAGGAACAATACCATACAACATGGTGTTTGGCCTGAATGCTATATTACCCATAGAGTTTTTAATTCCAACTCTACGAGTAGCAAAAAGCTTAGAATGGACAGGGCATGAGCTCTCTTCCAGAATTGATGATCTTGAAAAGCTAGATGAACTACGCTTACGAGCTGTCGCTTCAATCTATGCTAAAAAGAGAAGACAAAAAGAATTTTTTGACAAACATGTGCATACCAAAGAGTTCAAAACACGTGATTACGTACTTGTTTATACGTTGAAGCAACATGCCAAGAAACTTAAAAAGCGAGAGATGGGACCATTTGTGATTAGTGATCTATCACAAAGTGGAGCTGTCAAGCTTGCTCCATTAGCAGGTGAAGAAATGCCAAACTCGATTAGTGGATGTCGACTGAGGAGGTATCATCTACCACTCACACAGGAGATGCTCCAACAAATTCATCAAGGAAAACAAAAAACAAAGGAAAAACAGAGAGTACGAGAAGAACCTCAAGCCGAAGCACAAAAACTCATTGCAAAAAGAAGGCTTCTGCGACAAAAACAACAAAGTGGACCACCATTGAGAATCAATTCCATTCGGCTGATGAAGTTGGAGGAGGAAACAGTGGAGCCAATAATTGCGGTCAAAGTGGGCAACAATCAAGTTGAATCAACAACATTGCTTGATTCGGGTGCTCAAGAAAATTTGATCTCTAACGGATTATACCAACAGCTCAAAGTCACAGGTCAACTTCATCCTACTCCTCAAGTGCTGGAAAGTAGCACATCACACCCGTTAAAAACATTGGGATCAACTATATTGCATGTACATATACATCAATATATTTACCTACACAAATTCTATGTGGTGACAGATGAAAGCATACAACACCCAATGATGCTGGGGCAACCTTGGCAAAAAGAGTACAATGTGCAAATAGATTGGAAAGCAAAGGCGGTCAAAATTCAACATGAACATTAACAACAGGTGATAGATTTTGCTCAGCAATACAAGCATGATCAACTGCAAGCCATGCAATCCCTGGAAACAAAGCCAAAAGCACAAATGCCATTCAAGAACAACATGACACCCGAGACCAATAATCAGGTAAAAGCCAACCGTGCTACTTACAAACATATGAAGTCACCGACCGCAATGCAAAGATCTAGGCACCAAAAGAAGGTAAACAAGTATGGATGCGGATGGCGGAAAGATAGAAATGACATGGCGGACACACAATATTGCAATAAAAAGATTCACCGAAGCAGAAAGTTCAAACACAACCCAGGGTCATAAAACAGATATGGATCCCAAAGAAAATGCTTAGCCATAACCCAAATGTCACTCACATTTGGATACCAAAGCAAAAGCAAAGGGAACTCCATTCAGTACAAGCAACAACGGAAAGCAGACAACTACATTTCAAAAACGAAAACCGACATATGTGGATGCCAATAAAAACAAACCTGTGGCAAACAAGAAAGTGCCAAACAATCTACAAAAACAGGCACCAACAACATACCAATGGCAAGCAAAGGCAATACGGCCCATTGCCATTAAGGCCCAGTCAATTCTATCCTTAGAAACAGCTACGACTCATTCAACAGTGTCGGCAAAGCAATTGCCTTTTGCAAAAAAGACAATTAAACAGAGAGCAGTAGAGATACAACTGTTACTTGCAAAGAAAGCAGGAAACCTCGACGATGAATGCCAATAAGCAACTTGCTTATTCCCTTCTCTTGCACAACATACATTTTTCCATGCATTGACCGAGTATGCATAAAGTAGGGCCACATTAATCGGCCAGGCATTAGCACAATTGTTTCAACCTATTCACGTCACATACTCCGAGGCGATACCTTGTCGTCCGAGAGGACTCCGGCTAGGAGGGGGGGAGGCATTCTAGAGGCACTCTCAAATGCGGAACCAATGACAGAAACAACAAAAAAGGGCATGATTTTTGACTATTTTAAGGGTTGTTGTTTGATTGTGAAATTTTCTGGAGTAACCCATGTACATATGCCCTTATATAGCATGAAGCTACAGGTATATGGGACCAAACGCCAAATCAAGCCCCTAGGTGTGTGTATATAAGTAGAAATAGCCATTTTTCAGGCAAAATATTGGCAAAACGGAGAAATCCGACCATAAAAATTGCATGTGAGTGTATATAATGTGTTGCGGTGATGTTTATGATTTATTATGATTTTTGGGGATTTTCTGGGTTTGATTTGCTATTTTTCTTTTAATTTTGCTAATTGTCGTCAGAAAAACTTCAAAAATACAAAAAGAAGGTGAAAAACAGTCATAATGAAAAACAAATAATATGGTGATGATCAGTGACTATAGGACAACCTATGGTACAGTGGGGGTGCAATTATAAGACTGGAGCGGAAAGTGTGTTTTGGCCAGGTTTTGACCGAAACGCCAAATTTCTGGTAAACAGAGCAAATGGGGAGTCCAAATCAAGAAATTTTTGAGCCCAAACCGCATCTCGCAAGAAGATAGGAGCACATGTCAAATTTCATGAAAAATGGTTCGGGAACCTCCATTATAAGAAATTTTCACCCCATTTTTAGCTCATTCTCACTATTGACTTTGTGGAGAGAGCTTCTGCCACCGAAGAGCGGATCAACATTCCAGCAGCTTCTACGACGTGCACGACTACCCGACGAGATCCAGACATGAGAGGTAGGCTCACCACCTTGAGCTTTTCGCGCATGTTTGTCATTATGTCGCGAAAACTAGCGTAGGGGTCACACACAAAGCGAGCGGTACAGACCTACAAGTAGAGACGGCGCGCCGCCTAACGGCTAACCCGAAAGCAACAAGACTTCATTAGCAGCTTACCCTAGTCTAGGAGACCAGTCCTAGATAGCCAAAGGCAGTAGGAAACCATCGGGAAAAACCCTAATTCCCAGAAACCCGAAAGAGGCCACCAAATGGGAAATCGGCGAAATGGCGACCAAATGCTACCAAAATTCATGGGTAGGAGCATCTCGACATGCTCGACAAGTCTATATGACCCGCATGACCAAAAAGTGACCCGAAGCGGCACTAAACTTCAGAAACGGCATCAAACACACAAAACGTCAAATTGCACTTGCGGCCAAACCGCAAGTCCATTTGCCTCCAAACTTCACGAGCGGCTTTCCTAGACCATCAACAACCAAGTCCTATGGTGGTAGACCACCACAAATCATCAAAGGTATGTAAACGCAACCACGGGTGCTTCTAGAGCGACAAATTGCCAAATGGAGCTCCGGTGAAGCCAAAGTCAACAAAAACCATACGGCAAGGATCCCTAAGGGATCGGGAAGCTATGGAGACCAACATCAAGAAATTTCATCGACAAAAAGCACTCTAAAAGTCAGAAAACGACTCGGAGGCTCTGAAGTCCACACAGGGAGTTATACTCTATCCATTTGACTTTTTTGTTGAAAATAGGCTCAAAAGGGACTTAGGGGGGCAAAGGGCAAGCACTGGGAGCACCAGCAGTGAAAAAATCACTAGGAGACATCCTACGCGTAGGATGTCTCAAGGAAAGTTTTTGGCACAAACTCCAACATTTTTTATCATGCACATGTTCTGAATGACATTTACAAGCCATACACCAAGTTTCATCACATTTGGACCAAGTTTGACCTCATATGCATGAAAAAACGCAAAGTTACGGCATAGAGGCAATAATGGGCCAAAGACCTACCAAATCTTGTCCCAATCCCATGAAACTTGCACAACACATTCACCAACACATCAACAAACAATCTGTGTGGTTATGAGGGAGAAAAAAATGATGAATTAGACATCCTACGCGTAGGATGTCTATTTGACCTTTTTGACATGCAAGGGATGTTTTATCATTCCAGATCCAATCACCTCATCATCAGGCGCCCATATATCAAGTTTGAAGCCATTCTAATCACTTTTGACCCCCAACACCCTCAAGATACACTTTTTGAGCCCAAAAACACCTCACAGAGCCTTACAAGCATCAAATCTTGTCCAAATTCAAATCCAAGAACATGGCCATGTTCCATAGGCCAAGGACAACCCACAGAACAAGTTTCCTGTCATTTTGATGAAAAAGACATCCTACGCGTAGGATGTCTCCAGCATAAATTTAGCCTTCTGTGCAAGGAATGACATCATGGGAGCCAATACCATGGTGCAATGAGCCCATATACGAATTTTCAACCCATTTGGACATCAATTGCTACCTATGATGGACATTCTACCAAAATTGTCACCTAAAGCCTGAATCAGCCCAAAAATCCACTTTTTGATATCCAAATTCAAATCCAATCATACAGCCATGTTCCATGAGCCTTACACTATCTGCATGTCAAATATGACCCAATTCTGATGAAAAAGACATCCTACGCGTAGGATGTCTAGATGGAAATTTTTGGCCAGATTTGCACTGTGAGCACATGCACAGCTTCACAAGTTCCTTTTAAGCTTTATTTTCAATTTTCAAGTCATTTGGATAAGTAAAACTCAGTTTCGCAGCTAATATGGAAAAAACGCTAACTTCGGACTACTGAGTGCAACAGGATCTATGGCGGCCTCGAAGTCACCGGCAAAGGAAAAGAATGACTATCAAAAATTATCTGGACGAAGTGGAACCCTTTGTCATTCCAGAAGGAACACTAAAGCCCACCAACACGTGGATACAAGAGGATCTGTTAGAGTCTAATGACCTAAAGATCTACCAGGGAGTATTCAAGGACAATGAAGGCAATGTCATAGAGCTCCCAATGCTGCCGAGAGAACTCAACGAGTTTGTACGAAGCAAGATGGCCGGCTACTTGGAGAAAATTGACCTCCACAACTACTTCGAAGCAATACCGGCAGGGGTGGAAATCAAAAGAGTATGGGAGTTTGTAACAAGCATCAAAGAGGATGGAGTGGCCAAGGTAACAGATTTACAAGGCAGACCAGATACAGAGATCATAATCAGGGAGCGGGTTGTAGCCCATGCACTAGACCTCTCCAATGAGGGAGACAGTGTAACAAAAAGAAGGGATGAAGTCAAGGTGTACAAAGAGAAAAAGGAAAATTACACCTTTGAAGACATTGCCAACCCAAAGGTGGCAATCATGAGCCAGTTGTACAACCAGTACTTCCACATGTGCACGAAGACGCCACGGAAGTACATGATGCCGCCAGGTGCAATTGCCACAATGTTTACTTGGGCAATGACAAAAGTCACCCCAAAGATAATCAACTATGCGGCATACATACATGACAGATTAGTAAAGATGGGCAAAAAAAGGCCAACCTACATAGTGCCAAGAAAACTGATCACCAAGGTGGTATATGGGGCACTACATGCTAAAGGAAGGTGGCATGACCCCCCATCTCAGAATGATTGGCTAAGAGTAAAAGAAGACAAGGAAGATGAGCCGCAAAGGGCACTAAGGGTGGCTACGAGGTTGAAAAGGCGGCTAGAGCCAGTTGAAGAGGAGCAACCGGAGCAGAAGAAAGGAAAGAAAGAGTTTGCTCAAGTGCCGGCCAAAGAGACAAGGTCACAAAAAGCGGCAAGACTAGAGAGGCTGATGGAGAGTTTCTGAGCAGAGAGAGCCCTCAAGGGTGATTTAAACGAACTCTGGAAGCCATCTCTCGAGTCTATGTCCGGATCATCGAGAAGACTGCAAAGGGACCGCTTTGAAGATGACATCAAAAATTTCGAGATTCTTGATGCTGCATTCCCCATGTACCTTTCATAGAGGAGGAAGTAGAACAGATAAGGCAGAAACTGCTAGATGAACAAGAAACCCAAGAAAGAGAAAGAAAAACAAAAGCAAACAGGGACTTAAAGGGCAAAGATGTAGCTTTACTAGATAGCCCTAAACCCAACCCACAGCCATTATCACCGCCCTCACCACCTCCTAGTAGCCCTCCACCAGAAGATAAGGAGGCTGAGAATAAACAAGAAGAGGCCAAGCCTGAATCTGAGCAAAAAGGACTAGATGAGGCCTACTATGCATTTTTAGACCTGCTAGCTATAGGCTATACGAAGGAAGAAGCCGCCACAATTGCATTTGACTTGGCGAGGACAGGGCATAAAGAACAAATGCAAGGCATCCGGCTAGTGGAGATAAAAGAAATTGCTACAGACACTGTAGACCTGCACCCGCCCTCCAATGACTGGAACGTGGTGATGAAAAAGCTAGCCGGATTGAGGGCACAATCCATGGCTTCAGAGAAAGAAATGACGACTCTCAAAGCCACTGAAGAACAGATCAAAAAAGAAGTAGATTCTCTGCAGGCACAAAGCCAAAGGCAAAAAGAGAGAGAAGATGACCTGCAAGCCAGCTTGGCAACGGCTCTACAAAACTGCCAAGCAATGGAAGAAGTAAATCAAGAAGCAGTAAAAAGAATACAAACAGCTGAAGAAGAGTGTCAACAGCTCAGTAAGTCGTTGCGAGATGCCGAAAGAGAAAGAGATAATATGACACTACAGCTGGCCGAAGAATCGAAAGAAGTAGAGGCCATGAGGAATGCCAAGGAAAAAGCAGAGATAGAACAAGAAGCAATCCTGGATGAAGTCCTTGAGCTCAAGGACCAATTAAAAGTCAAAGATCAAACCATCCAGAGGCTGCGAGCATCACCTGCTAGAGTCAGAGCTACGAGCTCGACTCAAATCATTTCCGAGAGTCAACTATATGAAGAGCAAATGCATGAACTCAGAACGAGATGACTCTCGAGAAAAAGCAGAGATTGATGATGGCTGAGGGTTCTATAGTAATGCAAACAAGAATGGAGGAGGGCCAGAAAGCCCTGCAAGAAGAAGTGGAAAGTATAAAGATAAAGCTCGAGGAGGCGGAAAGAGTAACGCTGAACTTAATGACCTCCTCGTGACTATGGGCGGAGAAGCTGAAGCGGAAAAGCAAACACTCCTCAGAAAAATTGAGGAGTTGAAAGGCCAGCAAGGAGGTGAGGCAAAAAGTTCAGGGCTAGCAGCCAATGAGGGCATCGACCTCGAAAATGTGGCAGATCCTGTGGACACACCCATGCAAGAGGAAAGCCTAGCAGGATCCTCTCAAGAGCCTCACGATCTAACACAAGAAGAGGAGGAAAAATTGCGTAAGGCAATAGAGGAAGAGCTCAGAGAAACCACGAAGGAAGCCTTGAAGTGGGAGCAGAGGGTCTTCAAATCTATGACCATCCAGAAGATCGACGCCAGCAATCTCAGGCGCGAGTGGATTCAACCCTCTCTCCCATATCCATTGCTGAAATATGAGGCAGCTACAATAAACAAGCGGATCAGAGAAGAGCCAACAAAACCTCTCTACAATGCAGACACCTCGAAGCCAGAAGGAGTTAAGCTTATAGTGGATTCTCAGCCAAAGTGGAGGAAGGCTTGGCTTACAAAGTACCCACAATACCTAATCCACCTAGTAGAGGCACCTAAAGATATCAGAGACAATCTTAGCTTCTGTCCTCTACCAAGGGTTAGGATGTGGAAGGGACAGAAAATTTTGCAAAGAATCCAACCCACTTGGCTGAACTACCCAAAGCTGCTGGGCGTGAAGGCAGGTGAAAGAATAAGTACCCAATACATGGTGAAAACCCTAACGGGCGCCATAAAGTTGTTCACTGGCTCACCTGACCTTACATGCATTATGATGAGGAAAATTTGAAGAATCATCTTAGCAGTATTCGAGACCTTCAAGCCAGGCCAGGTGACCGACAAAATATTCTTCTTCCAGGATACATACAGATGCGCCTATGATCTGTCAAGTCAACCTTCAAAGGAGGTGATACACACGCTGTATCAAAGAATCATGTTTCTACCATCCTATCACCTCCAGGCTTTCGAAGAAGCATTCTATATGGGGTTCTTCACCATGAATACAGACATCTTTGCCCCAACAATGCTGAACCTACATGCCAGGTATGAATCACTGCTAAAGATGCGGGAAATGATAAGATGAAGCAGCAAGTCAAGGCCATGTCGGGGACGACATGAGCAAGGAGGGGGGGAGTGTTAGAAGCTGAATACACCCCACGGCAGTAACTACTCGGAGGACTCTTATTTTTTGTAATTATTCATTCATTGAGGAAAACCTGATTTTTCACCTTGTAATTATTGAGACTTACAGAAGTTTCCAGATTGTATCCCAGTTTTGATAGTTAGATTGAGTAGATGGTTGATTTTGGAACTTTAGGGTTTGAGAAATTGTAAGGTATATATACCACTTTTTGACCTGAATGAAAAACCTTTTGTCATTTTAAAAAACAAGTTTGAAGTCTGTGAGTAAGCGTACTGTGTACGAGAGAGAGTGTGAGCTTCATCTTGACGCTACATGTGCTTCGGTGGTTGAAACCGAGTGCGGAGAAGTGGAGCGTGTTGCCCCCGACGAGAGCTACGCGCCGATACCTACATTGCGCGCGTACGGTCCGGTTTTGCGAGCTCCTTCTACGAGCTTCATCGGTTGTTTGGGTGAGCATACGTTGTCCGATTTTGCATTACAGCATATCCACGCGTTCACATTGAGTAGAACTACACATTAGGAACTTTAGATTTTGGAAACGAAGACTTGCAGATTTCGGCTAGACATCCTACGTGTTTCTGCACCGGGTGTTTTGGTCGGGATTTTGGTTCATAGACCTTAGGGAGAGTGACCTATTGGTATTAGTAGGGTCTCCTTCAAGTTCTATGGTTTTTCGAGATTGTTTGATGGGTGTTTGGCTCTAGAAAGCATTGTAGGAAGTTTCCTCTTATGCACTCTTGAAGGCTGTGACTTAGACAATTGGTAGAGACCTCTGTAGGAATTAGTTAGGAGTCGGTCGAGTGTAGGTTGACACCTTATGCTTGCTTCCACGCACCTGCGGGTCGAGCTTCGTCCTTAGCTGACATTACATGTTAGGTGAGTTCTCGCTGTGCTGACGTCCGTCGCGGCGTATCCGTCCAACACTTCCTGACTTCACCCAAGAATTCGAGGTGATCACAGATGCTAGTAACCTTGCATTAGGAGGATTCCTTACTCAAGAAGGAAGGCTTGTAGCTTATACTTCTTGGAAGCTTAGGATTCATGAAGTGAATTATGCTACACATGATTTAGAATTGCTAGCAGTTATTCACGCTCTCAAGCTATGGAGACATTATCTAGTGGGACAAAAATTCCAATTGGTAACAGATCACAAGAGCCTTAAGTGGATTTTTACCCAACCTAACCTTAACATGAGACAGAGGAGATGGATAGAGCTCATGCATGAATATGATTTTGATATTAAATTTAGACCAGGCAAGGATAATGTTGTGGCCGATGCCTTAAGCCGTAAAGCTTTTCTAGGGGCAATTTCCATGGCTAACAACCCTATTTTAGACAAGGTCTCAGATGCTGCTGTTAGAGATGCAGATTACCAGATGCTTGTTAGTATCCTACGTGAAGAGAGGATATCTTACCAGATGATTGCTTGTATCCTATGTGAAGAGAGGGTATCATCAAATCAGCCTAAACCTCTACATTACTCCTTAGAAGATGGGAAAATTTACTATAGGAATCAACTATGCATACCTAAGGATTCTACCCTAAGGAATGCTATCCTATATGAAGCACATGATGGCCCAACTTCAGGACATCGAGGTTATGCCAAAAACATCAATGCAATTCACAGAAGTTACTATTGGCAAGGTGATGTCCTTTGCTATGTCAAGCAGTGTTTGTCTTGTTAAAGGATTAAGGCAGAAAGACTAAAGATGCCAGGTAAATTACATCCTTTAGATATTCCCCAAATGAAATGGGAATGTATTAGCATGGACTTTATCACCGGGTTTCCTTCTGTCCAAGCTGGCTATGATTCAATCATGGTCATAGTTGACTTGCTTACTAAAGTGGCTCACTTAATCCCAGTCAAGACAACCTTTACAGCTTCAGATATTGCTCGTCTGTTAGTGAAGGAGGTTTTCAGAATTCATGGTTTACCCAAGAGGATTGTCAGCGATCGTGATGCCAAGTTTACTTCAAAGTTTTGGGTATCATTGTTTCAAGCTATTGGAACCTAGTTATGTTTTAGTACTGCTTATCATCCTCAAACTGATGGCCAAACTGAAAGAGTTAATCAAGTAATTGAAGACATCCTCAGATACTGCAATAGAGAACCTCGTAAGTGGATTCAATACCTACCCTTGGTAGAGTATGCATACAATTCCTTTACTCATAGAAGTATTGGAATGACACCTTTTAATGCTCTTTATGGTCAAGAATGTTTATCACCTCTTAACTTTTTTGACCCCACTATACGGGTAGAAGCCTCAAAGAAAATGCTTGAAGAAATGGAAGCTCAAACCAAAGCTATTCGAAGGGATATTCAAGCGGCTCAAGATCGACAAAAGAAGTACGCCGACTTAAAAAGATCTGATTGGATTTTCAAAGAAGGTGACAAAGTTTTCTTACGAGTAAAGCCCAAAAAGAGCAATCTGTCTCTCAGAAGGTATAAGAAGCTTAACTACCGATATTGTGGACCTTACGAAATAATCAAGGTTGTAAGTGATCAAGCTTATAGAATAAAACTCCCTTCTCATCTCAAAGTGCATGATGTATTTCATGTAAGTCTGTTAAAACCTTATGTATATAACCCTGACCATGTCCTTGATGATGAGCAAATCATTTTACCTGCTCAAGATGTTTTACAACTCCAACTTGATACTATCCTAGAAACTCGGGAGAGAAAGCTTAGGAATATATCCATCAAAGAACATCTTATCTTATGGAAGGATTTCCCTATAGAAGATGCTACTTGGGAAGATGAGACATCCCTTCTTAAGGATTACCCTTCACTGTTCTTGAGATGAGGGCATCTCAAATTCTAAGTTGGGGAGATTGTAAAGTCTCTACTTTCGAATTTCACACAAGTTCTATTACGCATTTGAATTTTTTTTAAACCATCACTCATTATTTAAGATATTCGAGTTCAAATTATGAATTATAGCCTGAGAAAACCTAGAATTTAAAATTTACACTACAAAATTTTGACATGTTTAGCTATATGAATCACTAATTAACTTATTGTAAGACTTAGTTACTGATTGTAGAATTTTCTTTTACTACTATAAAGTTAATATAAGACTGTAAAGTTTAACTTAAAAATGTAAAGTAAATTATCATTAAGGAAATAAATAAAATAATTATAAAGACAAAAGAATACACAGGGATGACAAATGAAGGCACATGGACTTACCTAGACTAACATAGGAGGGGACAAAGTGGGACACACTGTCACATGAAAAGGAGAGGCTAGTCTTGACTAATCTTAATGAGGGGGGGCTGTGTGGCCTTATCTTTTGATGATAATGACAAATTGGTCAAGTAGATGGGTACCACAAGGGTACCAAAAACGCGGGTATGATTTTGGTAAAAAAAAAATATTAAAAAAAAAGAAATTTATTTTTTTTTGGGAAAAAAAAGTTGGGCGTTTTCTTTTCTGCTATAAATAGAGCATCCATGCTCACACTTTAGACATAGATATTGCCTCTATAGCGCTCACGAAGTGCTGCCACTTCTCTTAGAGAGAAGGCGTCCACAAACCACTAAGAGAGCAAAAACTCTAGTGGACTAATAAGGTGCGTATTAATTGAGCATTCAGTTAACTTTAGGAATGATGTATGTGTGCTATCTCCTACTCTAATCTCTCTAATAGATTAGTAAGATTCAATTAGCTATGTGTGTGTGTGTGCTATCTCTTACTCTAATCTCTCTAATAGATTAGTAAGATTCAATTAGCTATGTGTGTATGTGTGTTATCTCTTACTCTAATTTCTCTAATAGATTAGTAAGATTCAATTAGCTTTAAGAAGGATATGTGTGTGTGTGTGCTATCTCTTACTCTAATCTCTCTAATAGATTAGTAAGATTCAATTAGCTATGTGTGTGTGTGTACTATCTCCTACTCCAATCTCTCTAAAAGATTAGTAAGATTCAATTACTTTTAAGAAGGATGTGTGTGTGTGTGTGCTATCTCTTACTCTAATCTCTCTAATAGATTAGTAAGATTCAATTAGCTATGTGTGTGTGCATGCTATCTCTTACTCTAATTTCTCTAATAGATTAGTAAGAGTCAATTAGCTTTAAAAAAGGATGTGTGTGTGTTCTCTTTTACTATAATCTTTCTAATGGATTAGTAATATTTAATTATTTTTAGAAAAGATGTGTGTGTATGTTTTCTCTTACTCTAATTCTCTCTAAGTATACCTACTCTCTCTAGTTAGTACATCTTCACTATTAACTTATGCATAGTTAATTGAAAGTTAATACATAAGAGAACTCATCATATTCTTATTATACATGATGAAATTCTCATTCACCAATTTTATTGTCAATTAGATTAAGTAGAATTTTGAATAATACTAAAAATTGATTTAGTTGAAGTATAGAAATTGAAGTTAGAATTGGATTAGAAATGTGAAGCATAAAAGTAATGCATTCCTAAATTTTCACTCATAGTTTACACACTTAATTTTTGATTAATCATGATTAGCAAATATTTGATGTATAGAAATTAGATGTAGAACAACAACACTAAGTGTGAATCCGAGTTGGTGAGGGTTCAAATTACAGACTCTCTTTGGAAAGAAGGAGATTACTAGGGCAATTGACCAATTTAAAGTTCTAAGTGTATAACATAAGTGTAGTACAAAAAAATAGCTCCAAAGTGTGCTCGAACCCAAGGCACTAATGATCATGAAGCTGGTACAAGTAACGGTGGAACTCTTGCGGAACATGTTATGTCTCCACCAATCGGACCAATCGGAGCTATGGTACAGGTTAGTATTGCAGTTTCAAGTTATGCATCATTGCATATGCGAGACCATAGGAATATATTATTTACCTTATGAAAAGAAAACATGGACCGAAACCACGGGGTTTAACCCCAAGAAACTCGGCATATGTTTGACAAGTAGGAAAGAATGTCTGATTAAACTGGTTGGTATAGGAAGGAATGTTTGTCCAAAACCTTCGGTATGGTTTCTCTCAAGTCTCTCTACTTATTAGCGCTGGTATTATGTGGAAGTTGTTGCCGAGGCGTGAGATGACGGCCAGGATGGCACCGCTGATGCTGTGGTGGGAGTACACCCAGATTAGCCCGGTTGGATACTGCAGTTTTGTTTTGCTGTGGTGTGAGGATGACGCCCAGATTGGCACCGTTGTTACTGTGGCGGGAGTACGTCCAGATTAGCACAACGAGTACTTGTCGAGCGGTATGGGACGCTCATGAGGACAGGGTTTTAATAAATAATGTATATACCGATCGTACATAATAGCGCCAGTAGAGATTCTTGAGTGAACCTAATCCAAGGGTTGTTGGTTTAAAATTGGACGACTTCTTGTTTGACTATTGTTTGTAATACTGTTTGAAGGACTGTTTTAACGAACCAGTATCATAAATAAAGTAAAGGAACATGTATGTTTAAACAGTGTGGTAGTAATTAGATAACAAAAGAAGGGTGAGTGTGGTGTGGAAAGTGGGAGAATGATACCCCGACGGTATCATTCTATGGACGGGTGGACCCGATGAGTCGAGTAACTTTCCAACGCTAGAAATTGTTTTTTTAAAGTCATAAATCTTAAAAGAGACAAACCTTGGCGGCTGTGCTTCTGAAACATGGGGGAAAAGCACACAGGTTGGTCACTCTAAGATTTATACTTTTAGGTATAATTGATTATAGATAGTTTTTAGATAGGGTTATGGTGGTCACGCTCCGCCATAGCGAGATAGGACCAATCCTTCACTAACGGTTCATGCCCGTGGCTACGTAGTAGCTAAGGCAATGTCCGTTGGTTTTTCTTTTTCAGGATTGGAGACCTATCAAAGGTACTCCGCTCCTCTCAAAAAGGGGCAGGGACCTCACAACTCCCTTCTCCTTGGACCGATTGTTGTTGTTGTTGTTAATGGAATTTCCTTGGGAAGAATTTTGGGCATTGGTTTTCCCCTTTGCATCATTTTTGTCTTTGTTTTCCATGGGCTTGACATTCCATATAGCCCCTTGTTGGAAATTGATGCACGAAGAAACCACGGTGTGATGGATTACTTTGGTGATAGAACCTGGACGTTGAGAGTTGACGTATTCGGCCATCTCTTTAGGTAATCCCACACAGAATTGTTGCTTTTGCTCGATGACTTCTATCTTTTGGAAGACAGTAGCCTTGAGATGTAAATCCCAAAAATTGTCTACATATTTATGGATAGAGTCATGAGAGAGAAGCTTCAAACTGCGCCATTCAGTGAGCACTTTGTCCATTGTATTGCTTGCAAGGAATTGCTTCATGATGGAAACTTCTAGAGTTTTCCATGTCTTTGGGGCTTCTCCATTGCCATGAAGGTTAGCCCACCATTGACAAGACAATTTTTGGAAGTGCATAGCTACATGGAATATCTTGGAGGACTCTGTGAAGCCCTCATCTCCAAAGGCCGCATCAAATTGTTGGATGAAGGCCAATAATTTGACGGTGGCACCAAAGGTTCCATCATATGTGAAAAAAGGGATACTCTTTCCTTTCTCTTTGAGCTTATTGAGCTTTTGTGACCTTTTCCATGCAGGATATGATTTGCAATGTCCTCTCCTCTTATATTGTCTAGGAGAATAGCCATATCTTCATCGAAAGAGGAGGAAGGTGAAGAAGAAGGAGAAGAGGGTGACCTCTTTCTGGCCCTTTTCTTTCTTTGTCCTCTCTTCCCTTTTGGAGTGACGAGGATAAGGACTATGGGTTGAACGTTTCCTCTTACGAGGAGTTGGCGATTCTCTAGACCACCATCTTTGTGGAGCCACATCTTCAGAGGAACAAAAAGATTCATTAATTTCTTGCTCTTTGGATTCCTCCTCTTGTATGGGAGATAGTCTTCTTTTGGGGGTCTCTTCAAGAGGCCTCCTAAGCTCTCTCTCCTCTTGGAGAGGAAGGGGAATCCCATAAGCACGAAGTTGTTGAGTAACTTCTGCTTACAAAGTAGGGTTGTCCATAGCTTGCTACAACCTAGTAACAAGATAATTTTCATGTGCAAAATCAAAGTTATCAATGCTCATTCTACTCTCTTGGTTATTGTCAGCTATGTTAACAAAATTTGTATACTTAGTGTATGCTTTGGAAATTCAAAACCTTAGTTGCTACTCCTGTTAGCCTTTGAAAATTAGCACTTAAGTATCTACACCCATGGTTCAAATTGGTTAATTATAGAGAGTAGTGGAGTGGGCCTAATATTGCAGAGTCGCCAAGGGCTAGCTCCTTTCTGACTTCTAATGGCTCAATAATGGTAAATCCGTAGGCAATTCTAAAAAGACTCCATTATTAAGACCAAAGCTCCCGAGCTGTGCACCATATCCCACATAGTAGGCTCAACAAAATTGATAATAGATCTCAATCCCACTTACCCTAATATAATTAACAAAATCAACCATTTGTAGGCTACTTAAGGACCTCTCTTCATAAGCAAGAAAAGAAAAACCAAATGCTTTGATACAAATGTAATGGAAATGGCCTATGAACTTTGAGAGTAGCAGACTTAGAAATTAGATAAAGCACTTTTGTGAGATTACTTTGTGAGCATAGAGGGTGAACTTAATTGATGGTAGCAACATAAACATGTTACTTAGTTAACTTGGCATGAACAATACTTTTGCAAGAGAGAGAGTTTAGAAAACATGACAACAACCGAGGACCGGATTTATGTGGAGCCAGTCCCCCCTCCAATAGGCATTTCTATTATAGTTTCTCCCCTCCCATCAAGAGAGACTTGGTACAATACAATCTTTGTGTTCCTTGTGACCTAAGTGATGCAATGAAGATGGAAAGCTTCATGCATCACGAGCATAACATAAACTTCACAAAAAGCATCAAATATCCCAAGCCTTAGTCCCAAGGCCTCAAACACCTTCGTAGGTGGAGAGATCTAGCGGGGAATGAGGGTAGGGAAGAGGAAGAAGAAACATTTCATAGGAGAAACAACTAGTTGCTCACTTATCATCACTCTTCTTGCTAGCATACATAATAGCATAGTAATGGAGATGGAGAAGATGACAAGCTTAAGCATTGAAGCATGGATCTTGCTTGGATTTGAATTCCATACTCTAGAGTGTTGGTTAGGCTCTCAACTTCTTTACTACTAGCTTGGAGAAGGAGATGGAGCTCTTGAACTTTTCACTTCACAAAATGAGAGAGAGAGAGAGTGTGTGTGTGTGTGGGAGAGTATACCCCTCAAGCATGATCCTTACTTCCTTTGGTTGATTCCCTCTTCTAGCACAAGCTTGAAGCTCATTGGACCTCTCCAAGCCTGTGGCCAATCATATGCAAGGGGCATATCAAGCAAGAAGGGTAGCCTTGGGACAAGTGTACCCCTTTCCCCTTTGAGAGAGAGAACTTGATAAATGCAAAAAAATTAATTAAATCTACTTAATTTTGATTGGACCCCTTGGGAGGCCAAGCAATAGGCTTTGGACACTCCTTGAGGGTAGCCTAGCTAGGTGACATGTGTCCTACTTGCCTCTTGAGCAAGGGGTGCCCTTTGGGAGAGAGAGTGGTCAAGAAACCATGCCCCCTACTTTCATGGCTCTCCCTCTTTTTGTAGGGATTTGTATTGACTTTTGTGACACCTCAAGTTCCTTAACCTTGGGCCTGATTCTCAGCACAAGCCCGGCCCTTAAGCCCCTCAAGCTTGGGTTGGGTTCCCACCTCAAGTACAACCCTAGAATCTCAAGCATTACAAGCATCTCAAGCATCTCAATCATCAAGCACTTCAAGCATCTCAAGTATCTCAGTCATCAGGCATGCCAAGCACCTCAAGCTTGGGCCGGGTTCCTACTTCAAGCACAGTCCTAGCTTACCTAAGCTCAAAGGACTTTTAACACTAGCTATAGGAGGTCTTGAATGAAGATAAACCTAAGGACTTTAAGCTCCATTGGTTAGCCTTTCTCTTTGACGTACCATCTCTCAATTGGGCCCCTTTACCATTGGCCTCGTGTTGAGATAGATTTGTGAGCACATGTGTATATCCTAGTCCTTGTTCTCGTTTATTCTCCCACATCAAATGATCAGTTTAATATGATAAAATCATTTGGGTTGGTTATATATTAGATTGATGACAATATCCGATGAGATTATGCATAGGTGAAAAGGAGATTATGGAAAGTGGTCACAACATTGAGGTGTGACAAGGAGTACTTTTGATAGGGACATCAATGGTTGTGGAAACTAATTGTTTGCCTCCTCTTGGAATGATTACAAACTTTTCAACTCCTCACATTATCTATTGTGATGTATAGCTTGCATAAATTCCGTGAATCTTGAGTTCAAGCATAATTCAAGAAAGGGAAATCTAAGGATAGATGTCCTATGTAGGGCAAGGTATAAAGATAAACAGGACATGATTGTTGAGGGAGATGATGGAGGCATAAAGTTTTACACTATTGCTCATGTAAAGAATAATCATGCATGTTTTGTAAGTTCACTTGATCCCTTTTTAGAGGAGCTATGTGGGGAGTGAATGGCTCTTGACATGTTACTACTTAACTACCTTGTAGAAAGAGGATGATGGATTTAGCAAGAGTTTAGAGGATAAGAAGAAAAGCATATTAGTAGTTCTTGAAGGACGGCTAAACAAAGAGATGGAACACCATTGTAGGTAGTATGCAATAAGGCTACTAAACAAGACATTATCAAAGAGTTCCATGAAAGTATATAAGCATGACATTGAGGTGTATCGGAAACATTTCCAAATTAAAAAAAACGTATAGGTGAAAAGGGATGTATAATGATGTGACTGAGTTTATGGATATAGAAGTCATTTTTAAAATGCTTTTCTGCTAGTCCCTTGAGCCGTTGATCCTATAGATAGCCATGCTGAGTGTGTGAATTATTTTGAGGGGATTCTTTGAGCAGAGGTGTGTGGTTTGAAGTGTGAGTTTTCTTATCCAATGACCATGTGGGTGTTGTAGAAGTGTGAGTTTGTTGTAGAAGTGTTGTATATGGTGTTTTTTTTGCTTTTGTGTTGGTGCCAGTGTGTGTGAGCAATTGTGCCCAGGCCCTTTTTGTGTGCAGAACGGAAGTGAGAGAGTGGTTTTGTGTGTGGAAACGGTGTGTGGTTTGAAGTGTGCTGGGAAATTTATCTTTTCTTACAAAACTCACTGAGAATGTAGTTTTTGTCATCCTCACATCCTCTCATGAACACCACCTTGTGAAAGTCACATCAAACTTTGTCAATATTGTAACATTAGAAGCAAAAAATAAAGAAAGTAACTTGATGCAAGATGAATTTCTTACGGTTTCTTTGTCATCGGTGGTAACATCGTCCGCAAAGTCAATGAGCACAATGATTGGAGAATTATCTCCTTTGTCATAAGGAATTCTTTTAGGTGGACTTGGAGGTTCTCCATTCTAATCCATGATCTTTTTCTAATGATTTTTTTAAATTTAGGAATAAGCTCCTTGAAGACTTGCAATGTAATTGTAGCAAAACATTCTTCATCGATCAAATCTACACGCACAATCGAGGTAGTTGCACTCGCAGATTGGTTTTAGGTCCCATATTTGTCACAAAATGTATCCCTCAAAGATAGTGCTAAGCTTTAATTTCTCTGAAAAATCAACAATGGCCATTAATTGCTCTCATCATAGCGCTTCTATCAATGTAAGTTACAAACACAAAAAAGTAAATGAAGCCTTTGTACGTGGTTGAATCTGTAGTCAAGATGAATGTCAGCTATTTATACATACCTGTGAGAGTTCAACAAATCCATCATGAATGTATGAAGCTTTTGAAATACCTACATTCACAAAAAAGTTCATGAATATATGAAGCTTTCACAATCCATCATGAATGTTTTTGCAATACCTACATCCACAAAAAGTTCATTTTTGCCCTTTGCTTTGTATCCTAGTATGCAAAATCAGCGGAATGTCCATTTACAAATGCACAAAATTAAAGTTGCATTCCATTCTAAGTACTTGAGAAACATAGTGATTATAAAGCCATTTATAAATTCCACTCTTTTCCATGATCTTTGGGAGTCAAGACATCAATATCTCCATTCTAGTTTCTTGTACACAAAATATAGTTGCTCTCTCTTCTCATGCTTATGATCTTAGCGTACACATTCCTTGATCACTACTATCAATCAAGAACCTAAGGGCCCCAATCCATGGAAACCATTGTAGAAGTCCCTAGGCATTTTAAGCCTACATTCATGGCCGCACCCATTGCACGAATGAGAATTCATCTAGAACTTCCTTCATACAACATTCTTTTGAAATCTCTAAGAGGAGAGTCTATCTTCAAGAAGTTATTTGAAAATTGTATAAGACATTTTATAGGGAACTTGTCATAGCTAGTAGGCATTTCAAAGGGCATATCCATCCTCATCCCCCTTTTAGTGATGCTCTCACCAATTTCCCTGCCTAGGCTGGCCAGTAGCCTTCATGGCATCAGCATTTGTATATCTTGTTGTTTCTCTATGAGCATGCATCCAGCTTGTAGTTTGGTTCACACCATCCAAATTGGGGCAGCAAAGCTTATTTTTTGTCAACAACTAGTGAGGACATCATCAATTTGAGAGACAAGTCATTGTTTGCGAGTAAATGTTTCATTGTCATTCTTGCTTTTGTGCAATTCCACGTCATCTAAGGGAGCCTCTTGCTCGAAAGTCACCACGGAAGACATCATCTAGAAGAAATTACTTTATTTGATGGGGATCTAGTACTTTTGTTAGATTGAAATAATCAGAGACCCACTGACATTCTTAGATTCAAAGAGCTCCATGATTTTAGAGTCAAACCAGCCTCAACATTTTTAGTCCCATCAACCAGCGATTGACAATTTTGGCCTTGGCGCTTGCCGCACCAACAGGTCAGCCTTAGTGTTTCTAGATTTCAGCCCTTACCTCACTAAAGCTAGCTCAAATCTTCACTCACTAGCATTCTCATTGTGGTCCAATATTTTAGCAACCCATTACACTATAAGAGGAAAGTTAGAAAGCCGCTAGCATTTTCACGGGCTATCAAAGGAAAATAGAAAGAGAAAAGATTGTGTGTGCGGCAATAACATTGACAACTATCGTGATAATGGTTTACAACAATAGATGTGGGATATACCCACAACTATTACCGCGTGCATTATTTCAACTATTACCACAACTATTACTACTACAGACCTATTCAAAATTAAAGGTTCTCATTTGTGCCACCCAATTTTGGGTGGCCCAAATGAGTAGCTTTATTTGACCTGCATAAAACATATGAAAAACTGAGTGGAATTGCTCATGAGAGATGTGGTTGTTCTCCAAGAACCATCGCTAAGTTTCAAATTATATATGCCGCTCCCGAAACTTGAACATCTCTCTGGTGGGTCAACTAAGAGTGATAATTTCCTAAGTTAGTAATAAAATTAGCAAATCATTAACTTAAATCTTTCTAATCACCAATTTAGGTTGTAATTCAACCAATGTTACATACTTGTCCTTCCATGTTGCTTTGCCTCTTGAGCCATAGTACGTGGGAGTTTGTCTGGCCGGAGCTTTGCATTGTTGTCTGTAGAATGATCCCGTTGTAGTCTGATCTCTCTTTTCTTGCATTGCCCACTCCCACTCCACATATGCCATGTTTCCATCACAATAGCTCCTATCTGGATCTCTAACTTGGTTGGCCGCTGCAGGCGTACTCTAGAATACTTGTTTTTAAAAAATGTTTTTATGTAGCCCTCCAACCACTATTGTGAAAAACGTTGATCGGGGGCATTTGGAAATCTAGCATGCAACACTTTCTCAATGTAGCATTGACGGCCGGTTTTTGAAACCACGACCACGAGAACCATACCCTAAGAAGGGGAGAGAATATTACCAAAGAAACAAAAAACAAGGGAAAAGTTCTTTACCATTCACCACCCTTTAGGCTTAACCACTAGCGGGGCGCCACCAATTTGGCCACACCTCTCCATTATCGCCAGAAGACAGAGCCTCTCTCTCTCCTACTGCTCGGCTTCGCTAATTCTCTCTCTCTCACTTACTTTGCCACTGCATCACCTGGCCCAGTGTGGTGGGCGCATGAGACTCGATACCTCTGTCACACCCTCTAGCCCGCCACGCATTCTGTATATTCTCTCTCCCTCTCTTTCAAGATATTCTCTCTCTCTCTCTCTCTCTCTCTCTCTCTCTCTCTCGCGGTCCAGCAAGCAATAGGAGAGTATCCACTTAATCTCTCTCTCTCTCTCTCTCTCTCTCTCTCTCTCTCTCTCTCTCTCTCTCTCTCTCTCTCTCTCTCTCTCTCTCTCTCTCTCTCTCTCTCTCTCTCTCAATTCACTTCCCTACACAGCCACCCTTTCCTTATCTTCCCCCCCCAGCCCCCCTAGCCCCCTCCACTCACACACTCTCTCTCACTCTCTTCCCCCCCCATGGTGGGAACCCGCCTCAAAGACAATACTCTCTCTCTCTCTCTCTCTCTCTCTCTCTCTCTACAACCATAGCCCCCCCCCTTTCTTTTTTCCTCATTGACTAATTCTCCCCCCCCCCCCCCCCCCCCTCTCTCACCCTCTGTCGGCTTACAAGCTCATCCGGGCCACACACAGCACCCACAACCCCCCCCCCCCCCCCCCGTGCCCTCGGTCCGGCCCCACACACACACCCTATTCCCCTTCTCACCCTCCCTTGCCACTTCAACCCACCCTCTCTCTGGCTCGCGCTGTGTCGCCCTCAGCCCGCCATTCGCTCTCTCTCTCTCTCTCTCTCTCTCTCTCTCTCTCTCTCTCTCTCTCTCTCTCTCTCTCTCTCTCTCTCTCTCTTCGGCCTGTGCAAGCGCTGCATCAGAGCTTGACTCCCTCTCTCTCTATCACATACACACACACCCCACCGTCACCCACTCACCCCCGGCGCATGCCGTCCGAAACTCTCTCTCTCTCTCTCTCTCTCTCTCTCTCTCTCTCTCTCTCTCTCTCTTGTCGCGCTCCCGCAGCAAGCCCATGCGGGCGTGTTGGTAAATATACACACACACGCACACACACTCCACCCCCCCATTGCACACACACACACACACACACACACACACACACACACACACACACACACACACACACACACACACACACACACACACCCCTCAACACACTCTCCCTCTTTCATTCACGCTCATGTGGCCAGTTCCCTGCAGCAGTAAACCACCGAAACATAAACATAAGAAAAAAGATATATATTTTTTATATTTATAATACATATACCCCCCATTCACACGCACACTAATACACACATACATACATCCATACATCCATACACTCATGCACACACACCCATACATGCACACACACGCATATACGCACACACCAGTAAAATACAAAAAGAAACGAAGGATTCAACGACATCGACAAGAAGGAAGATAGCCTAAATCTTGCGACACCGACACCAAAACAAGCAAAGGCGTCGAAGGCATGCCCCGGCCGACCCCGAAGTGACGAATGCGCTACACCGACGCACCAGCGAAGCTGCTATTCATCGGCATCATATCCACGATGCCCTCTTTAGTAAATCGTAGGTTATTATCATCATTTTTTACCAGTTTCAACCAAATCTTGTAAAAAATCCCAAACTTGTAAATTCTCATCTCTCTAGGTGATGGTCACAAAGGCCCACCTAGAGGTTTTCTGTATAATAACTCCCAAGACATACCCTAATCTAAAGCATCCAGCACCTATAAAAAGGCACTGAGAGGTCACTATCGGTGGGGGGTAAGTTCATGAGAGGTCAGCACTTGGTAGTATTTTTGTGGGAGGAATTGGCAACACAAGAGAGAGGACTTAGCATAGTGGTTTGCTTTGGGAATTGTATGATGTAAAGGAAGCGATGTCCATATCTCGAGTCCAACGATCGATGCACACACACTCATGTTAGCAAGTTTTCATGTCAATGAGTCATCTCTAGAGAACGCACCAAGTAGGTTCATTATCTCTCCCTCTATCTCTCTATCACCATGATGTGCCACCTCGCCGGAAATAAGGTTGCTGTAAATATGGCAAGAGAATAATTCTCCCTCACACCCTCGAGGGTTTTCATCACCTGCCTATTCTCTCTCTCTCTCTCTCTCTCTCTCTCTCTCTCTCTCTCTGTGTGTGTGTGTGTGTGTGTGTGTGTGTGTGTGTAGAATTCGTGATATTTCAAATCACTATTGTCTGCGTCCTAGCCTGTCAAAGCTAGGTGGTGCCCCCTGTTTGCTTTACCATGACCGGCTTGCGGCGTGCATCGGCTCACTGCATTTTAGAGGCCGTCGGGGTTCTAGTTACACTTTTCTCCCGTTCATTTGGTGCCCCCACTGAGGAGGGCTTCTCGAAAACCTTCAGTTTACAATGCTAAAAGTAACGCACATCATCAATCATGGACAAATGGCTGAAGGAGTTCTCTAACTGGAGGACGGAAGAGGAGGAGACTAAAGAGGAACTAGCCGCCTTCATTGAAGTACTACTACCAGGCTGCAGTGTCGTCTGTATTCAAGTGGTAAGCTCCCCATCTCGTGTTTCTCTTTCTAACCACAAATTGAGAGCATCAAGTAGGAGGTCTATAAAGTGCTATCATTGCTATCAACCAAAACACACTATCAATGAGTGCTAGCAACGAAGGCAGTGAAGGGGCTGAAATCTTCTACATCGACATTCACTGCAAGGAAGTCATCCACATCAAAGGAGGAAAGAAAACGGTAAGGCCTCTCTTTCCTAAGGAAATTGCAATCAAAGGTATAACGTCTACTCCAAAATGGCCTAAAGAGGCTGCTCGAGCCAAAGGTAAGGAAAGGCTAAGCTAGTCTGGAAACACATGACCCCAAAGGAAGAAGCGTCTGGCCAAGCGAGTGCTTCAAGTTCAGAAATCCGGGTTGTACCCAGTTTTCCAAAGAGAAGGTCATCCGAGGCTAAGCGGCGGAAGTTCACCTACCGATTCGCACAATGCATGCAACTACTGCCAGTCCATTTCAACAATCCTGAACTAGAAGTGGTAAGAAGGTTCCCATGCCCTAAGGAAGAGTGGTTCGGCTACTGCTCTCACTGTTTTGGAAGACGGGTAGAGGGTCTTCCTCCTCTCCCCGTACAGCTCATCCTAAAGAAGCTCTCCACCACGGGTGAGACCCAGTGGGCTGAAGACGAATTACATCTGAATGGAGTGGAATTCATGAAACACGCCGACTACGATAATTATCTGTAGTTGCCGCTAGCCAAAAGGCTGGGAGTAGTCAGAGGCATCCATCACCCCGTATGTGCTGAGCTGGCGACGAAGAAAAAGTAGAGCCTATGAAAGGCGACGACCTCCTATGGATGTGCCGACTCATCAACACCGGCACGGTAAGAGTATAAGTAAGTGCTTCACCCTTTTTGCATAATAGAAAACGGGCCGACAACATTCCCGTTTAGATTCCTACAACATATGCATGTGAATATTTATGTAGATAGGAAGATCTTCTACCAACAGAAGATTGTGTATTTGTTAGGCGTTGTGGTGCTAGGAGAAATCCTTAACCCCCCAAACCCTATCATTCTCCCCATATTGGATTACCACCACTCCTTCAATGTTTCTATCTTTATCCTGTTTTAATCGATCCGCCCAATCTTGTAAAAAGCCGCTATGAGCCACTACTGTCATTAATATATATATATATATAAAATTTTGTAATTTCCTGAGTCACTACCATGGAAAGTGTTTCTTTCCCCACGTTCAGTGGAAAGAAGGGAGAAGATCTCACCACCGACTTTTTGGATGATTTCGACATCGCTTGTGTAGTTTCCAACAAGGATGACGACGCCTCATGGCTTTGAATTTTTCCTCTATTGATGAAAGTAGAGGCCAAGTCTTGGTACAATGCTTTGCCCCAAGCTACCAAAAATGCATGGGATGTGTTACATGATGCCTTTGTGAAGAGGTTTGGTGGAGGCACAACCTTGGAAAAGCTATGGCAGCTAATGACGGAATTGAAGCAGGGAAGTCTGCTAGAGTATGCCACCTACGAGTCCAAGTTTGTGGATTTGTGGGAGAGATGGGTTGCCTCACTGGAGGAAGGTGAAGGAGCACCTAATTTCCTAAAGAAGGACCGTTTCATTGCTGGCCTGTGGGTGGTCGCCGCTTAAGAGAAGGTGAAGGGAACGTTTCCTGCAACATATGAGTTGGCAGTAGAAGTAGCCCGCCTTAAAGACAAGAAGTTGCGCATGCAAGCAAGAGTCAATGAGTCAGAGGAATCAAGCTCAATCCGACTAACCCCAGTGACTGCAATAGCCGTTCATAGAGCCCAACCACAAGAGGCATCAGAAGAGCAGCAAGACCTGCTGAGTCGCATCACTACCCAACTAGAGAGTTTATCCGTGCATTTGTTACAGCAAGGGCATGCACCTGTCAAAAATCCAAAACAAGGAAGAGGACAACAAAGGAAAAACCAAGAGTACCACTACTATAATTGCGGGGAAGACGGCCATGGTATGTACTACTGCCCACATCCAAGGAGGAAGAATTTCAATAGAGGAGGGAGACAGAATCAGATCTCTCTGCCAAGGGCAAAACCACTACCACCCAGGCAACCAGGGCCGATTCCATCGGTCCAGATCCTTCGACCACTTGTACAACAACAACCACCATCGTAACCTCTTATTCCACCACTACCCCCACCACTTGCTGTAAACCAAGCGGTGAGTGTTATTAGCTTGGAAGCTAAAGGGAAGGCAAAGATAGAAGAACGAGTTTGAGAGAAGCACAAAGGGAAAGCAAAAGTAGAAGAAGTGGATTCCATGGAAGTAAAGCGTGCCAGGAACGAAGGAGCCTCTCAAAAAGAAGAGAAAATGAAAGGGAAAGTCGAGTCTAGCAAGCAAGCAGCTAAACCATGACGGAAGATAGACATCGTGGACTTCTCACTAGGTGAGTATGCTAAACCCTATGACTTAGTTCAGGATGTGTTGATGCAGGGCCTGAAGATAACTTGGCCCCAATTACTCCACCTTGCACCAAGGATGAGGAGGAAATGGACAAAGATGTTGAGTACCAGGAAATCAAGACCAAGGATAGCTGGGGCTATCTCTGGGAGGGATCTTGATGACATCCTACCAACTATGGATGCCCACATCAAGGGGCACCGAATCTCAAACGTCTACATAGATGGTGGCACGCAAATATGTGTCATGAGTGAAAAATGATGCACCATCTAGGCCTAGAGGTGAGTAGGCCGGCACCCTGCCGAGCCAAAATGGCAAACAACGTAAGAGTGAAATGCGTAGGCATTGTGAATGCGGTCAAAGTAAAAGCATCCAATACATAAGTGGAGGTAGACATCTTTGTCATGCCACACAAAGGGGAGGGATACCCTATCATTCTTAGGAGACCTTGGCTCATGGCTATGGAAGCTAAGAAAGACTGGAGTACCGGAATGATTCAGATGAAGGACGTTAAAGGGAAGTACATATTCTACGACATGAGGACTGAGAAGCAACACAACATGATCTTGGAGGCTTTAGAAGATGAGTCCACCAGTGACTATTTGTCTACCTCAGGAGAAGAGACAACAACAACTGAAGAAAGTGAGAGTAGCATCGAAGTGATGGGAGTCATCCTTAAAGACCCAAAAAGATTGACACAATCTGAAGCACCCCCGACAAACTGAGAGGAACCATCAGGTATGCAATCCTTAGAGGATACAAGTAAGTTGCATCGGATGCTCTCAAATGAGTTAACCGATGAAGAAAGGAAGGAATATGTCTCATGTCAAGACAAGGGTCCTACGGGGCAAGGCCCAAACTAGGGGATCAGGGACCTAGGCCAAGGGCCGGCTGGACCAGTGCAGACAGGGGATCTGCTTAGGGAAAGTGCTAGGAGCTATCCTATATAAGGGGCGGTAGGGAGGAGGATCCCAGGTTCAGTTACCCTAGGTCTTATATTGGTATCAGAGCTCAGGGCAGAGCGAGCTATGGAGGGGACGTGGTTGCATGGCCTTGCATGGAAAGGTAGGGTCGTGGTTGCAAGGTCTCTTCCTCTCTCGGTCTCTTTGTCTCTCCCGGCCCGTAGGAAACGGCCCCTGCAGAGCCGAGCAAGGTCGACATGGAAGCTCGCGGGAAGGGGGGCTTAGTCGAGGAAGGGGTGGCTGCGACCATTACCAAATCAGGAGTTCTCTCCCTCGTTGTGTTTGCCATACGCCATGGAGTGTTTTTCGACATGGTGGCTCGCCCTGATTGGGTCTGTAGTGACGGGCCTCTCCTCTTCTTCATCGACGCATTCAGGTGGCCGCCATGGCAACACAGGGTTTATGTTTTTTTTTCTTTTTTCTTTCACATGCGGCCGCCCAAGGGGGGGCCATTTGAAAATTAACACAGTGAAGGGGGCATGCCCACCCCGGGCACACACCCCTCCAGCGTTCGACCTTTTAGCTTCGCCCAACTCGGAGAACCGAGGTCGATGGCCTCCCGAGTTTCCTGAAGAGGCCCTAGCAGCAGAACCTGCATGCTAGAATTCACGGATGAAGTAGAAGGTGACACCATTGTGTCAACCGGATTTGGAACTTGGGTACTCTGAGCATGGATAGGAGGTCGACATGCGCCTTCGAACTGGCTTTGGCGTACCGGTGGAAGAAGAGATCGAAAGAGGCATGATGAATTTCATGCAAGAAAGCCTGCATACCATGCAAAACTATGGTGATTCAATCTCGACGAGCACGAGCATCATCGAGGGCAAATTGAAGCCACTTAGCATGCAATGAGAAGTTAAGGAAATGGGCCAACACGGCAAGTTCATTCAAGGATGAGGGATGCATTAGGTTTTGTTTGAGTTTGATCAAGTTTTCAAACATGCCATATAGCTCTTGTATGCGGCAAGAGCTATAACGTGTGAGTGCTTTTGGCACTCCAGGCACAAGCATGTCTTTGACAGTTTCATACGCATTCAAATTTTGTTCCATCCATCGTTGGCAAGGGCCCAATTATTAGTTGTACACCCAAATCAAGCACGGCTTGCGTACAGATCATGTCGGTTAGAAGCACGGCTTCTCTAAAGTACCTGGACAGCACACGCTTATTTGCGGTTACAATTTTGATGCTACAATTGATGCAAAGGCATGGCAGATTTCATGGAAATAAGCATGGCCTATTGCTCAATTTGATGACGGGTGAAAAACTAATTGACACGGCTAACTGTTTATTACATTTCAGGAAGACTAACAGGTGTCCTTCTTTTTCTACCTCTGAATTTGAGGTTGCAAATTGGGCAAGGCCCTTTGCACCAAGAAGTAGAGCATCCATTGAGTAGGATCTGGAAAATAATTTCTCGGTTTTCTTGTTGATTGCAACTCCTTCGATTCTTACGGTGGAAATATTCCTCGGCAAAGAGTACTTAATTAGGTATGCAGATGATATTTGTTTATTGCACATGTATCACCTCCACTGCATATCTTCAAAATGCATCAAAGGTGATGCACTTTTCCCACTCCAAGCACAGGCACGGCCTCTGACCGTTCACATAAGCATTCAAATTTTGTTGCATACATGGCAAGGGAGTATTTGTTAATATCTCAAGGAGACATGCATGACCTCTTACCGGACTTGTTGCTTACTCCTTGTAACGGTTTCTACATGCTGACGGAGGATGCTTACCACACAGTAGTGGTTAATTTCAATTGAACTTGCTCGACACGGTCGATAATTTTTGTCATGATATCTGCAGTCACATCCGTTGGCTCTCAACACCAACATCTTTATATGAAGCAAGGCTTCTTCCTTGTGCCAAGATACTGCCCATTGATTTGGAATCAAGGGCATGGGCAAAATAGGGAATATCAGCTCACCGAATCCCTACCATTTTAAACTGTGCAAGGCACTTACAATTTTGGTTCTCATGTTTGAGGCCATCACTCTCGCCAAGGGCTTCAAAAACGGTATGCAAGGCATACTAACCAGGTGGCATGAATTCCACCGCTTCATAGATTACGCCTCCGCTATCACACTTGCAACTCTGTCACGGACAGACTAAACAAAGGGATTGTTTAATATGATTGTTGGTTGCTATCAACACTCAACAATACTAAAAAGAACCTACAATTTTGTCTCGATTCACTGGCAAGGTGCCCCTTTCAAGTCATCCCCATACATTGACGACCCTACACGGTAGATGGTCAAGATTCAACTTGTGGTTTCTGTTGCCTCTCTCGATGAGAGCGTCATACAGACAGATTGTGGAATGCTTATAGGATAAGCTGCAATTCATGCATAAGATGTCTAAGAGCACACATTCTAGGCACACACTCTACAAATTTAAGGAAAGTTCCTCAGCCCAGCATGCTCTTCTTTTCTCTCTTTTTCTTATTTCTTTCAAGAATAGCGAAACTCTTCTAAGAAGCTTTTGTTACATATTCTGCTCGTCAGTCAGCTTGAGCCAAGGTGCTCTACCTCACAGTTAGCATGTGTCTAAGATGCTACTCAAATTAGTCTTCATCGGTTCGTCGATTGAACACTATTTTGCATAAGGGCTATGAGCCAAACAGGCTAAGAGCCGATGTCAGGAGAAAGGTAAGACCCAACGGGTGCTTGTTACATCACCCCATAAATATTAAGGATCACATCTTGATCTGCATTGAGGATCACAGTTGATCTCTCCCAGTTATACTTTCAAGGAAAGAATTTCGCAATCTACCACACGCGGTAGCGGACGGAGGCACTTTTCAAGTTGACGCCAATAATTTTGTACACGGTTGACTATGTTAGTTACCGTGATCTGCTAGTTGAGCAGTTTCTACAAGTAGTCTTACCACGGGGTTTGACTACGTAGATTCTAATCCAAGGGCTTCAATTGCACATGCAACAACCGGGGTTTCCAGTGCAATGATGTTTGTTTTTTTCAGGTAGGGGACGTGCTCCTCTCCATTTGAATACAGGTAAGTGTACATTACGTTCAAATCTCCAGGTACGCATCTATTGATTTGGTGTTACTCCATTTTTAGTATCCTTTGCTCGGTTTTTCAAGACGTATAAGTACGCTTAAATGTTATAGAACCATGCCAATGGCGTGTCGGCACAAAGTATTTTGGGCCAAGTGTCCAATCTCTCTTTTTGCCTTATGGTGTTACGAACCTACTTGTAGGGTTCAATTTGGCACATGTTGTCACATGGGATACAACATGATCTCGGAACTCAAGGAGTTCGGTTTAGCCAGTGTGGAGCAAGATAATGAGGGTCCCTCTCACTCTTGTCGTAGAGTATTACAGTTACCTCCACACACTACTTGAAGGATGTTCTTTTTTACACATCCTTACATGAGACATATTCCACATGTGGAGAATATGAGTCTCTGGACTGACACTGGCGCCATTATTTCAATTATGTGTCACGACAAAGTCCCTAGGTGCTTGTCACATTTGTTTTCGTAGACCATTTTTAGCACGACGTATCAGGAGCAATTTCGTGGCCAAAAATTGTCGAATACTTAGAAGGACTTGTTAAGGTACAAGTACTGCTAAACAACATTACAGATGGTTGTTTATACATATAGCAAGGCTATAAGTTGTTAATGAAAAAGTTTCATTGTCTGTACCTACAAGTGATCAATGTTTCTATTGTGATTCAGACGTTTTAGCAAGGCTTGCAAAGGATTGCAAATAAAAGTATTTAGTTTCTTTTCAGAACTCTTTACATTCCTTTTAATGCGTTCTAGGCACATCGCATTTGCCATAAGTATTGGCAAGGATAATTATGGATATACAGGTTCGGGTTGGTTTTTGCTAAATGCATGCACACTAGGTGTTATGGGTCCTAGTGTTTAGCAAAGGCTGATTTGGAACGGCATGCATATTCCTCAGGTTGTTGCTTATGAAGCATTCTGCACTCTATGTGCACTATCTCTATGAGATAACTTTTGGGTCTACTAATCACCAACAGAGGTCATGGCTCGGTTTGGGCGTTTGTAGATTTTCTCAAGTTAACCACAATGGTTGTACACTACTGTGATTCCCCGTTTACGAGGATTCACGCCATCCGAGCAAAAAATTTCGAGCGAATACAAAACCGAGCGAGTTTTTACAGATAAATCTTGCAAGAGTAGACAATTTACTCAAATAAAAAAATAGGGATTAATTTCTTGATTTTATCTATCTGTCACAGACAAAGAGACATTTACAAAGTAGTCTTTAAAAAAAAAATAGTGATCGCATATTGTCAATATCAAGATAGGAGGCATTTACACAAGCTTTAAACACTTCTCCAAATTACTATAGATGTCATGGCATGGTATGTGCACATGATGAAAAAATCATAGTCAATCTAACGAAATGCATACCAAACGCTGCAAAAGAACAAGAATATGTAGCTTGATAAAGAAATTGGAGATAAAGTTCATGGATCCATTCATCTATCAGCAGCAGCCAAAGAGACAATCAAAAAGTAGTCCTTTCAAGATATGCAGTGATTGCATAGTTTTAATAGATGTGATGGCATCTCACACATGACCACTAAAATATAGTCAGTCGAACTATTAAACACACACCAAAACAATATTATATGCGTCGAGTAAATTCACTTTTCAAAAGACATACTATCCAAGTGCTGAGTTTTATGGTAGTGTGGATGCTCTTACACCCCCTAAGGCCTGGAACAACTCGAACTTGGTCAGAGCGGCTTGATGCATAAACTCACGAGCCATTGGATCCATACCCAAGATTTGCAAAAAAACAAAGTACATATGCTTGCATGGCACGTATGTGAGCCTCTTGCTCTCACGCCGCTGGAAATATTCACATGTGCATCGTGGGAAGTCAGCAAGGGTAACAGAGTAAGTCACACCCTTTGCAACAGACCCATCTGTGTTGACGTAAAAAACATGGCTCTCATTCACAACTACAATTTCTTCCTTCACTAGTTTAGCATTCATTGTTATGCCCATCTGTATTCTATCTTGGAAGTCCTTTGTGAGTTTACTCCTCCACTTTACCATCTTACCATCTCGATATCGAGGAGGAAATCCACTTGGTAATCTACTGTTTGTCACACCCCTGTGCACATGTGGGCTGCTGCCATGTCTACTCAAAACAAAGCCATTGGATTGTAGTGTTGCCACCTCAGTTGCAGTCAAACAAACACCGATTGCCACAGGTCACACTCCTGGCGCTGGACCTAGTGGTCCTACTATCATGTCATCAATCTACCATGTGTGTGTGTTGCTTGTATTGCAAAACCAAATGTAGCCTCCCACAACATTAACTGGCTTATCGCCACAACAGAGGGATATTTGCGACGTCCCCAAAAACATGGTGTAGGAACACCAGTTTGCATATTTGCTGATGAACCATTAATCATGCGGGCACATCTTTCATTGTTTCCTGTAATCCTCCCAAAGCAGGTTACTTTCTTGCCTGGTTCTGTTCGTCGAATTGCCCACATAGTATTTTCCACTTGTTGCTCATACCAAAGGCTATTGCCAGATGATGGTCCTACACTCTTCCCTCTTGCACTAGTGGATTTTGTGACTGTAACATACTCTGGACGATGGCTATCATCATCCATGATATCATCAGCATCTACAAAGATAGGCCTTTTCTTTCTCACACTTTGTTCCCTTACTGTGGATCGATTCATTTCAGGAGTATGTATACCCATTTCATACATCGAGGAGTGTGTCATGTCAACTAGCTTCTTTTTTGGACCAATTCCTGATGATTGCATCATGAATCGATTGGTAAGGTCCTGCATTCCTGGCCCTGTAGAGCTATGGATGCCTTTTAAGTATGCATTGTATTTCACACTCTGAAGGACTGCTAGAGCCATGTCTGCATATGTTGCCTCATATAAACCAAGGCTTGCCTTATACCCCACAGATGCACGCATGATTAGTCTCAGAAAGATTTGTTGTTGGGACAAACAAACCCGAAGCATCTTGTGAAACAAACCTGCCTCCCTAGTGCGCCACCCGAACATCCCACCACGACAACCATGTTTCCAAAGACGGGAGCTCACTGTCAATACCATGGCCAGCTTTCCAAAAAATTCTCAGTTCACACTTACAAACATCTGCAGCATGTTCGGAAGGAGAATCTCTCCACTTGCGACACAGAATCTTATGCTCTTATTGAAATGGAGGCAATATTCACTTAGTGGTATGGCGCACCATGCTCTGTTCCCAATGAAAACCACATGAACTTTCTTTTTCAGGGACTTGATTATCTGACCCACCAAAGTACACAGTTCGCACTGCAATCCAATTTGCACTAGCTTCATCAGCCATGAAACCCCTAAATATGGGCATCTCATATCCTTCTTTTATAACAACATTATTTAGCATGTTCCAAAAGTCAATTTGTGAATGCTTATTCTCAACAGTGAACTCACATGTTTCTAGTGTGAGAAGCTCACGAACATATGGGTCGTAAACATGAGCTGACATGGTAGGCCATCCAGGCACGTGGTGGACGTGATCAAAATGAACCCACATTTGCTCCAAGTTTCCCCTAGGCCGCATTCTATTGACTAGATCAACACCACTGCCAGGGCCTTGATTGGACATTTTAAAGATGTGTGGTTGGATTTCTCTTTCTAACTGTCCTGGGTATAAAATAGTATGAATAAATGCATAACGGCTTCTTGCCTTCAGATCAAGTACAGCCTCTAAACCTTTAGCAGTGATCCCTTTTGTCCTCTTAGCATCTTGCAAGGAATGTTCAATCCGTCGCTTGTTGGACAATGGAGTTAGTGTATCCAGAAATTCTGCAAACTCTTTATCACCCATATCACTAACACGACCTATATCACTAGAGACAAGTCTATCCATGATTATATCCTCTGTAGCTTTTCTTTCTAATTGTTTAGATGTGGTAAGAAGATCCATTGATGCATGGGCACGTAAAATTTCTTGAACCTGCTCAGAGACGACTCTACTTTCTCCTTCTGCAACTGGGTGCTTGTGATACCCCAAGTGAAGAACACATCGTGTCACTACAAATTTGTCTCGAGGAATGCAGTAATAGATGACAGCAAGGCATGTTCCAATACACTCTGGCATTTTCTTGCAATGAACACACGTGAGCGAGCCTGACTCTTTGGTTAACAAACCTTTCAAAACCATTCTAGATAGCCTTCCATGCCACTGAGATTCATTAAACATGGATGCCCTATGATAGTAGGGACAATCAAAATTGACACAACGAAGATGACCAGAACATCTACTAAAACTCACTGTTCCAGAGAAGCTGTCGCCGTTGCTTGTCACATACTCTATCCATGGATTACTATCATATTTTTGCTCCATACCAGTGATAGAAGATTTATTTGTTGAAGGTGGCAACTCGTATGCAATAAACCCATCATAGTACTTCGGAAATTCTTGGACAAAAGCTATTTCCTCCACCTATGAAAGGGCAGCTTGTAGGTTGCTTTGCAGGGATAGTGCGCGAATCAAGTCTAGAATACTTTTTGTAGACTTTTTATTTTTGGCTGTTTCCCCCACGTCAAGATCTATAGGTGTTAATTGAGAGCCTAGTTTTTTAGATTGCTCACTGGATTCAAAAGAACTTTATAGAACTCACTGACAACATGGTGAAAAACATATACATACTCGCCTTCTGCATTCTGCAATGGTTCAAGCTTTGTCTGGTCACCACACAATGTAAGTGGTACAATCAAAAATTCCTTGTCAGACAACTCAAAATATTGTTGAACTGTTTTAACTTGTATCTCTTGACGGGAATTATCAAAGAGCAAAACAATCTTTTGACCATGGCAAGGCCCAAAAATGGTTACGTGCCGACTCATAATTGCTCTGATTTTTGACAGAACTTTGCACGTGAATGACTGTTTCAACTTTTCAAATCTGACGTGAGATTTTTGTTGCTTTAAAGTATGTTCACATAGAGCCTTTGAAAGTTCCAGAAGCTTTTAGTTTAGCACGACAAAGTCTTTTTACACAAATGCCTTTGCAATGATGCTCTAGTCGATCAAGTGATCGGGGATCTAGAGAAAATCCGATCCAAAGATTTTTTAAATAGAGTAAAAATGTCCAAAATATCGTAATTAAAAAAAAAAGCAATTTTTAACAACTTACAAAATATGACATGGAATTTGAAACATTGGAGGGGTGTGAAGGAATGTAATTTTTTATATGATAGAATTTGATTTTTTCTTAAAGTGGACAGGTGTGAACCACCCAATCCTTTCCACCTACCTACTGAGAAAAATGAACAACTAAGTTAATGATGGAGCCGGTTTTCAATGTCCACGACAGAGAGAGAGTCAGTGCATTCTCGGATTCTCTCCGCCTCTCTCTCTCTCTCTCTTACTCTCTTGTACACTCCCCGCTTCTCTCTCTCTCTCTCTCTCTCTCTCTCTCTCATACTCTCTGCACAGTGAGTGTAAAGGTTAGCAAGAACGTTGCAGGCTGCCTCTTTGAGATTCAGACCATGGAACTGCAAGCACAAATGTACGTATACTAGCACGGGCCGCTGCTTCTTCCATTATCGGCTGCTTATCATGGTCGTTTTTGTTGATTGCAACTACGAGTGATTCTGAGATGTTGCTTGCAGCACTCGCGTCAATTGATTTGAAGGCACAAGCTGCCTCCCCTTTGTCAAAACGCGGCAGCTTGGTGGCTTGATTGGATGCAGTCTCTCCAAAACGTGACTGCATACAACGTGGGCAGCTTGTCTTGAATTTATTGCATACGATGTCGTTAAAGCTCTCTGTAAGCCAGCTCAACGATGCGACGAGGACAATCCAAGGCTTTGTCCAGGTACATTATCCATTGATTGAAGCACCCCGTGTTGACGCGGGCAATTAAAAACAGTTTCTCTGCATTATCTGGACAACTAGATGCGCATTAATACCGTTTTGCATTGTTTTGTATTATGAAAAAGGCTGTAGTATATTTAGGATACCGTTTCTGTGTCTACGTACTGGTTGCATCTGCCAAGAGTTGTCGCATGCATTGTCTACAGCTATAACCAGGCGCAGCAGCCCGTGTTGATGCGGGCAGTTAAAAACTTTTTTTTTTGCAATTTATTTCTATGCAGAGCTTGCAGACGATCAATTTTCCCATCATGTTTGAACCTTGGCATTGATTCACTATCATTGTCTATAGTTATAACTAGGCGCAGCAGCCCGTGTTGATGCGGGCAGTTAAAAACAGGTTTTATTGCGATTTATTTCTATGTATTAGCTTGGCCTAGGGGGAGTTTGTCATTTTCTAGCTTTCCAACTCAGCAGAACAATAGAGGCAATTAGACTTCCGACCTGGTGAGGTTGCCCACAGGTTGAAAATCTTTGCAAAATGACTAAGGCCCTGCAGACCTGCACGTTTTGCTTCACGTGCTGCATCTAACCGATTGCAAGCCTATAATACATTGCCACTTTTTTCTTTATTATATGTCTGCTAGCACTGCTCATCTTTTATTTTTCAAGGCAGCCCGTGTTGACGTGGGCAATTAAAACGAGTTCTTTTTTGCTATTATATTTCTCTCCTTTAGCTTGTAAAAAGATCATGGCCTAGGTGCTATTTCCTGCTCTGGCTTTCCGTGTTGACGCGGGCGTTTACATACGTTTTTTTGTGTGATCTAATTACTATGGTTGCTTTGCTTTTTTTAACTGGCCATGCCCCATTGATAGAGCCGCATCAACGAGGTCTGCTTCTGATCATATATCTTGTTCGATTTGCAAACAAAGACGTGTTGACGTGGTCTCTTTCAGAGAACACTGTGCCTCGAACTTTTTTACCTTTAGGATCTTGTTTATATATGCTCGAAACTGTCCGTGTCGACATGGGCAATTTCAGTCCTTAATGCTTTGATATTGTTTTTCAAAGCTTTACAACTTCTATGACAAATTGTTATCATTGTAAACAATAAATCAGGCCTAAATAAATTTAATTTAGAAATTTCTTTCTCCGCCACAGTGTTAAAAAAGGTTCTCTTTTTTTAATTTGTGATTTAGATATCCTCTCTGAAACTGCCCGTGTCAACACGGACACTTTTCAAGTAGTTAATTTTGAACAATTTTTTAACTAATTTTTTCAATTGTGATAGTGGAATGTATAAATCTAAGATCTTAAAGAGTCTTTTTTTTAATAGAGGACGAGCAGGTGGTAGTAGAGGTAAAGCAAAGCTAGATGTCCATGGAGGGGAGTCTACTGATATTGTGAGTTCTGTCTCTACATCCAATATTGCCAGCAGAGAGCAAGATATTACCCTTGAAGAAGATGAAATGGAGAGCCAAGAAGATGCGACACTTGAATCCTTGCATGAGAGTGATCTAGTTCCAAATGAAGCTAATATTTCCATGGAGGTTGTTCCGTATGTTGCAAGGCCCGAGGTCGAGCAGACAATTGATGTTGGTGCAGAAAACAAACTTTATATGCAACTAGGACAAGATATTCTTCAAAATACTAGAATATATAGTTGTTTCTCTTGTCCTTTGATACCTCTTTGTAGGCTCATTCCATATGCACGTGTTAGGGGTCTTCGGGATGATGTCATTGGCTTGAAATCTGCATTTTCTCGAGAGGGATACATACAAGAGAAAGGGGCCTTTATTGTCTCCATATGGATATGTCAGAGGGAGGAGACTAATGTCAGAGGGAGGAGACTAATGTCACAGGTATGCTCCATATGGAGACTATTGTCTCCATATGGACATGTCAGAGGGAGGAGACTAATGTCACAGGTATGCTTCATGTTGATTTACTTGATTGTTTTAGTTCTTGATGTATATTTGCTTGAGTCTTTTTTTTATAAATATAGATGATATAAAAAAAGAGTGGGATGATCATTGGAAAGAAATAAATGAGGAGTTTGAAAAGGAATTAGATGAGAGACCAAAGTTGAAATCCATGTCAAATAAGATGCTATATGTATGGGAAGGCAACCATCGAACTGTTGCTTGGATTGCTGCCATTAGAGAGCGCTTCTCAACAATCAAGGAAAAGCACTACAGAGTTCTATGCACAATTATTGATCCTTCAAAGGTTTCAGAGATTGCACTTCTTTCGGGATTGCAACGGATGAATTTGTAAGTTTGGTAGGGTTTTAAGTTTGTAAGCTTGGATCATGAGATGAGTGATGATAATGATTTTTTTCTCAATTTCTTTGTAGTATGAATACTCATGCACTAGTAACAACCCATTTTCGGGACGAGTTGGTGAATTTCTCTAATATCTGTAAAGCTGACCGCAAAACATACTTAGAGGGATTGCCAGATAAAGACCAAATAATCATTGCCATGATTAGAAAGAAGTCAGCTAAAGGGATTGAGCCATGGTGGCCATTGACTAGATGATATTTGGGAAAGTTGCTTTACGATGTACGTTGATTGCTCCTGTGTTATGGTTTAATATATTTTATACATATTTTTTAATTTGTAAGATATTCTTGGGGATTTTTCATGAACGAGGTGCAAATTACAAAAGAGTTTCATTCACGGATGCATCTAATTAAGCTATCACTTTCTGAAGAAGAGCTCAAAAAGGAAGAGGAGAAGGTCATAAATGACCTGTCTAACAAGTATGCTGATAGTGTTGGCAAGTTCTAATGCAGACTCTACCCTTTCTTAATAGCATATTTTTGTTTATTGTTGGTTTGTTGAAGTTAGCTTAATATTTGTTTATAGATTCTAAACATTGTTGATCCTAACCTTGGGGATGCATGGATGGCACAGGTGTTAGCCTTGAAATGGGGTCCAGATTCTTATGCATCCATTGAGAAGCTAAACATGATAGCTCAGAATGAGGCTAGTGTGGATATAAAGATGTTTTGGGTTTCATTGCTTGAAGCAAACAAGCTGACTAGGTCTGCTTATGGATTGCAAAAAGAAGATCACGCATTTAGACCGTATTTCTCTATCTCTCACTTTGATTTTCAGCGCTTTATTTTTTGTGGCATTGACGACATGAATAGTATGGATGGTGTTATTTCAGCTCGTTGCGTAGGTAGAATATTTTGGTCAAGTTGTTACACAAAGCTTCTGCACTTTTATCGGATTTTGTTAAGGTTCCTGATGGCATTGTAGAGCCAGAGGACTGCAAATTATCGCACTATTATGAAGAAGTCAAGATTGAAGCTCGTGTCTATCTCTTTCCTATAGAGACTACATTAGAGTCTAGAACTAAGGATGCAGACATGCAAGATTTAAAGAAGCAGGATTTCTTATTGTGGGCTGGACAGAGAATTCTATATAGGTATAATATAATTCTTGCAAAATAAGCTTATATTTAATTTTTTGTGTGCTACTTGTATATATTCTTTGTGTCCTAAATTTAGTGATCGCATATTGTCAATATCAAGATAGGAGGCATTTACATAAGCTTTAAACACTACTCCAAATTTCTATAGATGTGATGGCATGGTATGTGCACATGATGAAAAAATCATAGTCAATCTAACGAAATGCATACCAAATGCTGCAAAATAACAAGATGTAGCTGGATAAAAAATTTGGGGATAAAGTTCATGGACCCATTCATCTATCAGCCAAAGAGAATAAAAAAGTAGTCCTTTCAAGATATGTAGTGATCGCATAATGGCATGTCACACATGGCCACCAAAATATATTCAGTCGAACTATTAAACACACACCAATCGATTGTAAGCATGAATGGCAACACTCTTGTCATAACACCCTTGCCATTCATGCCTACAATCTTCCATCTTCATTCATTCGCTCGAGAAAACTCGCTCGCCGCACGATAGGACTCCCCGTTTACCAATCATCTGGGACGACTGTCTGTAAACCGTGAGGAAAATACACCTCAGTACTATCAGTTATCCAAGGGGATAGGCAGATTACAAAGAGTAATCTTCTGCTAAAGGATCTGCTAAGAGCATACGTTAGCACAACGCATTTCTGAATAGATGATTTTCTCCCTATTCTAGTATTTGCTTAAGTACGATTTTTGACTTTGAACACCTCTTGTGGTGGGGTTGGAGATTGTTTCAATGAATGATCACTCTCTCTCTTACAATGGCATAGAGTTCCCTTGCTAATCACCCCTAATACAACGCATGCATATGCATAAGACAATGAGCTTCCACTCAAGAGCTCCTTCTAGAGAGGTTGAGCTTGGCTTCTCAAGCTATAGCATAGTGCTCTTGCTTATGACTCCCTCGTTTGTGCTAGCTACACCCTCCTTTTATAGCAATTTTGAAGGCTAGGGTTACTCCTCTAACCATGGTTGGGTTAGATTTTCAGCACTTATCTAATTTCTTTTGGAATTATCAAGAAATTGGTGTGGATAGATGAAGAAGAGAGAGAGGAGAGAAGTGGAGGTGATAGGAATTTTCATAGTAGGTTAGTGTTAGTAAATTAGTAGAGTTAGTATTTTTATTGATTTACAAATGGAATTGGATATTTACAATGGGAGTATCCAAGTAGGATACAAATAAGGAAGAAAAAACTCTTAATAGGTAAGAAAATATGGATTTCTTACAATGTTGATGCTCTAAGTGTCTTGAGTAGAATCAATTTTGACGCTTGTTGATGGTCCACTAGCTTTGACGGTACGTTTTTTCTCCACTCTTGACCTTCCTTGGGAGCCAAGGTGATTGAATATGAGTAATCAATCAACATGGTGCTGTCTTTCAAGATAAGAGGCTGAAGTTTGTGGTTTTCTTGATAGATATGGGTAATATGGAAGAGGAAAAATGAGACTAGGTGGTCAATTTTGGAATGGAAGTGTGTGTAGGAGACATGAGTTCACCATGGTTTATCTTATTCTTTAAGGTTGAGAAGAAGGTGAGTAGGGTGCAGAGAGGGAGTGGTGAGAGAGGTGAGGATGATGAGTGGAGAAGTGTGTGTGAAAAAGGAAAATGATAAAGTGGAAGAGGGAGTGTGGCTGCATAGCATGGGCAAACTGGGGTCCACCAATAAAATCATAGCTCACAGCTCATAGCTCAAAAAAATATGAAAAAATTTGACGTAAAAGTTCAGCTCACGAGCTACAACTTTTGTCTGTATCACCTTTTCAAATTCAAGGAGCATGTGATCTTTAAAAATTCAGCAAAACCGACCGTTGTTTTCCACTGCACAAAATCCTTGTGAGGTCCTTCTTTGGATGATTCTTTTGAATACCTCCAAGAGTGAGCCCCCCATGGTGCATGCATGCATTCCACATACCCTTGACCTTATTTGGTAGGTCTATAATTGAAGATATTATTGAGATCATGATATAAGTGAATAGTACAACTAAGAAAATCAAATATTGAGGGGTCTAAAAGAAATATGTACATGTCAAATATAAATAATATAGGTGGAAAAAATATAAAGGGGTCAAAATAAATCTCTCTCATTATAAGTCTACCATAAAAAGATGAATATTTTTTTGGGTCTATTTTATGAGAGTAATAGTGAATAGATGTAGGAAGGAAAAATTCACAATGTGAAAAAATATACACATAAATATAACTATTTTTTTGAATTTTTGTTGGGATGGAGTTACACCAAAAATAAGAGAAGCTTGCATGAAATTATTTTTATATGGAATAAAGAGTATGCAAAATGGTAAGAAAAAATATGGTAATGGTGAGTCAATGTACATAGCATAAATAACACACACCTAAGTATAAATATTTAATAAATACCAAAATAATTATGAAAAATCCTTTTATTTAGGCCCTATATACAATAAAATATTTACATACAAATGGACCATAATATACTTATATTTTTTATACCATAATATACCATAATGTTGATGCTCCAAGTGTCTTGAGTAGGGTCAAATTTGATGCTTGTTGACTTTTTTTCTCCACTCTTGACCTTCCTTGGGAGCCAAGGTGATTGAATATGAGTAATCAATCAACATGGTGCTGTCTTTCAAGAGAAGAGGTTGAAGTTTGTGGTTTTCTTGAGACTAGGTGGTCAATTTTGGAATGGAAGTGTGTGTAGGAGACATGAGTTCACCATGGTTTATCTTATTCTTTAAGGTTGAGAAGAAGGTGAGTAGGGTGCAGAGAGGGAGTGGTGAGAGAGGTGAGGATGATGAGTGGAGAAGTGTGTGTGAAAAAGGAAAATGATAAAGTGGAAGAGGGAGTGTGGCTGCATAGCATGGGCAAACTGGGGTCCACCAATAAAATCATAGCTCACAGCTCATAGCTCAAAAAAATATGAAAAAATTTGACGTAAAAGTTCAGCTCACGAGCTACAACTTTTGTCTGTATCACCTTTTCAAATTCAAGGAGCATGTGATCTTTAAAAATTCAGCAAAACCGACCGTTGTTTTCCACTGCACAAAATCCTTGTGAGGTCCTTCTTTGGATGATTCTTTTGAATACCTCCAAGAGTGAGCCCCCCATGGTGCATGCATGCATTCCACATACCCTTGAACTTATTTGGTAGGTCTATAATTGAAGATATTGTTGAGATCATGATATAAGTGAATATTATAACTAAGAAAATCAAATATTGAGGGGTCTAAAAAAAAATATGTACATGTCAAATATAAATAATATAGGTGGAAAAAATATAAAGGGGTCAAAATAAATCTCTCTCATTATAAGTCTACCATAAAAAAATGAATATTTTTTGGGGTCTAATTTATTAGAGTAATAGAGAATAGACGTAGGAAGGAAAAAATCACAATAGTGAAAAAATATACACATAAATAGAACTAGTTTTTTTGGATTTTTGTTGGGATGGAGTTACACCAAAAATAAGAGAAGCTTGCATGAAATTATTTTTATATGGAATAAAGAGTATGCAAAATGGTAAGAAAAAATATGGTAATGGTGAGTCAATGTACATAGCATAAATAACACACACCTAAGTATAAATATTTAAATAAATACCAAAATAATTATAAAAAATCCTTTTATTTAGGCCCTATATACAATAAAATATTTACACACAAATGGGCCATAATATACTTATATTTTTTATTTTTTTGGCTCAATTAGCACAGTGACTAGCGAATTAAGGGTTTTTGAGAAGATATGGGAAAAGTCCCCTAACTCACACACACCTATATACAGTGAAATGGTAGGGATAGCCACAATGTTTGGATAATTTTGGTAGGGTGGGTTAACTCACTATGGAAATTACGGAGAGCCGAAAAACGGCTATCACTATATATGAACTTTTCAAGATACGTGAGTAGGAAATCTGGATCACAACTACATATTGGAAAGTTACGCCAAGCTTTCGCTGCATTACTCTAGTACCTTCACAAGATCTGAAAACTGGTTATGCGTTTGGACAACTCTTAGTTGTGGTTACTCCTTTACATTACTCAAGTGATTTATAAATGGAGTTACCATTTAGACCCAAGTGGTTGCAAATGGACAACAATGTTGAAAATCAAGATGTTGCTCTTGGTTTCATTGAACCTCCTCACTGCACCAATTATCGGTCATACAGACAACTGACTCACTTATGGGACGTCAATAAAGAGAACATCAGTATTCTTAAGAAGATATTACTACTTGTGTTTTCGAGGGCGAAAACTCTTCCTTCAGGGGGGAGTATTGTCAGGACACGGGTCCTACAGGGCAAGGCCCAACCTAGGGGTTAAGGTACCTAGGCCAAGGGCCGACTGGACCAGTGCGGACTGAGGATCCGCTTAGGGAAAGTGATAGGAGCTAGTCTATATAAGGGGCGGTAGGGAGGAGGATCCCAGGTTCAGTTACCGTAGGTCTTATATCTCCATGCTAGGTAGCTTCACTACGCTGTTCATTGATGGCTATGATAAGATCACAGGAATCACAGTAGTACAACACCACATAAAACTCAAGGAAGGAAGTAAACCCGTAGTAAAGAAGCTCAGAAGACTTGTGGTAATCCAACAAGAGGCACTACTCAAAGAAGTGAGGAATTTGCTACAGGCAGTTTTCATCTACCCCGTCGACGACTCAGAATGGGTCTCTCCAATAGTAGTCACACCGAAGAAGAATGGCAAGTGGAGAGTCTGTGTGGACTATAAACCTCTCAATGCAGCCACAAAGAGGGATCACTTTCCCCTCCCATTCCAAGATGAAATTCTCAATGAAGTGGTGGGTCATGAGCGCTACACAATATGTGATGGCTACTCGGGACACTTCCAAATTAGCATTGCGGAAGAAGACCAGAAGAAGACATCCTTCATCACGCCTTGGGGATGCTTTGCTTACACAGTAATGCCTTTTGGCCTCACCAACGCTCCGGCCACATTTCAGTGCTATGTGAATTTTGTCTTCCAACCCTACTTTGGAACGTCGATATGGGTCTTCATAGATGATTTTTGCATCTATAGTTCACTCTCCCTCCATTTGAGCAAAGTCTATGATGGCCTGCCCAGGCTGCAAACCTTGGGTGGCCAATTCAACGTGGATAAGTGTCACATTGGTGAAAGCAAGGTCACTCTCCTTGGCCATGTAATTTCAGCAAAATGGATTGAGGATGACCCTAGCAAGATGCAAGCTTTGGTATCTTCGTCATCACCCACCACAGATAAGCAGTTGGTTTCTTTCCTTCAGAAGGTAAGATACTTAAGCAGGTTCATTCACTTGCTATCTCAAGTGGTTCTCCCTCTACAACAAATCACCCTGAGGGATGTCTTCTCATGGAGTGAAGAAAATAAGCAGCAATTTACCGAGGTGAAGCAAATCCTAGCCACGCTTCCCACCATTTCACCCCCCAAGTAGGACGAACCATTTTATGTGAACCCAGTGTAGGAGTGATACACTCGGAGCCGTATTAATGCAAAAGGACCCCCAAACTTCCTTCATGCGTCCTATTTACTTCTCTAGTCGTGTCATGAATCCATCAAAAAAGGGATTCACCGTAGTAGAACACATGGTTCTCGCACTAATGTTTGCTACCACAAAGTTCCGCTCCTATTTTCTGCCTAAACCTTTTGTAATTCTGACAATGGAGGAGGTCTTTCCGTATATAATGCGACACATGCATGTCTCATCTAGGATCTCTAAATGGCTGATTAGATTACAAGAGTTTGACTACACCATGCAAGTAGAAATCTCCACCAAGGCTAGTTTAGCGGGTATTCTTACTCATCGCCACTATGAGAAGAAGCTCAAGGTCAACACGGAAGCAAAAGAAGAGACACCAATGGTAGAAAGTCCTAAGCTAGAAAGAGCTCACTCTCTTTTCTTTTAAGGAGCATACAAAAGAACAGTGGAATAGTCTGCAATTGGCATAGTCATTTTCAATGAGCAACAGGAAAGGGTATTCTCCATCGGGTAGCTATTACACTCCCACTCCAACAACGAAGAAGAGTATGCAGCTTTAATTCTTGGGTTAGAACAGTGTATTTCACAAGAAATTCAGCGCCTAAATGTGTTTGGTGATGCTTTGATTTTGATAAAGCAGATAAACGGCACTTGGGTTTGTAAAAGTCAAGTTTTACTTGGTCAACTACGCCAAGTTAAGGATCTTTTAAGGAAGTTTGAAGCAATGCAATTATTTCATGTCCCTAAGACAGTAAATCAGGAGACAGATGCTCCAGCCAAGGAAAGAATACAAGACGTTCCCGTAGGAGCAATCAAACTGAAACTACCCCTCTTTCAAGGTAGTGATGCTATGCTTGATATCATTAGCTTTCTAGACATAGGAGAATGTCCGAAAGGGTACACTAAATGCCAGAAACAGTGGCTGCTAAGGAAGGCTACCGGATACTACCTTGTAAACGACCACTTGTATTTTAAGGGCAAGGATCAAATTCTTAGGCGAGTGCCAACCTCCAGTGAGATCACAGAAGTAATTTCAAGCTGCCATGATGGTGGCTGCGGTGGTCATTTTGCTTTAGATATCACCAGTAGAAATATTCTACACGCAGGATACTCTTGGCGTAGTCTAAATAGGGATGTACATCATTGGTGTAAAACATGCAAGGCTTGTCAAGTGGCCAGTGATCGCACACTAACCTATGAGTCACAGAATCCTATCATCTCTTATGGTCCATTTGAGAAATGGGGAATAGATGCAATCGGTCCTCTACCAAGGGCCCAATCAGGAATACTATACATTCTAGTTGTGTGTAGACTACATGACCCAATAGGCGGAAGCAACAGCCACCATCTGCATCACAACCAAATGGGCGAAAGCAACAGCCACCATCCGCATCACAACCCAAGAGGTAGCAAAGTTCATATTTGAGCACATCTGTTGCCGTTTTGGCACTCCTGTTGAGATAATATCAGATAGGGGACTAGGTTTCAACGGCGATCTGGTGGGAGAACTGATGAAAAAGTTAGGCATCACACGCCGAAATTCCATACAATACTATCCACAGTGTAATGGCTTAGTAGAAAAGGTAAATGGAATCATCTGCAAAATCATCACAAAGCAGGTGAACAACCACATAGGAGACGGAGATAAACATCTCATGGCCGCTCTATGGGCCTACTGAATGACGTTCCGAACATCATTAGGTTTCACCCCTTTCCATCTAGATTATGGGAAGGAGGTAATCCTACCCATTGAGGTGCAGATAGCCAGGTTACGAGTCATGGCTAGCCAATTACAGTGCCCAATTGTAAATCTCTGCAACCACATCCTGGATCTGGAAAGGCTCCAACTAGATAGGGAAGAAGAAATCAATCACTATGCAGTGCAGGTAGAGCGACGCTGGCTCACCTTCAATCAAGGGCTTAAGGAAAAGGGCCTATAAAAGGGCATGTTAGTGTTGAGATACGACAACAGATTTGACACCAGGAAGGACAAGAAATTTCAACCCCCATGTGAGGGACCATTCATTGTCAAAAGGCGCTATGACAATGGCAACTATAAGCTGATGGAAGCAGATGGGAGAATTCACAAGACTAGAGTCAATGGTTGGAGGCTGAAAAGGTATTTCCTTAGGTTTGATCCAGAGTTCATGCTAAATATTCCAGAAGAGGGAGAACCCTCGAACTCCATAACTAAAGATTCAGAGGTAGGGCTAGAAGCATGAATGCCTCTAGCCAGATGGGAGGGCTAATGATGGCAGTTTTTGAAACCGCGATCGCGATAACCATACCCTAAGAAGGGAGAGCATTTTACCAAAGAAAAAAAAAAGAAGGAAAAAGTTCTTTATTACCATTCACCACCCTTTAGGCTTAACCACTAGCGGGGTGCCACCAATTTGGCCACCCCTCTCCATTATCGCCAAAAGACATAGCCTCTCTCTCTCCTACTGCTCGGCTCCGCCAATTCTCTCTCTTTCACTTACTTTGCCACTGCATCACCTGGCCCTGTGGGCGCATGAGATGGGAAACCTCTGTCACACCCTCTGGCGGGGGCCGCCACGCATTTTGTATATTCTCTCTCCCTCTCTTTCAAAATATTCTCTCTCTCTCTCTCTCTCTCTCTCTCTCTCTCTCTCTCTCTTTGCTCGTCCATATTCCAACTATGGTGGGTTGCCATACTATACCCCATCTCCCCTCTTGTCCACACCCACATTCACCTCACTCTCCATACCCCCCCCCCCCCCCCCCCCCCCCGTTTTCTTCCCAGCCCTGGCGGACCCAGATTCACCTCACTCTCCATACCCCCCCCCCCCCCCCCCCGTTTTCTTCCCAGCCCTGGCGGACCCACATTCACCTCACTCTCCATACCCCCCCCCCCCCCCCCCATCTTCCTCTCTCTCTCTCTCTCTCTCTCTCTCTCTCTGTCTCTCTCTCTCTCTCTCTCTCTCTCTCTCTCTCGGGAGAGCGGTCCCGCAAGCAATAGGAGATAATCCACTTAATCTCTCTCTCTCTCTCTCTCTCTCTCTCTCTCTCTCTCTCTCTCTCTCTCTCTCTCTCTCAATTCACTTCCCTACACAGCCACCCTTTCCTTATCTTCCCCCCCCTCCCCATCCCCCTCCACTCACACACTCTCTCGCACTCTCTTCCCCCCCCCCCATGGTGGGAATGTGCCTCAAGACAATACTCTCTCTCTCTCTCTCTCTCTCTCTCTACAACCATAGCCCCCCCCCTTTCTTTTTTCCTCGTTGACTAATTTCCCCCCCTCCCGTCTCGCCCTCTGTCAGCTACGGGCTCATCCGGGCCACACACAGCGCCCACACGCCATGGAGGAAACTTTGTTGGATACAATCCTCATGATCAAAATATATATGACAATAGGTCGAATGGACATTTATTTCCTATGGAGCATGTTGTTGGAAGCATGGTGGAGCCACATCATACAGATGATTGGTATTTAGATAGTGGTGCCACAAATCATATGACATATCATGGTGAATGGTTTGACAGAAAAGAGAAGTTAGAAGAGGATGAGTTTGTCGCTACAGGTGATGATACTATGCATCAGATTACACATGTTGGTTCAGTTCCATTTCTAGAAAAAGACGGGACATACAACACATTGGGAGATGTTCTATATGTGCCTTCAATCACAAAGAATTTAGCATCAGTTGGACAAATGACAGATCAAGGGTTGCAAGTCCGTTTTAATCGTTATGGATGCTTCATAGAGGAGTTTCACAAAGGCAGACTAGGCAAGATATTGGCACGTGGAAGAAAGAAAGGTCGCTTGTTCTCATTGGAAGCTGGAGATCCATGTTTACACAGTGGTATGTATGCAAACAAATCAACCACTCAAGATGATTGGGCAGAGTTATGGCATAAGAGAATTGGTCATGTCAATTTTAGAAGACTAAATCATATGCAATCAAATCAAATTGTACGTGGATTACCAAAGTTTGGCAGATTGAATTTTGATCATGTTTGTGAAGCTTTTCAATTTGGAAAGCAATCTCGTTTACCATTTCCAAAGAGGGGGAGAATTAGCCAAAGTCCTTTGGAAATTGTTCATTCAGATATTTGGGGACCTTGTGATCATGCTACACCAAATGGTGTCGATATTTTATCACATTCACAGATGATTACAGCAGAATGACATGGGTTTACTTTCTAAAGGAAAAGTCAGAGGCATTTGAGGTATTCTTGGAGTTCAAAGTTATGGTTGAAAAAGAGAACGGTTGTCAAATTAAATGCCTACGTACAGATGGAGGGGGAGAGTACATGTCACACAGTTTTGATGATTACTTACGTGAACAAGGCATAAGAAGACAGATTACTTGTAGATACACACCACAACAAAATGGAGTTGCTGAGAGAAAGAATAGAGTCATAGCAGAGATTGCAAGAGCCATGATGAATGAGATGAATATGCCATTAACATATTGGGCTGAAGCAGTTCATACAGCAGTACACATTATGAATCGAACACCAACAGCTGCCATTCATGAAATTTCACCTTATGAGAGACTTTATGGGATCAAGCCAACAGTTTCCTACATGAAAGTTTTTGGATGTGTTTGCTATGTTCATGTGCCAAATGAAGCAAGAAAGAAGATGGAGCCAAAGGCAGTGAAGTGTATATTCTTGGGCTACCCAGTTGAAAAGAAAGGTTACAAGTGCTATGATCCTACGACAAGACAAGTTTATGTCAGTAGAGATGTCAGATTTTGTGAGCATGAACCATGGTATAAACCAAAGCCAGTGATGATAGAAGATGAGTATGAAGAGCAAGAGAATGTGCGTCATGTTGTTGATAAGCCAGGACCATCAACAAGAACTATTTCAGGACCACATATGGTAGAGGAGAGTACAGGAAGTGTCAACCCATGGAGCGGTCGTTTGCGAGATAAGAAGCAAGACGAGAAAGGCAAGAAGAAAGTGGTTGAAGAGAGTTTTGGAGATGAAAGCCTCGATGAAGAGCATGGTTTACCACATTTGAGGACACCTGGCAGTAAGCATATTGAGAAATATGTACCCCCATATGCAAGAGTTGAAGAGAAGAGTGCACCACAGTTGAGAAGATCAGAGAGGGTGCGTTATCCAGTTGATAGATTGACATACAACGGTTACATGCGTACACATTATGCATACATGGTTTCACGTGTGCAACATAAAGAGCCTACATGTTTTCAAGAGGCAATTGGAAAATAAGAATGGGAGTCAGCTATGGATGATGAGATGGATGCTCTTGTGAAGAATGACACTTGGGATTTGGTTCGCTTGCCAAGTGGAAAGAAAGCAATTGGTTCAAAATGGGTATACAAAGTCAAGTGCAAGTCAGATGGCAGTGTGGAAAGATACAAAGCAAGGCTTGTTGCTAAAGGTTATGCACAAACAAAAGGTCTTGATTATGATGAGACATTTAGTCCAGTTGCAAAGATGACAACAGTCAGATTGGTGATAACAATGGCAAGTATGTTCGGTTGGAAGTTACGGCAAATGGATTTGGATAATGCATTCTTGAATGGTGACTTGGAAGAAGAAGTTTATATGATACAGCCAGAGGGTTATCAACATCCAGAGTTTCCATATTATGTGTGTAAGTTGAAGAAAGCATTGTATGGTTTGAAGCAAGCATCTAGAGCTTGGTGTGAAAAGATAACCAGCTTCTTGAAGAAGATTGGATCTAAACAATCTACTGCTGATCACTCATTATTTTTGAAGCATGTTGATGGAGAGATCGTCGTTATTGTTATCTATGTTGATGACTTGATTCTCAGTGGAAGTCATGCTGAGCAAATTTTGCATGTCAAGAAGAGTTTGTTGAGAGAATTCAACATGAAGGACCTTGGTGAGTTGAGATATTTCTTGGGAATTGAAATTGTCAATACTTTATCAAGAATTTGGATGATACAAAGACAATACGCGTTGGATATGCTTGAGAAGTATGGAATGACAGCGTGCAAACCGGTTGATACACCTCTTGATCAAAATGTGAAGTTGTTTGATGATGGACATTACATTGAGGATGTCACTATGTATCGCAAGATGGTTGGAAGCCTTATTTACTTGACAATAACAAGGCCAGATTTGAGTTATGCAGTGGGTGTTGTGAGTCGATTCATGCAAAATCCATGTAAAAGTCATCTTGATGCAGTGAGACGGATTATGAGATCTGTGAAAGCCGCTGTCAGTTATGGAATGTTTTATGAAAAGAATGGGAAGCTTTGTCTTTATGGTTACACAGATGCAGATTGGGCAGGAGATTTTATGGATAGAAGATCTACGAGTGGTTATGCATTTTCCATTGGCAATGGTATGATAAGTTGGAGTAGCAAGAAGCAATCAACTGTAGCATTATCAAGTACAGAAGCTGAATATCGTGGAGCAGCTTTGGCAGCATGTGAAGAGTCATGGTTGAGAGTGCTTATGGTAGAATTTGGTTTTGACTATCTTGACAGTGTCATTATAGATTGTGACAATATTAGCAGCATCATGTTGGCAAAGAATCCAGTCTACCATGCTCGCACTAAACACATTGAGGTACATTATCACTTCATTAGAGAAAAAGTTTTGGCAAATGAGATTGATTTGGTGTATGTGAAGACAAATGATCAAGTTGCGGATATATTCACAAAAGCTCTTGGAAAGGAGAAGTTTTGCTACTTTCGTGAAGCATTGGGAATCCATCATATGCAAGCTCACTCTGAGCTTGAGGGGGAGTGTTAAAGAATATGATGTTAAAGAATATGTCCATTGTGCTATGGGCGGCTGGACACTGACTACACTATGTTGTAAATATACTTTGGATAATAGTTCAAAAGAGAAGAAGAGAAGAGCAGCTCGTTGAATGGCTGCTACAGGGTAACGATTGTGTGTGTGTGTCTCGATGTGTGTTGGTGTGTGTGTGTGTAGTCTTCTTTTCTACCTTCTCCATCACCTGCGCACTCTACAGTAGGCCTCTCTCATGGGCTACAGACTTCATCTTCCTCGACTTGCCATTTGGTGGATCACACATCACCTCTGACACTGTGCCGCTTTGGGATACTTGCACTGAGGAGCATGTTCGATCGGGTGTTCACCTAGCACATTCTATTACGGATGACTCTGGTTAGTTGCTTGTTATGGCATCTGTAGCTGGTGAGTATATTCAATGCTTTGCATAACACTACAAGTTCATAGAGTTTTTAAAATTTTCCATATTAACCGTATGAGGTAGTATTGGATGGCTGGAGAGAGTTTTTCGGGCTTCACAGTTGATAGTGGATCCCCGCATTGTTGTGCTTCATCACTCTGCTTATGGATTTGTTGAAAGTGTTGGTGGTCTCTCTGCGGTATTTATGGGCTTTAAGTTCATCGAAAGAATGATTTTTCAATTGACATAGTCATGATTATGTTTGTTTTCATCTTTCTTGTTGTAGTGTCATTGCTCAGTATTGTTCATGATTCATCGAGCTGGCTCCAGACCCCCTTGCTATGTTGCAGAGAGTACTCCACTTTTCCATCGTTTGGGATTGCAGCCTCTTGACTCCTAAATGTTGCACTATCTCCCTGAGACATCGCAGGCTAGATCTTCAGTGGGGGAGACTTGGCGTGGCTCCATGCAATGGAGTTATGCATTCATTGCCTGCTTTGTAGAGCTTTTGTGTCAACTTGGAGGTTTATGTATAGAGCTCGGTTGTGGCACTGCCCCGGTTTTGGCAGCTTGTTTGGCTACAGGTTTTGTTTGTGCTTCAATGGATAGTGATGACTCCATCATAGCAGGATATGTGAAGCCTTTACTTCACTCTAAAAAGCGGAGTCGAGAGGAGATATCTACCACCGTTGATTTTGAGGGTGAAGAAGACATTCCATCTAGTGTCTACCCATTTGATGACTAGTAAGCACTTCTGTTTCACTAGAGTTAGCATCACATGGTTTTTATTTGATTTGTAGGATGAAGTTGACATTCCATCCAGTGTCTACCCATTTGATGACTAGTGAGCACTTTTATTTGAGTAGAGATAGCATCACATGTTTCATTTTTTATTTTGCATTCACGTATTGGTATCATTTTTTTTAAAAGATGTGGTTTGCATTGTGTAATATTTTGTGTCTAATATTTGTAGAGGGTTAATATTGACATTATATTCTCTTTTTGTGGTTTGCATTGTGAAATATTTTGTGTTTTGACATTTATAGAGTATTGGTATTGAAATGTTCTCTTTTTTATGAAAGTGTTTTGCCAATGTATGCGGAGGAGACGGCCAGAACCATGGCTCTGCTGATGACAGAAGATACAATTATGGCATTCAAGAGAAGCATCGTAGGTGCAATGTTTTCATCGACGATGAGTGTGATTCCTCATAGTCATGGGCTGTATGGTGTCACGTCAAGAATCTTCGTTTGTTGAGTGTTTGTCTTCAAAATATTTATGTTGAAACAACTTATCACTTATGTAACTTTGGACATTTTTCAAAAGTGATGTTGCTCTTAAGTGAAAAGTATTTATTTGTCTTTTGGCTAGCTAAAAATTTAGTAAGTGATATATGAGAAGTTTGAGTAATCCATGCACACAATGGCACTAACACTATTAATGTATATCAAACTATAAGTATCATGCCTAAACCTTAGGCACCTCGCAGTAGACTCACGTTAGTCTTATTGCTAACTTTGTTTCCATAACACCCTTGCCATTCATGCCTACCCATTTCACTTTTCATTCATTCACTCGGAGAAAAAATTAGAGATTAATTTCTTGAATTTATATATTTGTCAGACAAAGAGACATTTATAAAGTAGTCCTTTCAAATAAATTTAGTGATCGCATATTGTCAATATCAAGATAGGAGGCATTTACATAAGCTTTAAACACTACTCCAAATTTCTATAGATGTGATGGCATGGTATGTGCACATGATAAAAAAAATCATAGTCAATCTAACGAAATGCATACCAAACGCTGCAAAATAACAAGGAGTATAAAAAATTTGGGGATAAAGTTCATGGACCCATTCATCTATCAGCCAAAGAGAATAAAAAAGTAGTCCTTTCAAGATATGTAGTGATCGCATAATGGCATGTCACACATGGCCACCAAAATATATTCAGTCGAACTATTAAACACACACCCATCGATTGTAGGAATGAATGGAAACACTCTTTTTATAACACCCTTGCCATTCATGCCTACAATCTCCCATCTTCATTCATTCGCTCGGATTTTAGTTCGCTCGAGAAAACTCGCTCGCCGCACGGTAGGACTCCCTGTTTACCAATCATCTGGGACGACTGTCTGTAAACCGTGAGGAAAATACACCTCAGTACTATCAGTTATCCAAGGGGATAGGCAGATTACAAAGAGTAATCTTCTGCTAAAGGGTCTGCTAAGAGCATACGTTAGCAAAACGCATTTCTGAAAAGATGATTTTCTCCCTATTCTAGAATTTGCTTAAGTACAATTTTTGACTTTGAACACCTCTTGCGGTGGGGTTGGAGATTGTTTCAATAGTTTCATACATCAAGGACTTACCAGGTGTGCTGACAAAGTATGTTGGCAAGTAACCTTCATTAGGGATGAACATGTAGTTCTTTGTGTTCCAAACTATTCAAAATCCTAACAAGAGGACACTCCCTATATATGAACTTTTCAAGATACGTGAGTAGGAAATCTGGCTCACAACTACATGGAAAGTTATGCCAAGGTTTCCTTCCATTACTCTAGTACCTTCAGAAGATCTGAAAACTGGTTATGCCTTTGGACAACTCTTAGTTGTGGTTACTCCTTTACAATACTCAAGTGAGTTATAAATGGAGTTACCATTTAGACCCAAGTGGTTGCAAATGGACAACAATGTTTAAAATCAAGATGTTGCTCTTGGTTTCATTGAACCTCCTCACTGCACCAATTATCGGTCATACAGACAACTGGCTCACTTATGGGATGTCAATAAAGAGAACATCAGTATTCTTAAGAAGATATTACTACTTGTGTTTTCGAGATTGAAAACTCTTCCTTAAGGGGGGAGTAATGTCAGAACAAGGGTCCTACAGGGCAAGGCCCAACCTAGGGGGTCAGGTACCTAGGCCAAGGGCCGACTGGACCAGTGCGGAATGAGGATCCGCTTAGGGAAAGTGCTAAAGCTAGCCTATATAAGGGGCGGTAGGGAGGAGGATCCCAAGTTCAGTTACCGTAGGTCTTATATCTCCATGCTAGGTAACTTCACTACGCTATTCATTGATGGCTATGATAAGATCACTGTAATCATAGTAGTACAACACCACATAAAACTCAAGGAAGGAAGTAAACCCGTAGTGCAGAAGCTCAGAAGACTTGGGGTAATCCAACAAGAGGCACTACTCAAAGAAGTGAGGAATTTGCTATAGGTAGGTTTCATCTACCCCGTCAAAGACTCAGAATGGGTCTCTCCAGTAGTAGTCACACCAAAGAAGAATGGCAAGTGGAGAGTCTGTGTGGACTATAAACCTCTCAATGCAGCCACAAAGAGGGATCACTTTCCCCTCCCATGTTGAGATGTCGAGCTCTACACCTTGAGCTGGCATCCACTACGGGTCTTGGCCGCTTACGGCATTTACTCACTGGCGCGTTAGGTGACCGACACGGAGGATCTCTGCCAGTGATTCTACAGCTGGACTACACTTATAGTGCCAGCCTAGTACGCTTCTAGCGAGTTCACACTTAGTGACCGCATGTACATATGTGCTACTTTTGAGCTTTAGCACTTAGTCATTTTGTACTCTCTTTTCTGTGAAGAAGAAGAAGAAGCTTTCCATCTCTGTGTGCTTTGTGCTTGTCTTGTGTAGCTCTCTTGCATCCTCATTCTTTACATGGTATCAGAGCCTGGTGCAAGCAAGAGAGGCTAAGAGAGCAAGAGCATCACAACCCCTTCGTTCGCAATCCACGACCAGATCAGTTTTTCGCACAAGTTTCTGAACAGGTCTCCAAAGTGCAGTATACAGAGATTTACTGTACAAGTACAGTGGTTGTATGTACGCTTGATTGTGGACACTCGTTGAGTGTAGAAATCGTTACAGGAACCACGATAGCAGGTTCAACAGATTTGCAGGTTTTTGCAGATTGCAGCTATTTTGTCTTAGTGCTTCAAGATGTCTGACGGTTTCAGTCAGATTGTTACTGAGAAGCTTGAGAAAAATAACTACCCTGCATGGAAGTTCAGAATAACAAATTTCCTAAAAGGAAAAGGTTATTGGGACTATGTAGAAGGAGACAATGAAAAGGAACCAGAGATTCCCGAGGCAAATGCTACATCAGAACAAAGGAAATCTTTGAGGGACTGGCAACAAGGCCAGAGCAAAGTGATGTATTGGCTTTCTATGAGCATCACAGATGGCATGATGGGCTATCTACAGGATGCTGAAACCCCCGCCATTGCATGGAAAAACTTAGGCAGAGTGTTCGAGGTGAACACCAAGGCCAGGAAGCTTCAACTAAAGTCGGAGCTAAATCAGGTTAAGAGGAACAACCTCTCCATCAATGATTATGCTTTGAAGATCAAGAGTATCATTGAGGCTCTTGGATCTATTAAAGTCTCAGTGGAAGACGATGACATTGTCCGTGCATGCTTGGATGGTCTAGGAGATGAGTATGTACATTTTAGGTCTTCCATGAATACAAGAGACGACATCCCCGTGTTCCAAGATTTGATTTCTATGCTTATTCTTGAGGAGAAGAACCTTGACACATCTTCTTCTCATGGCAGAAATAATTTTGAACAGGCCTTCTATTCTAACTCCAACAGAGGTAGAGGTAGAGGTCGTGGTCGAGGCCCAAGGGGTTGCAGGGGCCAATTTCTGGAAGGTCAATCAAATCAAAACAATACAGGTGGCAGGGGAAACCAGTCTCAAGGCAGGGGGAGTCAAAGAGGTCGTGGTGCAGGATCAAGCAGGCAGCAACATACTCCAGATAGTAGAGAATGTTGGACTTGTGGTGAAAGAGGTCACATGTCACGTGACTGTCCAAAGGGAAAAGCAAGTAGAAAGAGAGAACAGGGCAACAATGCATCTACTAGCAGAGATGCAGATGACAGCAAAAATGAGCGCATGTTTGTTATGCAACATGTAATGAATACAATGACTGCAGAGAATTCCACCCAAGATGATGTTTGGTATGTGGATTCAGGTGCCTCTAATCACATGACGTCTCGTGGAGAGTGGTTTAGAGATATGCGCAAACCAGATGTGTCAGGCTATGTGCAGACAGGAGATGACACAGCTCACCCCATTGCTCATGTAGGGGACATACCTCTAAATACGAAGAGTGGGAAATCAAAGTACTTAGCAGATGTACTTCATGTCCCAAACATTACAAAGAATCTTGTTTCTGTTGAACAAATGGTTAAGCAGGGTTTGCAGGTTCGCTTCAATCCAAATGGCTGTTATGTAGAAGATTTCCAGAATGGCTGTAAGCTGATCACAGAGGGCAAATGTGTGGGCAGAATGTTTACGCTGAATGTAGACATGCCTGAGGTAAAAGCTGCATTATTTGCACAGGGCACAGGTGTTGTGGCTGATGTTGACATTTGGCACAAAGGCATTGGCCATGTCAATGAGCAGAGATTGCGCAGCATGCAATCAAAATAGATTGTAAAAGGTTTGCCCAAATTCAAGGTGGATGGTATGCATAAAGTGTGTGCAGCATGCCAGTTTGGAAAACAGTCAAAGGGCTCATTTCCACATGAGCGCAATGTATGTAAAAAGCCACTTGAGGTGGTGCACACAGATGTTTGGGGTCCAACCGATACTGCAAGTATACATGGTTGCTGGTATTATGTCTCTTTCATTGATGACCATACAAGGAAAGCATGGGTCTACTTCATGCGTAACAAAAGTGAAGTGTTTGGTCACTTTCAAGACTTCAAAGTCATGATTGAGAAGGAGACAGATATGCAAATCAAGACATTGAGGTCAGATGGAGGGGGAGAGTACTTCTCCAATGATTTTTCAGATTTTCTGCAAATGCATGGTATACACAGGCAGTTTACATGCAGATATACTCCACAGCAGAATGGGGTCGCAGAAAGGAAAAACAGGCACATTGCAGAGGTTGCACGTGCATTGATGAATAAGAAGAACATGCCTCATCATTTCTGGGCTGAAGCTGTAAATACAGCTGTGTACATTATGAACAGGACACCTACAGCTGCGGTGCATGATGTAACACCTGAGGAAAAGTTTACAGGTACAAAGCCTGATTTGGCACACTTGAAAGTGTTTGGCTGCATAGCTTACGTGCATGTACCAGATGAGTTGCGTAGGAAATTGGATCCTAAAGTAGAGAAATGTATTCTTGTGGGATATTCCCTTGAACAAAAGGGGTACAGGTGCTACAATCCTACTACACGAGAATTACGAGTGAGCAGAGATGTAGTCTTTGATGAGATGAGTAGCTGGTACAGTAATGCACATGGCACTATTGGGGCTGATGTAAAAGATGATGTGGTTGTACAAAATGTGAGGCCACAGTCACAGGTTTTGAGTGGACCACAAGAGTCCTCTTCTCGTGGCTCTGTTGAGAAACCATGGAATGGTAGACTACGTACGCAGGTTACTCCACCAACAGGTACAGGGAATGTATCACGAAAAGGAAAGGAAAAGGTTGATGAACCTCCCTTTATGGTTGATGCATCATCAGGTTTTTCACATGTAGACATGGATTCAGATGGTTCTGAACAAAGTCTTGATGAGGAATTTGGAATTCCGGCTGTGAGGACACCTGGTGTAAGGAAAGTACAAGAAGATGCTAGAGGGCAAAGGAGTGACCCAGGACCGCGCAGATCTAATAGAGTCAGAAATCCAATTCAGAAATTGACTTATGATGGGTATCTAGCGCATCACCAAGCCTACATGGCTAAGGTGATACAGGATGTGGAGCCCACATGTTTTGAGGATGCAGTTGGAAATGTGCATTGGGATGATGCAATGAATGAAGAGATGGATGCATTGGAAGCAAATGACACATGGGAGTTGGTGCCATTGCCAAGTGGCAAGAAAGCTATTGGCTGTAAATGGGTGTATAAAACCAAGCATAAGGCTGATGGTAACATTGAGCGTCACAAGGCAAGGCTGGTCGCAAAGGGTTATGCACAGACGTATGGCATAGACTATGAGGAGACCTTTGCTCCAGTGGCAAGGATGACGACAGTGAGAGCTGTCATAGCAGTGGCTGCATCTAGAGGATGGATTATGCATCAAATGGATGTAAAGAATGCCTTCTTGAATGGTGAGTTGCAAGAGGAAGTGTATATGGATCAGCCACCTGGTTATGTCAATCTAGGTTACCCAGATTATGTATGCAGACTTCTCAAAGCCTTGTATGGTTTGAAGCAGGGCTCTAGAGCATGGTATGACAGGATTGCCAAGTATCTTGTCAGTATTGGTTTTAGGAGAGCTCATGCTGATCATTCACTCTATGTACATGAGAGTGATGTGGGGATTGTGGTCATTACCATATATGTAGATGACCTTATTATTGTTGGTGACAATGCTATGGAGATTGACCATGTGAAGGGTCTTCTCAAACAGGAGTTTGAAATGAAAGATTTAGGCGAGTTGCGCTACTTTCTTGGCATTGAAGTGATCAGGACTCCAGAGGGTGTATGGCTATCACAGAGACAGTATGCTTTGGACATGTTGTCAAAGTATGGTATGGCTGATTGTAAGCCAATTTCTATTCCCTTGGATGTGAATGCAAAGCTGAGTGCAGAGAAGGGTGATGTTGTTGAGGATGTCAACATGTATAGGAAGATTGTGGGTAGTCTAATCTACTTGACTATCACGAGGCCAGACTTGAGCTACACAGTAGGCTTGGAGAGTCAGTTCATGCAACTTCCGAGGAAGCCACATTTGGATGGAGTACGACGCACACTTAGGTATGTGCAAGGTACTCTTGACTACGCATTGTTCTATGCAGCAGATGCACCATTAGCATTGTATGGGTATACAGATGCAGATTGGGCAGGTAGCATTGTTGATAGGAGATCTACGAGTGGCTTCATGTTCTCTTTTGGGAGTGCTGCTGTTACTTGGAGCAGCAAAAAGCAGCCTACGATTGCTTTATCGAGCACAGAGGCCGAGTACAGAGGTGCAGCAGTTGCGGCGTGCGAGGTAGCTTGGCTACGCACATTACTTGAGGACTTGGGAGTGCAGGTGGACTAGCAGATTTTCATCCATTGTGACAACCTCAGCAGCATGCAGTTGGCTAGGAACCCAGTGTTCCATGCCAGGACCAAACACATAGAGGTCCATTACCACTACGTTCGAGAGCGAGTGTTGGCGGGCGACATCGACTTGGTCTACGTCAGCACAGAGGAGCAGATAGCGGATATCTTTACCAAGGCCCTCGGAGCTGACAAGCTTTGACGTTTCCGGACTATGCTTGGACTCTATGACATGCAGAGCTCAAGGGGGAGTGTTGAGATGTCGAGCTCTACACCTTGAGCTGGCATCCACTACGGGTCTTGGCCGCTTACGGCATTTACTCACTGGCGCGTTAGGTGACCGACACGGAGGATCTCTGCCAGTGATTCTACAGCTGGACTACACTTATAGTGCCAGCCTAGTACGCTTCTAGCGAGTTCACACTTAGTGACCGCATGTACATATGTGCTACTTTTCAGCTTTAGCACTTAGTCATTTTGTACTCTCTTTTCTGTGAAGAAGAAGAAGAAGCTTTCCATCTCTGTGTGCTTTGTGCTTGTCTTGTGTAGCTCTCTTGCATCCTCATTCTTTACATCCCATTCCAAGGTGAAATTCTCAATGAAGTGGTGGGTCATGAGCGCTACACAATATGTGATGGCTACTCAGGATACTTCCAAATTAGCATTGCGGAAGAAGACCAGAAGAAGACAACCTTCATCACGCCTTGGGGATGCTTTGCTTACACAATGATGCCTTTTGGCCTCACCAACGCTCCGGCCACATTTGAGTGCTATGTGAATTTTGTCTTCCAACCCTACTTTGGAACGTCAATATGGGTCTTCATAGATGATTTTTGCATCTATAGTTCACTCTCCCTCCATTTGAGCAAAGTCTATGATGGCGTGCCCAGGCTGAAAACCTTGGGTGGCCAGTTCAACGTGGATAAGTGTCACATTGGTGAAAGCAAGGTCACTCTCCTTGGCCATGTAATTTCACCAAAAGGGATTGAGGCTGACCCTAGCAAGATCCAAGATTCGGTATCTTTGTCATCACCCACCACAGATAAGCAGTTGGTTTCTTTTCTTTAGAAGGTAAGATACTTAAGCAGGTTCATTCACTTGCTATCTCAAGTGGTTCTCCCTCTACAACAAGTCACCCAGAGGGATGTCTTCTCATGGAGTGAAGAAAATGAGCAGCAATTTACCGAGGTGAAGCAAATCCTAGCCACGCTTCCCACCATTTCACCCCCCAAGTAGGACGAGCCATTTTATGTGAACCCAGTGTAGGAGTGATACACTCGGAGTCATATTAATGCAAAAGGACCCCCAAACTTCCTTCATGCGTCCTATTTACTTCTCTAGTCATGTCATGACCCCATCAAAAAAGGGATTCACTACAGTAGAACACATGGTTCTTGCACTAATGTTTGCTACCACAAAGTTCCGCTCCTATTTTCTGCCTAAACCTTTTGTAATTCTGACAATGGAGGAGGTCTTTCCGTATGTAATGTGACACATGGATGTCTCATCTAGGATCTCTAAATGGCTGATTAGATTATAATAGTTTGACTACACCATGCAAGTAGAAAACTCCACCAGGGCTAGTTTAGAAGGTATTCTTACTCATCGTCACTATGAGAAGAATCTGAAGGTCAACACGAAAGAAAAAGAAGACACCAATGGTAGAAAGTCCTAATCTAGAAAGAGCTCACTCTCTTTTCTTTGAAGGAGCATACAAAAGAACAGTGGACCAATCTGCAATTGGCATAGTCATTTCCAATGAGCAACAGGAAAGGGTATTCTCCATTGGGTAGCTATTACACTCCCACTCCAACAACGAAGCAGAGTATGCAACTTTAATTCTTGGGTTAGAACAGTGTATTTCACAAGAAATTCAGCGCCTAAATGTGTTTGGCGATGCTTTGCTTTTGATAAAGTAGATAAACGGCACTTGGGTTTGTAAAAGTTAGGTTTTACTTAGTCAACTACGCCAAGTTAAGGATCTTTTAAGGAATTTTGAAGCAGTGCAATTATTTCATGTCCCCAAGACAGTAAATCAGGAGGCAGATGCTCTAGCCAAGGAAAGAATACAAGACGTTCCCGTAGGAGCAATCAAACTGAAACTACCCCTCTTTCAAGGTAGTTATGCTATGCCTGATATCATTAGCTTTCTAGATATAGGAGAATGTCCGGAAGGGTACACTAAAGGCCAGTAACAGTGGCTGGTAAGGAAGGCCACCAGATACTACCTTGTAAACGACCACTTGTATTGTAAGGGCAAGGATCAGATTCTTAGGCGAGTGCCAACCTCCAGTGAGATCACAGAAGTAATTTCAAGCTGCCATGATGGTGGCTGCGGTGGTCATTTTGCTTTAGATATCACTAGTAGAAAGATTCTACAGGCAGGATACTCTTGGCCTAGTCTAAACAAGGATGTACATCATTGGTGTAAAACATGCAAGGCCTGTCAAGTGGCCAGTGATCGCACACTAACCTATGAGCCACAGACTCCTATCATCTCTTATGGTCCATTTGAGAAATGGGGAATAGATGCAATCGGTCCTCTACCAAGGGCCCAATCAAGAAAACTATACATTCTAGTTGGTGTAGACTACATGACCCAATGGGCGAAAGCAACAGCCACCATCCGCATCACAACCCAAGAGGTAGAAAAGTTCATATTTGAGCACATCTGTTGCCGTTTTGGCACTCCTGTTGAGATAATATCAGATAGGGGACTAGGTTTCAGAGGCGATCTGGTGGGAGAAATGTGATGAAAAAGTTAGGCATCACACGTCGACATTCCATACCATACTATCCACATTGTAATGGCCTAGTAGAAAAGGTAAATGGAATGATATGCAAAATCATCACAAAGCAGGTGAACAGCCACACAGGAGACGGAGATAAACATCTCATGGCCGCTCTATGGGCCTACTGAATGACGTTCCGAACATCATTAGGTTTCACCCCTTTCCATCTAGATTATGGGAAGGATGTAATCCTACCCATTGAGGTGCAGATAGCAAGCTTACGAGTCATGGCTAGCCAATTACATCGCCCAATTGTAAATTTCCGCAACCACATCCTGGATCTGGAAAGGCTCCAACTAGATAGGGAAGAAGAAATCAATCACTATGCAGTGCAGGTAGAGCGACGCTGGCTCACCTTCAATCAAGGGCTTAAGGAAAAGGGCCTATAAAAGGGCATGTTAGTGTTGAGATACGACAACAGATTTGACACCAAGAAGGACAAGAAATTTCAACCCCCATGGGAGGGACCATTCATTGTCAAAAGGCGCTATGAAAATGGCAGCTATAAGTTGATGGAAGCCGATGGGAGAATTCACAAGACTAGAGTCAATGGATGGAGGCTGAAAAGGTATTTCCTTAGGTTTGATCCAGAGTTCATGCTAAATATTCCAGAAGAGGGAGAACCCTCCAACTCCATAACTAAAGATTCATAGGTAGGGCTAGAAGCATGAATGCCTCTAGCCAGATGGGAGGGCTAATGACGGCCAATTTTTGAAATCGCGACCGCGATAACCATACCCTAAGAAGGGAGAGCATATTACCAAAGAAAAAAAAACAAAAAAAGGGAAAAAGTCATTTATTACCATTCACCACCCTTTAGGCTTAACCACTAGCGGGGTGCCACCAATTTTTCCACCCCTCTCCATTATCGCTAGAAGACAGAGCCTCTGTCTCTCCTACTACTCGGCTCCGCCAATTCTCTCTCTTTCACTTACTCTGCCACTGCATCACCTGGCCCTGTGGGTGCATGAGACGGGATACCTCTGTCACACCCTCTGGCGGGCCGCCACGCATTTTGTATATTCTCTCTCCCTCTCTTTCAAAATATTCTCTCGCTGTCTCTCTCTCTCTCTCTCTCTCTCTCTCTCTCTTTGTTCGTCCATATTCCAACTATGGTGGGTCGCCATACTATACCCCATCTCCCCTCTTGTCCACACCCGCTTCCGCCTCACTCTCCATAACCCCCCCCTTTCTTCCCCTCTCTCTCTCTCTCTCTCTCTCTCTCTCTCTCTCTCTCTCTCTCTCTCTCTCTCTCTCTCTCTCTCTCTCTCTCTCTCTCTCTCTCTCTCTCTCCCCCTCCTTGATGAGAGGAGATACCCTTTGTACGCATGTTTTGGTCCCATGGGTCATATTTGACCTCCGAGGACGATAATGACATCTATCTATCTATCTATCTATCTATCTATCTCTCTCTCTCAATTCACTTCCCTACACAGCCACCCTTTCCTTATCTTCCCCCCGCCCCCCCTCCCCATCCCCCTCCACTCACACACTCTCTCTCACTCTCTTCCCCCCCATGGTGCGAACGCGCCTCAAAGACAATACTCTCTCTCTCTCTCTCTCTACAACCATAGCCCCCCCCTCCCTTTCTTTTTCCTCGTTGACTAATTCCCCCCCCTCCCGTCTCGCCCTCTATCAGCTACTACAGGCTCATCCCAGCCACACACAGCGCCCACACACACACACCCTATTCCCCTTCTCACCCTCCCTTGCCACTTAAACCCACCCTCTCTCTCGCTTGCGCTGTGTCGCCCTCAGCCCGTAGGCAGCCTGCCATTCTCCTTCCCCCCCCCCCCCCCCCCCCCTCCTCTCTCTCTCCCCCTCTCTCTCTCTCTCTCTCTCTCTCTCTCTCTCTCTCTCTCTCTCTCTCTCTCTCTCTCTCTCTCTCTCTCTCTCTCTCTCTCTCTCTCTGGCCTGTGCAGGCGTCGCATCAGAGCTTGACTCCCTCTCTCTCTATCACATACACACACACCCCACCCTCACTCACTCACCCTCGGCGCATGCTGGCCCGTCCAAAACTCTCTCTCTCTCTCTCTCTCTCTCTCTCTCTCTCTCTCTCTCTCTCTCTCTCTCTCTCTCTCTCTCTCTCTCTCTCTCTCTCTCTCTCTCTCTCTCTCTGGAGCAAGCCCCTGCAGGCACGTTGGTAAATACACACACACACACACACACACTCCACCCCCCCATTGCACACACACACACACACACACACACACACACACACACACACACACACACACACACACACCCCTCAACACACTCTCCCTCTCTCATTCACGCTCACGTCGCCAGTTCCCTGCAAGCAGTAAACCACCGAAACATAAACATTAAAAAAAAGATATATTTATTTATATATATAATACATATACCCCCCCGTTCACACGCACGCTAATACGCACATACATACATCCATACACTCATGCACACGCACCCATACATACACACACACACGCATATACACACACACACAAGTAAAATACAAAAAAAAAACGAAGGATTCAACGACATTGATGCCGTCGACAAGAAGGAAGATGGCCTAAATCTTGCGACACCAACACCAAAACAAGCGAAGGCGCCGAAGGCATGCCCCAGCCAACCCCGAAGTGACGAACACGCTACAGTGATGCACTAGCAAAGCTGCTATTCATTGGAATCACGTCCACAATGCCCTCTTCAGTAAACCATAGGTTATTATCATCATTTTTTCCCACTTTCAACCAAATCTTGTAAAAAATCCCAAACTTGTAAATTCTCATCTCTCTAGGTGATGGTCACAAAGGCCCACCTAGAGGATTCCTTATAATAACTCCCAAGACAAAGCAAGGGTCAACCACCCAGGGCCCAGCGCCTTGCTTTGTATCCCCTGATTAGATTATCCTAATCAAGCTAGATTACCCTAATCTAAAGCAGCCAGCACCTATAAAAAGGCACTGAGAGGTCACTATCGGGGGGGGGGGCAAGTTCATGAGAGGTCAGCACTTGGTAGTATTTTGGTGGGAGGAATTGGCAACATTTGCATCATAAGAGAGGGGACTTAGCATAGTGGTTTGCTTTGGGAATTGTCTGATGTAAAGGAAGTGATGTCCACATCTTGACTCCAACGGTCGATGCACACACACTCATGTTAGCAAGTTTTCATGTCAACGAGTCATCTCTAGAGAACGCACCAAGTAGGTTCACTATCTATCCCTCTATCTCTCTATCACCATGATGTGCCACCTCGCTGGAAATAAGGTTGCTGTAAATAATTCTCCCTCACACCCCCGAGGGTTTTCATCATTTATCTATTCCCTCTATTCTCTCTCTCTCTCTCTCTCTCTCTCTCTCTCTCTCTCTCTCTATCTCTCTCTCTCTCTTTGTGTGTGTGTGTGTGTGTAGAATTCGTGATATTTCAAATCACCGTTGTCTACTTCCTAGCCACTCAAAGCTAGGTGGTTCCCCCTGTTCGCTTTACCGTGACCGGCTTGCGGCGTGCATCGGCTCTTGGAGTTTTAGAGGCCGTCGGGATTTGTGTCGCGCTTTGCTCCCGTTCAATGTGTATGATTGTGCAGGTGGTCTCTAAACTTTACAATTTACAATTCTTATACGTCGAATGTATAAGAATCTAAAGATGGCAGCAAAATGCCATGTCTTGGGTTGTACCCAAGTCCACCTGCCTGCCATACTTTACCCTATAGTAGCACCCATGCGTGTCTAGAATGGGTGTGTCAGTATCCTATTCATCTCTGTTTGGGGCAGCACGCTATGAAATAGGGGACTCCATTCCCCCTCCTCTCCTGCACTACCAAAACAAGCAAAGCCACAAGATTCCTCACACTCTGTCTCTCTCGGTGCTCGCTACACACGCGCCGCTAGAAGAAGTGTATCCATAGTGCTCAGGCAAAGCTATAATGAAATGGAGTGGCGTGGGACCTTGCTATGCCATGGGAGTGGGACTGTACGATGGAAGAAGAGTAGGACGGTAAGAAGGGGCCGTAGATTGAGGCTCCATCGGTGAGAGGCTCTGGATGTAAGTAGTCCCTCCTTGACTCCCCCATGGCGTGGAATCCAGAGAATGACCGTAGCTGGCAAGTTGTTGTAGAGTGTAGCGGCCAAAAAGTCCCTCCGTTAAAACGAACGTACTGGTCTCCTAAAGAGAGTGCCCGTTGTAGGTCTAGATCTACCACCGATGGAGGAAGGTGAGTAAGGTAGGTGTAGGATGGACATGCTTGTAAATAACAAAGAGACCTATAACACTCATGGTCCCAAAAAAAAGTCACAAATAATCTTAATTTATTTTTTCTCTTTGTATCTCTCTCACCCTCTTTCCCTCTATCTCTCTCTTTCTCTCTCTCTCTCTCTCTCTCTCTCTCTCTCCATTCCCTCTCCCTGTCTCTCTCCCTCACAATCTCTTATCCTCTCTCTCTCTCTCTCTCTCTCTCTCTCTCTCTCTCTCTCTCTCTCTCACTATCTCTTACCATAGTTTCATACATAGCCTTTTTTTTAATAATTCTTTCCTTTTTTGAATTGATAGAATATTTTATAGTGACATGCACTTAAATAATTAGCATATGTTTATTTTAGAACTTTTAGAGATTTTTTATATAAACAAAATATTCATTTTCTATTATTTACGATTGAAAAATAAGCCTTTTAGTAAAGTACTAATTGCACTTTATTTTAAAAAATTGTAGCACTCATTGCACTTTATTCTCTCTGTATTTTTAGTCATTTCTCTCTTTTTATTGAAATATATAATTGACATATTTTCTCTAATTAATTGTTTCTTTTTAGAACAAATATGGCTAAATATATATTTTTTGAATTATAATCTCTCTTTCACGCGTGTGCAGGATGATTGGGATGATTGTGGCCCTCTAAACGGCCCTGAACGTGATAGGTGGCTCAAGGAGAAACTCCCTTCTCCTTGTGCCAAGTGCAAAAGGGAAATCCCTCGCTTAAGGTGCATTGCTTTGGAACACTTGGAGAATGAAGGACTTTGGGGTCCTCAAAAATCACTCATAGAGATGAGAGCACCACTCACTCCTCTCTTGAAGAGGTTCCCTAGTGGTCTGTGTTTGGTGGTGTTACATAGGTGCGCAAGGCCAAACGACAAACAAAAGAGCTATTGGATGAATTAGGTGTGACGCATGTAAGCCCTTCCATAGCTCTACCTTGACAGCTCCTCCTCTGGCATCTCATGAGCACTTTCAGCTAGAGGATGAGCACATGTTTGACATGTGTGATGAGTTATTGGCTCATGAACATGACGTGTGCAAGGAGGGTTGTCAACCATGCTCTTGACAGCAGGCAACAACAATGGAGGATAAATTGTTGACGAGTGCCCAAACACCTCTTTACGATGGTGCACAATACATGGTGCTCCCGGCATCATTGGAATTCCTTAACTTGCAATAGAATATCAGTTGGACCAATGCAAGTGTAGATGCACTCTTTGGGTAAGTTCATTATGTGGCTTTTTTTACATCTCTCTTGCTTCATGGTGCCTCCTTGCAATTGTATTAATACATTTTTTTGTTGTAGTTTGTGGACAAAATGTTGCCAAAAGATCACCACATGCCTCCAAATCACCGACGAGCTAGATCGTATATCGCTTCACTTGGCATGGAGTATGAGTGCACCCACGCATGCATCAACAATTGCATACTATACCACAATGATCATGCAGATGCTACCTCATGTCTTGTGTGTGGGGAAGTACTCTACAAGACCGAAGTGAGGGGAACGCACATACCCCACAAGGTATTGAGACATTTTCCTCGCATTCAACACATGTTTAAAAGAAGTTCTACCGTAGAGCTCCTCACGTGGCACACCAACCACCGCTCAAATGATGGAATGATGCGTGTTTTTACTGATTCACATGCATGGACACAAATCAAAACTCAATGGTCAGAGTTTGGGTTGGAGCCTCGGCACTCGAGGCTTGGGTTAGCAAGTAATGGTTTCAACCCCTTTGACACTAAGTCTACTTCATGGAGCAGTTGGCCTGTGGTGATAATCAACTACAATATTCGAGCATGGAAGAAAACCAAAAAGGGAAATATACTTCTTTCCTTGCTTGTGTCAGGGAAGTACAAAGTGGAAAATATTGATGTCTACCTTGAGCCCCTCATGGAGGAGTTGGAGGAGTTATGGAGAGGCATCCCTGCTGTAGATGTCTCACTTCCAAAGGCAAGGAATTAAGCCATTGTAACTATGCACGAGTATCCTGGGCTTGGCAAGATTTTTGATATCTCCCTTTCCCTTCTTTCTTTATTTATCTCCCTCTAGTTTGAAGCTTCTCTCCAATGATATGATATGTATGTAGGGTTTTCCACCTTGTGCCACAATGCATGACCTACTTGCGGGCCATCATTGGTAATTGAGAGGTGGATGCCTTGCACAAGGTAATTTATCCAAACAACCATCGTTTCTTACCCCAAGGTAATAACAAGTACAAGGCTCCAAAAAATGAGAAGAAACCTCTAAAGCTCACGATGGAAAATTGGGCAACTATTTAGGAAGAGAACTACAACAACAATCTAGCTCCGAGTACTCCACCAAAAGATATGTCAAGATATTCCATATTTTTAAGGCTTTCATGTTGGAAGGACTTAAAAATACAACACCTCTCGGATCCCATGCACATATTCAAGAATGTAGCCCACACCCTGTGGGACCACATTATTGGTAAGAAGGATTCATTGGGGGAGAGGCAGGATTTGAGAGTCTTGAAATGTTTCCTCGCCTCTGCGACTCCATGCCATGCCTCCAATGGAAAGATTGTGCTTCATAAAGCACCATGGATGCTAGCCAAAAACTAATTGGACCAAGTGAAGGGTATCATTACGTCTATTCGCACACCAACTAGATACACGAGGTCTCTAACAGGAGCTTTCATAAAAGTGGACGCATTCAATTGTATGGGTTGAAGTCCCATGATTGGCACAAGATAATTCAAGTAACTCCCTCTCTCTATTCTCTCAATTTTTTGTTTTTTAGAACACATATATATGTGTGTATGAATTTCTCTCACTTTCCCTTCCTCTAATTTACATTGTAGTTCATTATGTTGGTTAGTATGGGCATATGCTAGGACACGAAAGTGAGGGATGCTATTTTTAAACTTGGAGAGCCAGTAAGGTACACCACAAGACTCCACTCACCTACATTTTTTTATGTACACAATAAACTTAACTAGCACACTTAGTGTATTCTTGTGTGTTTTCTTGTAGATTTGTGAGCTCCAAGGAAATTTAAATAGATGCTATCCCTGCTGTTCAAACACTTGTAGTAGAAATTGTGTGTGCCATTGAGGATGCATTTCCTCGATTGATTCTTTTTAGCCAAACCCACCTCTTGGTTGACATGGTTGAGGAGATCACTATATGTGGAGTAGTGCATGCACGATGGATGTTCTATTTTCTTGCAGTCGCTTTATATCCCTTCATTCTTCTCGCATCAGGAGTGCAAATCAGTCTCAAAGATCACCCCTTTGTCGACATCTGCAACCTCCTATTAAGACGAGTTCAAAAATATATCAAATTGGCCTTGGAGGTGCTTCATCTTGAAGAGTTATTGAGACAATAATCTTCATTTGTATGAGTAGAGTCTGCAATTGAGATGTTGCATGTGTGCACATTTTGTTTGCATAACCTAATGTGAATACCAGGTTGACATCAATACTGGGGGCCTTTGAGAGGTTTGGTTGGGACCCCATTGAGTGTCACTCTCCTTTTCTCTCTCTCGTTCCCTTACTCTGCACATTTCTAGTGCTCTTTCTTAATCCCTCTCTTAAAGGGAAAGTGACATAAGCCATATATCAAGCCGATGTAACCTCTAATGCAAGGAAAAGAGGTAAAAGATTTGTGGAATTGAGAAATCTAGATCTTTACCATTTGAATTCCACTATACCCTACAAATGTAGTTCTTGTAGTTTGGCAATGCCTAACATAGTATGCAGTCAAAGTTGTTGCGAGATGCACAAGGCATAAAATTCCAACAACCTTGCAAGTTGCTAATTTCATAAATCACCAACCATTTATGCATGCATCTATACAAGAATCAAATGTGTTTATGTATCTAAACATTACATATATATATGTATAATCATCACATGTATGTATGTACACATTTCAATATTACATGAATATATGTATGTATAAACATTACATGGATGTTTGTATGCAACTCAACATCACGTGTATGCATGTGCATATGTGATTATTACTACATGCAGAAATTTGATTATTATTTGGTATGAGCTTAAAAATTCAGAATTGTCAGCACGTCAATACCTTGATTCTAGTGCCTTGCGTGCAAAGTATTTATTGACTTGAGAGCCTCAAGCTTTCTTGGAACATCTATAATTGAGTCTCAAATGTATGAGCTCCATTGAAGTTTAAGTTAGCCAAGGGAACACACGAATATTCTTTTCTCCACTCATATCTAAACACTCAACAATCTTTCAAACAACTTCCCTTTTTTCCTTCTCCCCCGTGCTCCAACAAGCGAGCTATTTTTTTTGTCAAACAAAAAGGCTAACTTCTATATTGAAAAGCATAGTACCGATGTCGCGGGATATTGGGTTTGAAAGGCGAGCTAGGAAGGCACAAGGTGTCTAGTTGTAAGAAAAATATGAGAGAGAAGATGCACAACACTGCACAATAGACTAGAACCTCTTTGCAATGGAAATGAAGGACGAAGACAATTTAAATTGGAACCACACACAAAAATCGATACTCTTTTACCCAAACGATGTCGTTAACGACACCAAAAATTGGACTAATGTTTGGGACTAATGTTTGATCAAGGAGTTTATGCTCCTTTACAAAAGGTTTAAAACCCAGTTAGAGTAATAATCATTGATAAGAGCATCGGCTAATGGAATTGAGCACCCAATGTTGGTGAGTAAGGTCCTATCCACTTCTATCACAAAGGAGAACCCCAAATCCGGCTTCGTGAGCTCTCAAAAGATCTCTTTGTTTCTATTGTTTCCTTCTTCTCCTCTTTTCCAATTTCCAAAACACAAGAGCTCTATCCACTCCTTCTTCTCTGTCGTCCTTCTTCTCTTCAACTCCCTGACAAGAGATCTCCCAAAGCTCCCTTTGTGTTGGTTCTCTCCAAAAAAAACTCTAACTCCCTTATTTTGCAAAAATTTTCCCCTATGGTCGTGTGTTTTTTCTCTCTTTGTATGCGAGAACCACCACTATTTTTGGCCTGCTTTTTTGCATGTGACAGCTTGCTTTCTATGTGTGGCTTGCTTGGGTGTCACGAGATCATGAGATCCCCCCCCCCTCCCCGCTCATTTCTTTGCCTTCAAGAAATTGGGTGCACGGGAACAAGCCCTTAGGCAGTGCCACATCATCATACAAACGCTCGACATCCACCGGCCTTGACCGCCCATTGTGACAAAGGCGCCGCCAACACGCCGAAGCTCGGCCACACGCAGCGCCCAAAGGGCCGCGATGAGCCAATGCCATAGCCAACCAGGCAAGGAGCTGTCTCTCCTCATTCCATTGGCAATAAGAGGTGCACTCTCTAGTTCTTATAGCTTTCCTGTGAAGACCCAGATGGTGTATGTGGATTCTTTCCCTCCCCCTTCTTGCCACATGGCATCATTTACCGACTTGCCCGTACAAGGATTCCAAAGTTATTTAAGTGTAGCATAAACTCACCTTCCCAGCGCTTTCAAGCCCTGCCAAATGGTGCTTGGTGATTCGGTGACCAAGCCGGAAATTCCTATTGAAACTTTCCGTCATTGAATCATACCACTCAGATTTTTCCACCTTCCGACCTTCCCAGACCCGCCAACCAAAGCGACCAAACCAAGAAAAGTCATAATAAGTGATGTCGACTTCAACTCGCATTATCTTGCCGATCTAGATTCCTATTGTCGTGATGTCAATTCTTGTTGATTTCATATAGTGCATATCACATTCCAAAACTGGTCAAAGCCCAAAAATCCCATATGGCATGCTAACCGAGGCGACCAACCTGAGACAAAGTTGGCCCCCTGTGAAACTTCAACTAGCAATATCTTCACAACCGGAGCTCTGATTCCCAATCTGAAAAGACCGATGTGCTCGACAAGGTGAGCACTTTACGTCCATGCACTTACTTCACCCATGATCCTTCATCTGTAGCTATCTAATCATGTACAAATCTACAAACTACTTAAAATTCAAACAATCATAACTTGCTCTCCGTAGCTCCAATCGACAAGCCATAAAGGCAGGCCTGTAGAGCACCTCAAGTACTACAATTTTAGTATGTAAAGTCCCATCTATGATCACTTCAAGAATACTTTCTTTTAGCATTAATCAAGATAAGTTTTGGCCCTTTAAAGTCGCATATGGCATACATTTAGCCTAAAATTAGCTTGTTATCAAGCCCTCACCACTGGTCAACAATCATGTAGACTTCAATCAAGCACAATGTGCATCTTTTTTATCATTTTCCCATCATGTAAGTGGAGCTGCACAACATCCACCCCCTTTGAACCAAAACAACCGCTGGTTTGTGCCAACTGCACTTAATCAGCATGATCAAAATCATCATTAGACACATCATCCGATGCTTACATATCATTGTCCTCTGGATGTTGATTTGAATTGATATCTTCAAGAACAATCTCACCTTCTCACTTCTTGAACAACTTGATCCTTTTCCCTGCAATAGGAACCTTGAGCATAGTGCCACCAAGCTCACATAACTTATATGCTGCATTATCATAAGCATGAAGCATCACATATGGTCCAAACCATCATTTAACCATCTTTCGGATAGGAGTATATTGGTTCTCCAGCATACTGTCATAAACAAGTACCCAGTCATCCTCTTTGATAGCATGAGGTTGTAGTCTGTGCTTTCCATTTCTTTATTCTTCAAACTTGCCTCCTTAAGCTTTACTTTAGCCTACTCTCATTATCTTCTTGACATCTCTCAAGTTGAGGCACAACACCGTACAACATGGTGTTTGGACTTAGTGCTATATTGCCTATAGAATTATTAATCCCAACCCTAAGAGCAGCAAACTGTCTAGAGTGGACAGGTCATGAAATGTCCTCACTTATAGATGACCTTGAAAAGCTAGATGAGCCTCACTTGAAAGCAGTAGCTTCTATCTACGCACAAAAACGAAGGCAAAAAGAATTTTTTGATAAGCATGTACGCTCCAAAAAATATCAAAACAGGCCATTATGTCTTGGTTCATCCTTTTTGAATGATAAAGCAAGAAAATCTTCTGTAGACATACCCTCTTCCCATGGTGTTATAGTCCAAGACATAACCGCCTCCTTTGTAGGCATAATGGGTTTTTTCCCATACATCGACTCAAACGGCATAAAACCCATAAAATAGAACTGTGTGTAGTACGATCAGCCCACAAAGCAAATGGTAAAAGTTTAGGCCAGTCACCAATATGTCCTTGGCATGCTTTTGCTAAAGCTTTAACAATAGGCAGATGTTCTCTTGCACTTTTTCCATTATCCTTTGGATTGTATGTTGTAGTAAGAGCCAATTTAATGCTCAAACAAGCGAAGAGATCATGAGCTTTATCTGCATCCAGCTCTCCTTTATAAAAAATAATCAACGCATCCATACCTAGAAATAAAATCTTCAAGCAAGAACTTGCATACTAAACTGGTATCTTTGGTACGCAAAGCTTTGCCTTCAACCTCATTAGTATGATCTTCTCTGGCAAGAACAATGAATCTCATTTTCCAAACACTTACTGGTATTGTAATCAGGTCCACCACCCACTTGTAGTGCATAGCGAGTGGATAGGTGGGATGCAATCCATATCTATGTCTCACGCTAGAATATTGTTGACATACTAAAGCCTGTCTCCACAAATTGAACCACATCTTTATACATACCTTTCCACCAGTATTGGTCTTTGATCTTGACAAAGGTTGCCCTCTGTGTCCAGCCCACAAGCTCTCATGACACTCTTTTATCACCTGTTTTTGAGTTGCCTTGTCACAAACAACTTGTTGTGGTACCCCTCCTACATGATTTGGCTGCTTCCATAGATGGACATCCTTCAAAAAATAGCCGTGTGCCTACTTCTTGATCCTTTTAAAATCTTGGTTAGTCCGTCTTTCTTGCCTAGTTAGAGTGCTTAGGTAGCGACCAATCAAAAGTGTCATAATAACTAATATCTAATTCTCCTAAATCATTTTCTCATGTTAAATTGATCATTTAATATGGGAAAGTACCAAGGGAGAAAAAGCTAGATTATTGGTAAGGCTAGCAAATTGGTCACAATAGGGATCCAAAGGAGGGGAAATAGGGATCCAAAGGGGGTCCATCTTCAGAAGAGAAATGTGCAAGCAATGGGCTTCAAAGACCTAGGTTCATCCCAGTAAGACTTCCAAAGTCCAATGGTCATTCCTTAGGAAAATTGGATGCTTTGTTCTAGGAAAAAAGTCTTCAAAGACTCCTAAAGAGGAGGGGGTGAGCCCTTTTAGTAGGGTATGAGAGAGAAACACACACACACACACACACACACACACTCATGCAAGCCCCTTTACACAAAGGGCATAGTGGACAAATGTCAGCTCCCTAGCCCAATTGCCCACAAGGTGCATTCAAGTCCTATTGGATGGCCATAGAGGTGGACCAATGAGAATTAGGCTAGAGTAAATCTAATTTAATTCATTTAAAAATACTTAATAAAAGACCCAATAAGAATTAATCTCTCTAGAATACTATTGGCCAGTCTCCCAAGTGGTCCAATGAGCATTCAACAGCCCAATGCCTTGTCTGATTCCTATTGGCCAGGAGACTAAGGGGTCCAATGAGAGTTTAATTGCATTAATTAATTCCCTAAAGCTCTCACAAAAGGGGAAAGGGGGACACATGTCACAAGGCCATCACTTATGCTTCTTAATTATCATTGGCTAGGCTTTGCAGGGTCCAATGGGTGTCAGCATGAGGGGTCCACCAAGAGAGAGAGAGAGGGCTGATTTTGTCAAGGCATTATCACACACACACTCACACAATCTCATGTTTGAAGCAAGAAGACTCTCTCTCTCTCTCCTTCTCAAGCTTTAATGGAAAGCTCATCATCTACTCCAAGCTTGTGAGAAGAGAGGCCTACACCAACAACTCTTGGATTTGTGATGCAAATCCAACTAAGAGACAAGCTTCAATGCATGCTCATCTCCTCTAACATGCTAATTACTAAGCTATGCTAAGATTTTATGAGTGATTATGTGAGGAGATATATTTCTCTCTCGTAAGACTACTCCTTCTTCCTCTCAATCTACTCTCATACCCCGCTAGCTCTCACCATCTTCAAAGGTGTGTGAGGTCTTGGGTATGAGATCGTGAGGGAATTGATGTTGTGTTTTATATGTGTGTGCATGGTGCTTCAAGATTCCATCTTCATTGCACCAACAAGATATTGAAGGAACACAAAGTATTGTATTGTAAAATGTCTCCCTTGATGGGCGAAACCTATAATACAAAGCCTTTTGGAGGGGGGACAGGCTCCATGTAAATGTGGTCCTCAACTCTTGTCAATAGCTTAATTTCTCTCTCTCTTTTGGAGTATTGTTCATGCCTATCTAGCTAGGTGTTATGATTTTTGTTTCTCTCTCCATCCAAGCACTCTTGCTATGCTCATTAGTAATCTAATCTAATGAAATTCTCACTATGTCTATGCTATTTTCCGCTACACACAAGTTACTAGGAAATTAAATTTTACATTGTTATCAGAGCACAAGTTTTCTCTTTTCTTGCTCAAGAAGGGAGGTCCTCAAGATAGCTATAAATGGTTGGTATTATTAATTTCAATTGAGTTAGTAGAATAGGGATTTCTAAGCCTTACAATGCGTTTGCCTTCGTGCAGATAACGTGGAATCACCGTCGAGAGCTTAATAGTGGAGTCCTACACGGCTTGCCTATGACTTAACCACTGTTGAGATATTAGAAGCTGGACAAGAGCTGGTACTGTTTTGGTGTTGAAAGACCCTCTCTTCTATTCCTTGCAATTAATGATATTTGAGCCACGGGTACAATAGCTTGAGTGCTTTTCTAAAGAAGTAAAGAGGAGCAGCAACTAAGGTTTGAAGTGCCAAAGTACACCTAAAAATATTACACCTAAAAATTTGTTAGAATGATTGACAATAGTAAAGAGAGTGAAATTAATGTTGATAACTTTGATTTTGCTAATGAGCAGGCTACTAATGATGCCCCTATGCTTGTTAACTACCTTGTTTCTAGGCTTCAATAAGCCATGGGCAATCCATCCCCTCCAAAGTGAAGTTCAACGGAAGCTTCATGCTCATGGGATTCTCCAAACTCCCCACCAAGAAGAGAGAGTATGTAGGAAGCCTCCTTGTGAGACTTCCAAAAGAGGCCTATGATACTTTCAAAAGAGGCCTCTCTCCGATTCGGGAAGAAGAAGAGGATCCATAAGAAGGGTTCAAAATTTTACTGCTTGATGATGCATCTCCTTCTCAAAGGAGAACTCAAGAGCCTCGACCAAAAGCATGAGAAATAAGTGAGTCTCCAGTCACCTTGGCGGAGATGGCTCCACGAAGATGGAGGGCAAAACAATATCCATCTCCTAAACAAAGAAGACCATCACACACTCTCCACACCGTAACTCAAAAAGGGATGATAAAAAACAAGAGAAGAAAAATGCGAGAAAGAGGTCACCCTCTTCTCCATCTTCTTCATCCTCTTCCTCTTACGAAGAAAGTTATGGTGCAGACAAGGAGGACCAAGGCAAGAAAAAGGAAAGAAAGAGGTCACCCTCTTCTCCATCTTCCTCAAATTATTCATCTTCTGAAGAAAGTGATGGTGCAACTTTTCAACCACAAAAAAGAAGAGGCCATAGGAAATCCTATCCCTCTTGGAAGAGATCATCCAAGCTCAAGAAGTTCCAAGAGGGATGAAAGAACATCTCTTTCCTTACCTACGATGGCACCTTTGGTGTTACAGACAAAGTCTTCGTCTTCATCCAACAATTTGATGTGGCGTTTGGAAATGAGGGCTTCATGGAGTCCTCTAAGCTACACCATGTAGCTATGATATCTCAAAAGTCCACCAGGAAATGGTGGTCTAGCCTATGGTCAAACGGTGAAGCTCCACGAACATGGAAAGATTTAAGTGCTTCCATCATGAAGCAGTTTTTGGCCACGGATTCCAAAGACAAATCACTCACCGAATGGCGAAGCTTGAAGATCTCTCCCTACGAATCTATTCACAAATATGTAGACAAGTTTTGGGATTTACATCTCAAAGCCACTAACAACAATTTTGTGCGGGTCTAACTGAAGATATGGCGGAGTATGTCAACTCCCAAAGGCCATGCACTATATCTGCGGTTATACACCATACCATGGTGGCTTCACAAATCAATTTCCAAATAGGGGCAAAGGAAATCTCAAGCCCACAAAAAACAAGGGTTCCTATGAGCCTAAGGGGAAGGACAATGTCTAAAAGTCTCGTAAGGGAAATTCCAATAACAACACAGCTAACAAGAAGGGAGTTTACAAAAGGCAAGAAAAAAATCTTTCCTGAAGAGTTTTAGCGTTATTATAAAGATAACCGTTGTTTCAAATGCGGTGAGCAAGGGCATGTGTACCGTGCTTGCCCCCAAAAGAACACCCGCCATGAGCCTCCTAGAGCTACCTTGGTTGAAATCAAAGAAGAGGAAAGTCACCACCACAAAGGATCTCCTCTATGCCATGCTTAGTGAAAGGTAAGAGAACATGATGCTTTTATTCTCTTTGACCCTGTTCTACTCACAATTTCATATCCACAGAGTTGGTCACCAAGCTAGGCATCCAAGCCTATGAGATGGGATATGTCCTACCTGTCGATGGTGCTTTCAAGGGGCAAGAAGCTTCAGTCACTCCCTTAATCAGGAAATTGAGGCTCCATGTCCAAAGCTATGACATGGACAAAGAGGACTTCTTTATCTCTCCTCTCAAGCATGAGGACATAATCCTAGGGGAACCATGGTTTGATTGCATGGGTGCCAATGTTAAATTCCCTGAACGGAAAATCTACTTTAGGTTCAAGGAAAAAGATATGTACATAGATGCTAAGGAGATGGGTAGCACCATACCCATTGGACATAGGCAAGCTTTCAATAAGTCAATAAAGAGATTTATTTTTGTGTACATGATTTTTGTTAAAGATTCTCAAAATGAACCTAATGCTTTAGCAAAAGAAAATATAAACAATCACAAAGAATTAGAGTTATCCAATTCTCTCAAGGGATTTCAAGATGTTTTTATTGACGACATCCCTTTGTGAGCTACCTCCTAAACGAGGCAATGATGACCATGCAATTGAACTTCTTCCACAAAGTTCACCGCCTAATAAACCTCCTTATAGAGTTTCCAAGCTCAACAAGAGGAGATTATATGGCAAGTGCATGAGTTAGTTGAGAAGGGCATGGCTAGGCATAGCTCATCTCCATTTTGTTCACCCATGCTATTAGTGCAAAAGAAAGATGGCACATATCATATGTGTGTCAACTATAGAGCACTAAATATGATCACTATTAAAAATAGATTTCCCGTTCCACGGGTAGAAGACCTATTTGATAAGCTACCATGGTTGACCTAATTTAGTAGGATTGACCTAAAAAGTGGCTACCATCAAATAAGGATAGTTGATGAAGACATTGTAAAGACCGCATTTCGCACTATGTTTGGTCTTTACAAATATATTTTCATGCCTTTTGGTTTGACCAATGCACTAGCCACATTCAACTGCTTGATGAAGTAGCTATTTAGGCCTCATCAAACCTTTACTGGAGTGTTCTTTGATGATATTATCATCTACTCTAATTAACTAGACGAACACAAGCAACATCTCCATGTAATATTTCAAGTCTTAGGAGAGAATAAACTTTATGTTAATCCAAAGAAAAGTGAGTTTTTCTTACAAGAGATTCAGTATTTAGGTCACATTATCTCTCAAGATGGCATCCAAATGGATCCATCAAAGCTAGAGGTAATAAAAGGATGGCCTAATCCAAGGAATCTTCATGAATTAAGAAGATTTATAGGTATGTGCGCATACTATAGACACATCATAGAAAAGTTCTCACAAATAGCAGGACCATTACATGACCTAACAAAGAAAAATGTTAGGTATACATGGTTTGCCAAGGAGAACAATGCTTTCAAGAAGCTTATCTCTCAACCCGTGCTTACACTACCGGATCTCTCAAAGCTATTTGAGGTCCAATGTGACGTTTGTGGTGATTGCCTTGGAGTTGTTTTGCTCCAAAAAGGGCACGCCATAGGCTATGAAAGTCGAAGGCTCAACCTTGTTGAGCAAACTCTAGGCATATATGAAAAGGAACTCCTTGCAGTTCTACATGCCTTAGACTCATGGAAGCACTATTTATTGGGGACTCCTTTCATTCTGCGGATGGATCCAAAGCCTTGAGTACTCCATGGCGCAAGCCAAGCTCTTCTACAAACAAATAAGGTGGGCAAATTTCCTTTCGCAATTTCATTTTCATATTGCTCGCATTGCTGGCAAGCATAATCAAGTAGCTGATGCACTCTCAAGACGACCGAGAGTGAATGCGGGCAAGCATAATCAAGTAGCTGATGCACTCTCAAGACGACCGAGAGTGAATGCGGTTTGCATAGCAACTCACAATGATTCACTTCTATGATAGATGAGTATGCTATTGTTCCCAATTTCACCCCTTGCATTAGGGAAGAAAGATGAACCATTTACTTTACAAGATAGTTATCCTCTCTATGGAAATATACTACGCGTTACTAACTCACTACATGAGAAAGCAGTGTATGAATCTCATGCTCCTCCTTAATGCGAGGCATAGAGGGATTAAGTCTACCCTAAAATGGATTGAAATATATTTCTATTGGCCTGCCCCGTGAAAGAAAACATACAAGAGTATGTTTATAAATGTGTGGTATGCCAAAAGACGAAGTTTGATAGAGGGAAGCAACCTGGATTGCTTCAACCTTTGCCAATCCTTAATTCACCATGGGAGAGCGTATCCACGGATTTTATCTTTGGATTGCCCAAGTCTATCCATGGGAGTACGGGAATATGGACAATAGTATACAGGTTCAACAAACAAGCTTATTTCATACCTCTTAAAAAGACTATCAAAGCCCATCAAATGGCAACCCTCTTTATATCACAAATCTTCAAATACCATGGCTTGCTGATGTCCATAGTGTCAGATAGAGGTCCAAAATGACCAGTAATTTTTGGAAGGGTCTCTTTGAGAATTTAGGGACAAGGCTAAACTTCTCTTCGGCCTATCCCCCGCAAACGGATGGCCAAAGTGAAATAGCTAACCTAGCAATTCTTGATCTACTAACAAACGGAAGTAGATCAAAGGTCCCAATGGGAGAAGTACCTACCCTTAGTGGAGTATGCCTATAATAATATTATACATACCTCCACTGAAAAATCACCTTATGAGGTAATTGAGGGAAGATCTTAAAGCCCCCTGCAACTTGAGGTACACGGGAAGATCTTCATTGTAGATGAGTATAGCCGAGACCTGCAAGAATCTTTCCAAAAGATTAAGGATGCTATCTCTATCTCACAGAAAAGGCAAAAGGCTACTGCTGATAAGCACGGAAGAGCCCAAACCTTTAAAGAAAATGATTGGGTCTTGCTTAAATTTCCCAAGGCTCGATTAAGGCACACCACGGGCAAGAATCCTATGGGTTCTGCTAAGTTAGCAAAAAGGTACTATGGTCCCTTCCAGATCCTTAGACCAATCAATGACATGGCCTATCAACTCAAGTTGCCCAATCATTGGCTCATACACAATGCTTTTCATGTGAGCCTATTAAAGCCGTACAAAGGAGAGCCACCTCAAGAACCAACTATTGAAGACCCACCGAAGATCAAGGACCAAGAAGAGGTGTTGTAGCCCGAGTCCATTCTCCGACATGAAGACAAGGTATTGAGAGGTGGTAAGATTATCCAACGCTATCTTATTAAGTTTAAGAACTATCCTTTTGAAGATGCTAGATGGATGCAAGGCATACAATCATAGGATAGCCTAAACCTTGTGAATGCTTACAATGCTTCCCTAGAGTAAGCAAATGTACAAATGTTTAAAATGAACAAAGTTTTTGTCTGATAAGACTCTCTTTTTCTTTCTTGTGCACAAATGCTAAGTAGTATGCATGCTTAGGATCAAGTTTGCGGAGACACCAAGTAGAGCTTGTCACTCTGTGAAATCCCCAACCCGCCAATACCAAGATCGGGATGGAATCCTTGATAAGTCTCTAGGTCTGATAAAAATCAGAGTCTCTAAACAAGAAAAATCCATGGAATAGACCTTTACCATTGACAATGTCTTGGTTCTATAGCCTTAGAAGAAGACTTGGTCCTGTCTCGCAGCGAAAACTGGACAACATATTAAAAGTCCAAAAAACTATTTTGGCCCTATAAATTCCACAAATGGGGCTAAGGTATCCTCAACCAACGCTTTCCCCCCCCCTAACATATATGAGGGCACAATCGCTCGCTGGTGGACTCCTCTTCCAAGTGAAGATGTTTTCCAAACATTTTTAGTGCGCAAGGATGGATAGTTACCTGACTAATTAGGTCCACCCGTCCATGATTGACAATCTTGTCAATCCCCACTTACCACCCCGCTCTTACACATGATTCATTTATTTTCTAATTACTATCACATTGTTTTAACATTTAAAAAATAATGGTTTCTTTTAACGTTCCGTCACAGTAATTCCTTCAATCAAGTATTAAAGATAGTATTGAAAAGCATTATTTTAACAACCGACATCTTTAAAATTAAGACAAGGTACGGTCAATCGAAACATTGTCCATAATAACCATGACCAATACTGTTCTTGTCTTAAGACCACCTAAAGGTGAAAACCAAAATGGCACCCATTCCTTATTCACAATCTGGAGTGGATAAACCCCCACCCAAGGTTCCGGGTGTCCATACACCAAACCAGTTGCCCATACAACCGGGCGGCTCGCCTAGGATAAAAACGGTATCCTAAAGTATGTAGAAACATCAAGACATGACACGGAGTAGAAACTCATCGTTCATGGGGGTAACCGACTTATCCGTGGCCGTGGCTGGAAATCCACAGATAATGATGGCTAGAAAGCCATCATTATCATCAATTCATACCAAGGAGTCGGAGGTGTCTTGAAACAAGCTATCTAAGGATGATCAATCATATCTTTCCTAATTCAATCAGTTTTAACCCAAACAATTCTTTCCTACATTATAAACAAATGCACGTTGGAAGTTACTTTCCGTTTTTGGTCAATTGTTCCTTTTCTGATTCTTACTCACTCCTTACATATGCAATGCTAACTTATAAAAGAACTTAAAGTATTTAAAGACTTAATTGAATAATAGAAAATCCATCTGGGATTGATCGGCCATCTGCTCCTGCGCTGGCATCTGAAGACTCTCCTCCGTAAGCCTACTATTAGGCCTAGCTTCATCATCGTGCAATGCTCTAGTTCTTTTTAGAGCTCTATCCTCATCATTAGATGTAGGATTGGCTAGGGTCCTTTTAGGTGCCATAACTTCTTATCCATTATAAAAAGAACATCTAATCATTAGGTAAATTATCCGAAATCTAGACTTAACCTTTGTATCCAATTTTACCCAAATCTAGGTTAAATTTATAGTCCTAATTGGTAAATTCTTGACCTAGTAATTTCTTATTTTCCTATAAAGGCATGATAACTTTTTCCACGGCTTCCCCAAGGGTTTTTCTAAGCTATCCTTATTTTCTTATAGTTTTGTATATCTTTTTCTTAATTTTTTCATCGAACTTTAAGCTTGGAATCTGCTTATTTTAAGCTTAATATTTATTCTATTTATTTTCTCTCAAAGATTTCATTTCCTTAACTTTATATTATAGGTTTACACTTACTGTAATTTTCCTAAAAACTTTTGATCGCAAAGTCTATTTATTTTAATTAATCTTTTGCTAAAAATAGGACTTTTGGTCAATTATAATTTCCTAACATCACTAATTAACTAAGGTATAATTATCATAAGTAGATAATGTTATTTTTGACCTCTTGTAATTATCTTTTAATTTCCCAACTTAATTATCTAATTTCCATCTTTAATCTTCAGCTAAAATTAGTATAATTTGACATAGATAAATATCTATACTAATTTTTTTAACCTTGACATAATTATCATGGCCTTTATATCATGTAATCTAACTCTGATAAATAGCATGTAATTATATAACATGATTTATTAAACTTCTCCTTTAGTTTTCAGCTAGAATTAGTACAATTTGACTTAGATAAATATCTATACTAAGTTTCTAACCTTGACATAAATATCACAGCCTCTTTACAATGTAATCTAGCTCCAATAAATAGAATGTAATCATCTAACATGATTTACTAATTTCTCCCTTCACTTTTTATCTAAAATTAGTATATTTTGACTCAAATAAATATCTTTACTGATTTTCTAGCCTTGAAATAATCATCATGGCCTTTTTATGATGTATTCTAACTCTGATAAATAGCATGTAATCATATAACATGATTTACTAATTTTTTCTTTTGATTTTCCCTTGAAAACAATGTTTTTCTACCAAAATAATTGGCTAAACTAATTATCTATGGTTACTCTATTTATCACGGGTCTCTTAAGATGTATTTTAACTCTAAAAATTATCTCAAATCTTTTTATTCTAATTTTCTATTTTACCCCTTTAATTTTCTCTTAAAAATAGTGTTCAATTGAGATAACTAGGTAAACTAATTATTTGTAGTTAATCTAATTATCAAGGGTTTCTTAAGATGTATTTTATCTCTGAAAATTATCTCAAAGATTTTTAGTATAGTTTACTATTTTCTTGCTTTAATTTTCTCTTTAAAATAGTGTTTTTTTACTAAGATAAGTAGACAAAATAATTATTTGTGGTTAATTTAATTATCACGAGTTTCTTAAGATGTATTTTACGTTTGATAATTATCTCAAAGCATTTTAGATTAGTTGGCTATTTCCTCCCTTCAATTTTATCTTAAAAACAATGTTTTTTGCTGAGATAATTAGGTAAACTAATTATTTGTAGCTAAGATAACTATCACGGGTTTCTTAAGATGTATTTTATCTCTGATAATTATCTCAAAGTTTTTTAGATTAATTTGCTATTTTTCTCTTTTAGTTTTTCTTAAAAACAGTGTTTTTCTACTGAGATAATTAGGTAATCATTTGTGGTTAAGATAACTATCACGGGTTTTTTAAGATGTGTTTTACCTTTGATAATTATCTCAAAGCTTTTTAGATTAATTTGCTATTTTTCCCCTTTAACTTTTTCTTAAAAACAATTTTTTTTACTGAGATAATTAGTTAAACTAATTATTTGTGGTTAAGATAATTATCGCGGGTTTCTTGAGATTTTTTTAACATTTCATAATTATCTCAAAGAGTTATAGATTTATTTGATTATTTTCACCTTTACTTTTCTCTTAAAAACAATGTAATTATGCTTAATTAATTACAAAAATTATTTAAAAAAATTAAAATATATTTTTTCTAGCATCTTGATAGTCTAACACAGCTCTGATAATTATCTTATCTCAGTCTAAGTTTAATTAGTATAATTACCATTAATTTATGATTAAAATGATTAATTTCAATCCTAATATAACATAATAATTAATTAAATTAGTATCCCTGAGGTTAATCTCAATAATCAACAGAGAATTAAGAACTAGGAGAAAATTTTGAGTGTAAGTAAGTTTAATCTTCTTAATTTATTAAATTAATTAAGAAAATAAAAATAGATTAGCATAATTTTGCTAATTAAAAAGGTTTAATGCTAATTACTGTTGATTAACCAACTAGAGGTTTGCTCTCTAGTGATTTTTGAGTAGAGATCTCTCTAGGTGAGAGAGAAATGGCAAGGACTCCGAGTCTACTCCAAATTGTGAAGCAAGGGTCGTATTTATAGGTTTCTAGGTACTCACTGGCTGAATATGGTTGTAACTTGCATCCGAGGGTAGCCCTATAGCTAGACAAGCGCCCCCTACTTCTAAATCTAATCTGGAAAAGTTCATCATTACCGCACACAGCCCCCCAGATACACATAATCGATTTTTTGCTAGTTTGTTGACTTTTAATGATTAATTTTGGAAATATCTACAATTTTTAGAACCTTAGGATAAAACGTTTTAGCAAAAAAATTACTAAAACCATTCAATTTTACTTAACTAATTAAATTCATAGTGTAACCTTTTAGAGCCATAGTAAAGCTCTAGTTACGGCTCCAAAAATACCATTATTTGCCATATTTGGATCATTCTACAGTGTTTTCTTAACAACCAAGTTAAATTTGATCAGCCTTTGTACAATTTCTAAGGTTTCAGAAACTGGAAACCTTACAATCACTGCAACTTAAGAAATTGAGATGTCCTCATCTCAGCCAAATTTGGGGAAATCTTTGAAAAGTGAAAAACTTCGTCCTCCCACGTGGCGTCTTCAGTAGGGTAGTTCCTCCATTTTACTAAATGTTCTATGATTACTCTATTTCTCAGACTTCTTTTCCTAGTATCGAGAATACAATCTGGTTGGAGTTACTTGCTAGTCGACTTTTCCCCAAGAAACTCTCAGTGTTGAGCTCATCTTAAAAACCTTTACAAACCATTTGTATCATCTCAAAAACCAGGTTAAATCAATTCCATAAAAGATCCATATATCCACCTTGTCATCATGAACGTGCTCGGTCTAACTGACCATTGAGAGCAATCAATGTTTGACAAGTATCATGTATTCGAGCTTTGTCAATCTGAATGCGCTCGGTGTGTTCTTGCCATCTTGAGAAATCTGCATTCGGCACAAGCTTCTACTATTGCATGAGAGGTACCCCCTCTGTGATCTAACCTGGTTGACTAACAATATGTAAAGGGTTTTAAAAAGTATCATACCAAAAGTTCTTTCTGGTTTCCTATTAGTCTTGTACATCAATACTTTCATATCTAGGTCATTTTTCAAGGAAGGCTATCATGTGCACAAAGATTGTGAGTTGGTTTCTTGATAAATATCTCATTCTCAAGATTCAAATGCTTTTCATACTATCGAGAACCTCTATCTCAATTGCTCGATCAACCCTTAATTTCTAGATTGAATGCTAATTTAACTTTAGATTCCTTAAATAATTTGGGAAAGAAAATAATGTATACCATTATATAAGTAACTCAAACTTTTACATTATCGACTTATAGTGGTTTACAAAACTGCCTATTGTTGTTGAGCTCTAGGATTACTAACTGTAGCCAAGAAAGTGGCTCTTTTATCTTCCTCGTTCATTAAGGTTGGTTCTCCATTGATTGCATAAGCTCTGGCTCCTCTTGCTCTTCCTCTACCTCGTCCTCCATTTCTACCTCCTCTTAGATTATCTCCTTGATTTTGAGGAATGGCTCTAGCAGTAGTTTGAGGGTTTTTCTCTTCACGACAGTTATTTCTATAGTGTCCCATTTGATTGCATCCATAGTACCTTACATTTGGGAAGGTCTTCTCCAAGTTCACTACTGCAGCTACTCCATGTTGTTGATATCCTTGGTTGAAAGTTCCTCTGGCTCTTCCCCTAAAGTTATTAAATCCATTATAGTTCCTTGTAGTGTGGGTTCCTTCGGGTGCAAGAGGCTTAGCCCTGAGAAGTGCATCTTGTATTGATGTAGGCCTCATGGCTTCGAGGCGTGTACTCAGGGGTTTGTCAAGGCCTTGACAGAAACGGGCAGTTTGTTGCTCCATGGTCATCTCAGCAGCATAGCATCGTAAAGACACAAACTTGGTGTAGTACTCCTCTAATGAAAGTCCTAGTTGGCGTAGACCAAAGAATTCGTTCATCTTGATAGCCTGATGTGCAGGAGGGAGATAGCGTTCTTTGATTGCCTGCTTCATTTTCTCCCAAGATGGACTACTGGTGGGATTATCTCTGCATTGTTGCTTCCACCAAACTTTCCCATCTCCACTGAGACGGAACATACCCAACATTGTTTGGTTTTCCCAAGCACTTCTTGCAGATTTAAAATAGTTGTCCATAGCATCTAACCATGCTTTCGCATCTCGCTCTAAATTGGGTCCCTCTCCCTTGAAAGTAGTGAGTTGAACTTGCTTTAGTAGTAATTTTTTCTCTTGAGCAACAGTGTAAAGGCTATTTACACGAGTATTTCCCTGAGATTAAATTAGTGGAATTTAGTACCACATGAAATATTCCTTACTTATTCTTTTAAATAATTTGCACACAGGATGAAGACAATTACCAAGCCATAAACAAAACTGCTTATATCATACCCATGAGAACCATAGTATGTACAAAAGTTAATACAATCCATGAAGGTCCTATTATATACAAGGGTGACGACCATCCTAGACTCGAATCTTGTGGACTTTGGGTGGATCAGATATAGAATCAAAATATACAACATCTTTTGGTCCATTAAAACTAGAGCCTACACGTATGGGCCTAATTCTACCTAGGTAGATTACTTTAGACACCTGATCAAACACCCACTGATTTTGTGATACTTGGACATCATCTATTACAAGGGATTCCTCTCGATTCTCCATTCCAATGAGAAAGTACACTTCAATCACTTAAAGATCTTCGGACCATTTGAGTCTCTTCATATTTAGTTCTAAACCTTCAATCATGAAAATTCCACAAGATCCTGACCAGCTGATCCCCCAAGTGGAAGGAGAAAATCTCTTATCTAGCCATTTCATCACGCTTTTTGCATTTAATACTGTCGGGATAGGCAAGCTCTCATAAACCCAATGTTGAAATCCATGGTTTTGCGGGAGGCCTGATGGAATTCTACCTGCAAAGATGGGGATAATTCTCTCTCTTTCTTTCTGTCTCTCTTTTCAATTAGTTACCTCTTTAATTGAATTTTTCAAAGATGTCTTCTTTCAACCTAACATCTTAAACTTTTCCCTAGGTCCAAGACTTTAATTAACACGCGCTCTAATACCACTTGTGAAATCCCCAAAATGACAATACCAAGATCGGGATGGGATCCTTGACAAGTCTCTAGGTCTGATAAAATTAGAGTCTCTAAAGAAGAAAAATCCAAGGAATAGACCTTTACGATAGACAGTGGCTTGGGTCTATAGCTTTAGAAGAAGACCTAGTCCTGTCTCGTAGCGGAAACGGAACAACGTATTAAAAGTCCAAAAAACTATTGCGGCCCTATAACTTCCACAAATTGGGCTAAGGTATCCTCAACCAACCCTTTCGGCCCCCCAACATATGTGAGGACACAGCCGCTGGTAGACTCCTCTTTCAAGTGAAGATGTTTTCCAAACATTTTTAGTGTGCCGGGATGGATAGTTACCGAACTAATCAGGTCCACCCGTCCATGATTGACAACCTTAGTCAATCCCCACTTACCATCCCGCACTTAACATGATTCATATAATTTCTAATTACTATCACATTGTTTAACATTTAAAATGATGGTTTCTTTTAACGTTTCGTCATAATAATTCCTTCAATCAAATATTAAATATAGTATTGATTAGCATTCTTTTAATAACCATACATCTTCAAACTAAAGACAGGGTACGGTCAATCAAAACATTGTCCAAAATAACTATGACCAGTACTCTTCTTGTCTCAAGACCACCCAAGGGTTAAAAAAAAACAGCATCCATTCCATATTCATCATCCGGAGTAGATAAACCCCCACCCAAGGTTCCGGGTGTCCATACACCAAACCAGTTTCCGATACAACCGGGGGGCTCCCCTAGGATAAAATGGTTCCTAACTTATGTAGAAACATCAAGACATGACACAAAGTAGAAAATCATCGTTCATGGGGGTAACCGAATTATCCGTGGCTGAAAAGCCATCATTATCATCAATTTATACCAAGGAGTCGGAGGTGTCTTGAGACAAGTGGTCTTAAGGATGATCAATCATATATTTTCTAATTCAAATAGTTTTAACTCAAACAATTCTTTCCTACATTATAAACAAATGCACGTTAGAAGTTATTTTTTGTTTTTTGGTCAATTATTCCTTTTATGATTCTTACTCACTCCTTACGCATGCAATGCTAACTTATAAAAGAAATTAAACTATTTAAATACTTAATTGAATAATGGAAAATCCATCTGGGACTAATCGGCCATCTGCTCTGCTGCGCTAGCTCCTGAAGACTCTCCTCAGTAGGCCTACTACTAAGCCCAGCTTCATCGTCGTGCGACGCTCTAGTTCTTTTTAGAGCTCTGCCTAGGGTCCTTTTAGGTGCCATAACTTCTTATCGAAAATCATTAGGTAAATTATCGAAAATCTAAACTTAACCTTTGTATCCAATTTTACCCAAATCTAGGTTAAATTTATAGTCCTAATTGGTAAATTTTTGACCTAGTAATTTCTTATTTTCCTATATAAGCATGATAACTTTTTCCACAGCTTCCCTAAGGGTTTTCTAAGCTATCCTAATTTTCTTATAGTTTTCTATATCTTTTTCTTAATTTTTCTATCAAATTTTAAGCTTGGAATTTGCTTATTTTGAGCTTAATATTTATTCTATTTATTTTCTCTCAAAGATTTTATTTCGTCAACTTTATATCATAGGTTTACACTTACTATAATTTTCCTAAAACTTTTGATCGCAAAGTCTATTTATTTTAATTAATCTTTTTCTAAAGATAGGACTTTTGGTCAATTATAATTTACTAAAAACCCTAATTAACTATGGTATAATGATCAAAAGTAGATAAGGATATTTTTGACCTCTTGTAATTATTATTAGTCTAAGTTGCTATTTTCCCCTTTAATTTTCTCTTAAAAATAGTATTGTTCTACTAAGATAACTAGGTAAACTAATTATCTGTAGTTAATCTAATTAACAAGGGTTTTGTAAGATGTATTTTACCTCTAAAAATTATCTCAAAGCTTTTTAATCTAATTTTTTTTTTAACATTGTTTTTCTATTGACATAATTAGGTAAACTAATTATCTATGTTTAATCTAATTATTGCAGGTTTTTTAAGATGTATTTTACCTCTGATAATTATCTCGAAGCATTTTAGATTAATTTGCTATTTTCTCCCTTCAATTTTCTCTTAAAAACAGTGTTTTTCTACTACGATAATTAGGTAAACTAATTATCTGTGGTTACTTAAAATGTATTTTAATTGTGATGATTATCTCAAAGCTTTTTAGATTAATTTGCTATTTTTTCCTTTAATTTTTGCTTAAAAATAGTGTTTTTCTACTAAGATAATTAGGTAATTATCTATGGTTAATATAATGATCATGGATTTTTTAAGATATGTTTTACCTATGCTAATTATCTCAAAGCTTTTTAGATTAATTTGCTATTTTCCCTCTTTAACTTTTTCTTAAAAACAATGTTTTTTTGCTGAGATAATTAGGTAAACTAAATATTTGTGGTTAAGATAATTATCACGGGTTTCTTAAGATGTGCTTTACTTTTGATAATTATCTAAAAGCTTTTTAGATTAATTTGATTATTTTTCCCTTTACTTTTCTCTTAAAGAGAGTGTAATTCTACTTAATTAATTACAAAAATTATTTAGAAAATTAAAAGATAATTTTCCTAGCATCTTGACAGTCTAACACAGCTATGATAATTATCTTATCTTAGTCTAAGTTTAATTAGTATAATTATCATTAATCTATGATTAGAATGATTAATGTCAGTCCTAATATAGCATAATAATTAATTAGATTAGTATCCCTAAGCTTAATCTCAATAATCAGCACAAAGAGAATAAGGAATGAACTTTTAAGTGTAAGTAAGTTTAATCTCCTTAATTAATTAAATCAATTAAGAAAATGTAAATAGATTAGCATAGTTTAGTGCTAATTACCATTGATTAACCAACTAGAGCTTTGCTCTCTAGTGATTTTTGAGTAGAGATCTCTCTAGGTTAGAGAGAAATGGCAAGGACTCTGAGTCTGCTCCAAATTGTGAAGCAAGGGTCGTATTGATAGGTTTCTGGGCACTCACTGGATGAATATGGAAGTAACTTGCATCCCAAGGCAACCCTATAGCTCCACAAGCGCCCCCTGCTGCTAAATCTAGTTTGGGAAATCTCATCATTACCCCACATAGCCCCCCAGATACACAGAATCAATTTTCTTCTAGTTTGTTGACTTTTAATGATTAATTTTGGAAATATCTGTAATTTCTAGAACCTTAGGATAGAAAGGTTTTAGCAGTAAAAATTACTGAAACCATTCAATTTTACTTAACTAATTAAATTTATAGTGTAACCTTTCAGAGCCCGTAACTTTTTCAAATTTTATCGAAATTCTGTTTTGAAAAATTCTAACCATAGTAAAGCTCTGGTTACGGTTCCAAACATACCATTATTTGTCATAATTGGATCATTCTACAGTGTTTTCTTAACAACCAAGTTAATTTGATCAAGCTGTGTACAATTTCTAAGGTTTCAGAACATGAAAACCTTACAATCACCCCAACTTAAGAAACTGAGATGTCCTCATCTCAACTGAATTTGGGGAAATCTTTGAAAAGTGATACTTCGTCCTCCCATGTGGCGTCTTCAGTGGGGTAGTTCCTCCATTTTACTAAATGTTCTCTGATTACTCTGTTTCGCAGACTTCTTTTCCTAGTATCGAGAATACAATCTGGTTGGAGTTACTTGCTAGTCGACTTTTCCCCAAGAAACTCTCAGCGTTGAGCTCATCTTAAAAACATTTACAAACCATTTGTATCATCTCAAAAACCAGATTAAATCAATTCCATAAAAGATCCATATATCGACCTTGTCATCATGAACACGCTCGATCTAACTGACCATTCAGAGAAATCAATGTTTGACAAGTATCATGTATTCGATTTTTGCCAATCTGAATGCTCTCGGTGTGTTCTTGCCATCTTGAGCAATCTGCATTCGGCACAAGATTCTACTATTGCACAAGAGGTACCCACTCTGTGCTCTAACCTGGTTGACCAACAATATGTAAAGGGGTTCAAGAAGTATCATACCAAGAGTTCTTTTTGGCTTCCTATTAGTCTCGTCATTTTTCAAGGAAGGCTATCATGTGCACAAAGATTGTGAGTTGGTTTCTTGATAAATATCTCATTCTCAAGATTCAAATTCTTTTCATACTATTGAGAACCTCTGTCTCAATTGCTGGATCAACCCTTAATTCCTTGATTGAATGCTAATTTAACTTTAAATTCCTTAAGTAATTTGGGAAAGAAAATAACGTATACCATTATATAAGTAACTCAAAGTTTAACATTATCAACTTATAGTGGTTTACAAAACTTCCTATTGTTGTTGACCTCTAGGATTACTAACTGTAGCCAAGCAAGTGGCTCTTTCATCTTCCTCGTTCACTAAGGTTGGTTCTCCCATGATTGCAAAAGATCTAGCTCCTCTTGCTCTTTCTCTACCTCGTCCTCCATTTCTACCTCCTCTTAGATTATCTCTTTGATTTTCAGGGATGGCTCTAGCAGTAGTTCGAGGGTTTTTCTCTTCAGGACGGTTATTTCTATAGTGCCCCATTTGATTGCATCCATAGCACCTCACATTTGGGAAGGTATGCTCCAAGTTTACAAGTTATTAAATCCATTATAGCTCCTTGTAGAGTGGGTTCCTTCGGCTCCAAGAGGCTTAGCCCTGAGAAGGGCATCCTGTATTGATGTAGGCCTCATGGCTTCGAGACGTGTACTCAAGGCTTGTTGAGGCCTTGATAAAAGCAGGCAATTTGTTGCTCCATGGCCATCTGAGGAGCATAGCGTCGACCTAATGAAAGTCCTAGTTGGTGTAGAACAAATAATTCGTTCATCTTGATAGCCTGATGTGCAGGAGGGAGATAGCATTCTTTGATTGCTTGCATCATTTTCTCCCAAGATGGACTACTCGTGGGATTATCTCTGCAGTGTTGCTTCCACCAAAGTTTGGCATCTCCGCTGGGACGGAACATACCCAACATTGTTTAGTTTTCCTGAGCCATTCCTGCAGTTTTAAAATAGTCGTCCATAGCATCTAACCATGCTTGGGCTTCTCGCTCTAAATTGGGTCCCTCTCCCTTGAAAGAAGCGATTTGAACTTGCTTTAGGAGTAATTTTTTCTCTTGAGCAACAATGTAAAGGCTATTTACAGGAGTATTTCCCTAAGATTAAATTTGTGGAATTTAGTACCAGATGAAATCTCTCTTACTTATACTTTTAATTTATTTGCACACAGGAAGAAGACAATTGCCAAGCCATAACCAAATCTACTTATAGCATACCCATGAGAACCATAGTATGTACAAGAGTTAATACAATCCATATAGGTCCTACTATGTACAAGGGTGACGACCATCCTATACTAGAATCTTGTGGACTTTGGGTGGATCAGATATAGGATCAAAATATACAACATCTTTTGGTCCATTAAAACTAGGGCCTACACCTATGGGCCTAATTCTACCTGGGTAGATTACTTTAGACACCTGATCAAACACCCACTGATTTTGTGATACTTGGACATCATCTATTACAAGGGTTTCCTCTCGATTCTCAGTTCCAATGAAAAACTATACTTCAATCACTTGAAGATCTTTGGCCCATTTGAGTCTCTCCATATTAAGTTCTAAACCGTCTAGCTCTCTCACATAAATGAAGAAAATTCCACCAGATCCTGACCAGCTGATCCTCCAAGTGGAAGGAGAAAATCTCTTATCTAGCCATTTCATCACGCTTTTTCGCATTGAATAGTGTCGGGATAGGCAAGCTCTCATAAACCCAATGTTGAAATCCATGGATTTGCAATAGGCCTGATGGAATTCTACCTGCAAAGATGGGGATAATTCTCTCTTTCTTTCTCTCTTTCTTTTTAATTAGTTACCTCTTTAATTGAATTTGTCAAAGATCTATTCTTTCAACCTAACATCTTAAACTTTTCCCTAGGTCCAAGACTTTAATTAACACGCGCTCTGATACCACTTGTGAAATCTCCAACCCGCCATTACCAAGATCGGGATGGGATCCTTGACAGGTCTCTAGGTCTGATAAAAATAAGAGTCTCTAAAAAAGAAAAATCCAAGGAATAGACCTTTACCATTGACAATGGCTTGGGTCTATAGCCTTAGAAGAAGACCTAGTCCTGTCTTGCAGCGAAAATGGGACAACGTATTAAAAGTCTAAAAAACTATTTCGGCCCTATAACTTCCACAAATTGGGCTAAGGTATTCTCAACCAATGCTTTTTCCCCCCTAACATATGTGAAGGCACAGTCGCGCTGGTGGACTTCTCTTCCAAGTGAAGATGTTTTCAAAACGTTTTTAGTGCATGGGGATGGATAGCTACCTGACTAATCAGGTCCATCCATTCATGATTGATAACCTTAGTCAATCCCCACTTACCACTCCGCACTTACACATGATTCATATATTTTCTAATCACTATCACATTGTTTTAACATTTAAAATAATGGTTTCTTTTAACGTTCTGTCACAGTAATTCCTTCAATCAAGTATTAAAGATAGTATTGAAAAACATTCTTTTAACAACCAAACATCTTTAAACTTAAGACAGGGTACGGTCAATCAAAACATTGTCCATAATAACCATGACCAATACGTATCGTGTCTCAAGACAACCTAAGGGTGAAAAAAAAAACAGCACCCATTCCTTATTCACAATCCGAAGTAGATAACCCCCACCCAAGGTTCCGGGTGCCCATACACCAAACCAATTGCCCATACAACCGAGCGGCTCCCCTAGGATAAAAACGGTATCTTAACTTATGTAGAAACATCAAGACATGACATGTAGTAGAAAATCATCGTTCATGGGGGTAACCGACTTATCCGTGGTTGGCTAGAAAGCCATCATTATCATCAATTTATACCAAAGAGTAGAAGGTGTATTGAGACAAGCTGTTTTAAGGATGATCAATCATATCTTTCCTAACTCAACCAGTTTTAACCCAAACAATTCTTTCCTACATTACAAACAAATGCACATTAGAAGTTATTTTCCGTTTTTGATCAATTATTCTTTTTTTAATTCTTACTCACTCCTTACGTATGTAATGCTAACTTATAAAAGAACTTAAACTACTTAAAGAATATATTGAATAATGGAAAACCCATCTGGGACAGATCGGCCATCTGCTGCTGCACTGCCATCTGAAGACTCTCCTCCGTAGGCCTACTACTAGGCCCAGCTTCATCGTCGTGCGATGCTCTAGTTCTTCTTAGAGCTCTGTCCTCATCATCAGATGTAAGATTGGCTAGAGTCCTTTTAAGTGCCATAACGTCTTATTCCTTAAGAACGTCTAATCATTAGGTAAATTATCTGAAATTTAGACTTAACCTTTGTATCCAATTTTACCCAAATCTAGATTAAATTTATAGTCCTAATGTGTAAATTCTTGACCTAGTAATTTCTTATTTTCCTATATAGGCATAGCTTCCCTAAGGCTTTTCTAAGCTATCCTAAATGTTTTATAATTTTGTATATCTTTTTCCTATTTTTTTGAATTTTAAGCTTAAAATTTGCTTATTTTAAGCTTAATATTTGTTCTTTTTATTTTATCTCAAATATTTTATATCCTCAACTTTATATCATAGGTTTACACTTACTATAATTTTTCAAAAAACTTTTGACCGCAAAGTCTATTTATTTTATTTAATCTTTTGCTAAAGATAGGACTTTTGGTCAATTATACTTTCCTTAAATAACTAATTAACTATGATATAATTATGAGAAGAAGATAAGGATATTTTTTACCTCTTGTAATTATCTTTTAATTTTCCAACTTACTTATCTAATTTCCATCTTTAATTTTTATCTAAAATTAGTATAATTTGACTTAGATAAATATCTATACTAATTTTTTTAACTTTGACATAATTATCACGGTCTCTATATCATGTAATCTAGCTCTGATAAATAGCATGTAATCATATAATATGGTTTACTAATTTTTCCCTTTAGTTTTCAACTAGAATTAGTACATTTTGACTTAGATAATTATCTATACTAAGTTTCTAACCTTGATATAATTATCACCGCCTCTTTATGATGTAATCTAGCTCTAAATAATAAAATGTAATCAGCTAACATGATTTAGTAATTTTTTCCTTTACTTTTTATCTAAAATTAGTATAATTTGACTCAAATAAATATCTATACTAATTTTCTAGCTTTGAAATAATTATCATGGTCTTTTTATGATGTATTATAACTCTGAAAAATAGCATGTAATCATATAACATGATTTACTAATTTTCCTTTTCTATTTTTTCTTACAAATAGTATTTTCCTACTAAGATAATTAGCTAAACTATTATCTGTGGTTATTTTATTTATTATGGGTTCCTTAAGATGTATTTTAACTCTAAAAATTATCTCAAAGCATTTTAGTCTAATTTGCTATTTTACCTCTTTCATTTTCTTCTAAAAACAGTATTTTTCTACTGAGATAACTAGGTAAACTAATTATCTATGGTTAATCTAATTATCATGTGTCTCTTAAGATGTATCTTACCTTTGATAATTATCTCAAAGCTTTTTAGATTAATTTTCTATTTTTTCCCTTCAATTTTCTCTTAAAAACAATGTTTTTTTGCTGAGATAGTTAGATAAACTAGTTATCTGTGCTTAAGATTATTATCACGGGTTTTTAAAGATATATTCTACCTTTAATAATTATCTCAAAGCTTTTTAGAGTAATTGTCTATTTTTTCCTTTTAATTTTTTATTAAAAACAATGTTTTTCTATTGAGATAATTCGGAAACTATTTTTATGTGGTTAACACTAGGATGGTAACCTAATAGGACATAAAAGTGTCCTTTCAGGGTTTTGGGAAAATTTTCCAAAACCATAGTAGATCCACTCATTTTGAAAAATCCTTTCATGAGCTTATAGTTCAATAACTACTACATATGGAAAAAATGAGAAACTTGTAATTTTTCTCATCCCTTGGTCACTAGAAGTATCCAAAGTTGATGGACCAGTGCATTTTGCCCAAAACAGCAATTTCTTACGGTTGATTGCATATAAATAAGAGTGGAGATTTTTGTAGGACATGAGATAAAATTCCCCGTTAACTTCAATGGGTTGGTGACCAAAACATATGGTTGCTTTTACCTCACTAATTTCTTTTTGGGCAAAAAAATAGGTATAAAAACGTTGCATTTTTGCCATTCTGCAGACCTATCATCAAAGTTTCTATAGTCACGCTCAATACAGATACTATATACATGTTTTCTTAGTTTCCTTTGGGCCTCTGGATTCAAAAGGAGCCATGGAGCATGTCAAAAGGATAATGGATCTCTTACAATTGGAACCTTGGGGGCAATGATAAAGTGCTAAATACAGCAAACATGAAAAAACTGGGTTTAGCATTATGACCTCTAGAAACCCATAGAAACTACTCAATATCTAGCCAAATTCGTAGTCTATGATTAGATATGGTTACTACCTACAAAATACACACAATTGGCCTAAGAAACTAGCAATATTGAAAAAGTTATACTTGCTACTCTAAAATGTATTGTATTCTTCAGCAATCAAAAAACTCAACCATCATCATATACTATGCTATATAGCACATTAGGTCCCCCAAAGCTCAAGGAAGATTAGCTATATGTTATACATTACACTTAGACAATCAAAATTGAATTTGGATATCAAGAAAGCCACCAAAAAAATCATAAAAGTGCTAATTTTGGCCAAAAAACAGGATTATGCAATTCTTGTAAATTGGTCATAACTTTCAATTTTAACACTTAGCTCTCCCTACAAGCATCAAAACATGTTGAGAACTATGAAGGCCTAACCTCTAGCCATCTAAACCTCACAAACATGAAGTTTAGAGTAGTATAGTTGCTAGAAATTGAAAAAAAGCCAAAAACAGGACCCGTTTTTTTACACAGTTTATGTTCAAAAATGTTGTGCAAGAGTAAGGTTAATGGTGAGATCGATACTAAAAAAAAAATGCAAAGTTTTTTTCAGCTCATAAGGCAACTTTGTGGATATATAGCACCTAAAAATTCATTTTCATACTCTTCATATAATTCAAGCAAAATGGTCACTTAAGAGGACACAAAAGTGTCCAAGGACATAAAAGTGTCCTGTTTCCATTCTCGTGTTAAGATAATTTTCACAGGTTTTTAAAGATTTTTTTAACCTCTGATAATTATCTCAAAGCTTCTTAGATTAATTTGCTATTTTCCCCCTTTAACTTTCCCTTTAAAAAAGTGTTTTTCTACTGAGATGATTAGGTAAACTAATTATCTGTGGTTAAGATAATTATCACGAGTTTTTTAAAGATATATTCTACCTCTGATAATTATCTCAAAGCTTTTTAGATTAATGTGATTATTTTTCCCTTTACGTTTCTCATAAAAACAGTGTAATTATGCTTAATTAATTACAAAAAATATTCAAAAAATTAAAAGATAATTTACATAGCATCTTGATAGTCTAACACAGCTTTGATAATTATCTTATCTCAGTATAAGTTTAATTAGTATAATTACCATTAATTTATGTTTAAAATAATTAATTTCAGTCCTAATATGACATGATAATTAATTAGATTAGTATCCTAAGCTTAATCTCAGTAATCAACAGAGAATTAAGAATTAGGAGAGAACTTTTGAGTGTAAGTAAGTTTAATCTTCTAAATTAATTGAATTAATTAAGAAAAATAGATTAGCATAATTTTGCTAATAAAAAATGCTTAGTGCTAATTACCGTTGATTAACCAACTAGAGCTTTTCTCTCTAGTGATTTATGAGTAGAGATCTCTCTAGGTGAGAGAGAAATGGCTAGGACTCCGAGTCTTCTGCAAATTGTGAAGCAAGGGGTCGTATTTATAGGTTTCTGAGCACTCACTGGCTGTATATGGCAATAACTTGCATCTCAAAACAGCCCTACAACTCCACAAGCACCCCTTGCTGCTAAATCTAGTCTGGGAAAGTTCATCATTACCCCACACAGCCCCCCAGATACACAGAATTGATTTTGTGCTAGTTTGTTGACTTTAATGATTATATTTGGAAATATCTGCAATTTCTAGAACCTTAGGATAAAAAGTCTCTAGCAGTAATAATTAGTGAAACCATTCAATTTTACTTTTAAGAGCCCGTAACTTTTTCAGATTTTATCGAAATTCTATTTTGAAAAATTCTAACCATAGTAAAGCTCTAGTTACGGTTCCAAAAATACCAATATTTTCCATAGTTGGATCATTCTACAGTGTTTTCTCAACAACCAAGGTAATTTGATAAGGCTTTGTACAATTTCTAAGGTTTTAGAAACTGGAAACCTTACACACTCTAGTATGGAAGATTAATAGGACTAATGCTCATATATGTTTGTGGCAGCTTAGGCTCTCAAGCACCAAATGGATAAGTCATCCATTCTGGAACGATGTTGTAGGGTAAGATAGGGATTCTCTACCCACTAGAGAAAGGACTAATGGATAGTCTTTATCTTCTCTACCCCATAGTCGAGGACGACTATGATTTCAAGAGAGAGGTAATGTCATAATAACTGATATCTAATTCTCTTAAAAGATTTTCTCATGTTAAATTGATCATTTAATATGGGAAAGTACCTGGCGAGAAAAAGCTAGATTATTGGTAAGCCTAGCAGACTGGTCACATTAGGGATTCAAAGGAGGGAAAATAGGGATCCAAAAGGGGACCATCTGCAGAAGAGCAATGTGGAAGCAATGGGCTTCAAATACCTAAGGTTCAGCCCAGTAAGACTTCCAAAATGCTAAGGTTCCAAAATTCAAAGGTTAAGTCCAATGGTCATTCCTTAGGAAAATTGGATGCTTTGTAGTGTGCAAAGAGTCTTCAAAGACTCCTAAAGAGGAGGGGGTGAGCCCTTTTAGTAGGCGATGAGACAAACACACACACACACACACACACACACACACACACACACACACACACACACACACACACACACACACACTCATGCAAGCCCCTTTACACAAAGGTCATAGTGGACACATGTCAACCCACTTGGCCACAAGGGGTGGACCAATTGAGAATTAGGTTAGAGTAAATCTAGTTTAATTCATTTGAAAACACTCAATAAAAGAACCAATAAGAATTAAGCTCTCTAGAAGACTATTGGCCAGTCTCCCAAGGGGTCCAATGAGCATTCAGCAACCCAATGGCTTGCCTGATTTATATTGGCCAGAAGACTAAGGGGTCCAATGAGAGTTTAATTGCATTAATTAATTACCTACAGCTCTCACAAAAGGGGAAAGGGGGAGACATGTCACAAGGCTATCACTTATGCTTCTTAATTAACATTGGCTAGGCTTTGCAGGGTCCAATGGGTGTCAGCATGAGTAAAAATCATGAGGGGTCCACCAAGAGAGAGAGAGGGCTGATTTTGTCAAGGCATTATCACACACACACTCACACAATCTCATGTTTGAAGCAAGAAGACCCTCTCTCCTTCTCAAGCTTTAATGGAAAGCTCATCATCTACTCCAAGCTTGTGAGAAGGGAGGACTACACCAACAACTCTTGGCTTTGATGCAAATCCAGCCAAGAGCCAAGCTTCAATGCATGCTCATCTCCTCTACCATGCTAATTACTAAGCTATGCTAAGATTTTATGAGTGATTATGTGAGGAGATATACTTCTTTCTCGTAAGACTACTCCTTCTTCCTCTCAATCTACTTCCATACCCCACTAGCTCTCACCATCTTTGAAGGTGTGTGAGGTCTTGGGTCTGAGACCGTGAGGGAATTGATGTTGTGTTTTATAAGTGTGTGCATGGTGCTTGAAGCTTCCATCTTCATTGCACCAGCAAGATATTGAAGGAACACAAAATATTGTATTGTAAAATGTCTCCCTTGATGGGGGAAACCTATAATACAAAGCCTTTTGGAGGGGGAACTGGCTCCATGTAAATCCGGTCCTCAACTATTGTCAATAGCTTAATTTCTCTCTCTTTTGAAGTATTGTTCATGCCTATCTAACTAGGTGTTATGCTTTTTGTTTCTCTCTCCATCCAAGCACTCTTGCTATGCTCATTAGGAATCTATTCTAATGAAATGCTCACTATGTCTATGCTATTTTCCGCTACACACAAGTTACTAGGCTAGTAAATGTTACAAAAAGAAACTCTCCCTCATAGAACTCTTCAAAAAATACTTTAAAAACATGATAAATATCCAATAAAATATTTTTATCAGACCTTAGCGTAGTAGCAACACCCCAAAGTTCTCTCTTGACATGTGGATAACCTCGTTGTTGACAAGCATTGAGCACCTTTGCATTGAATTGCATCAATCATTGAAATCATCGAGATCTACGTTTCTAGCCCTGCTTTACACAATAAGTTTGATGCTTTTTTGCACACCAGGCTTGTGTTTTTGCAGCCAATTTCCAGCCCTTCATTTCTCCTACATCAAGAGCGCAGATCATCCCTGGATCACTACTTGGTTTCCATCTACAATCCCATGTTGACACGGATCCAAAGGTGTATCAAAATAGTGTCGAAGGTGCTTCGTCTTTGAGAATTGCCAAGACATCATTCCCCGCCCAAGCTAGCAGAGTATATGCTTGACATTTTGCATGTGTGCACATTCCATATCTGCACTAAAGCAAATACCATGTTGGAAATAATGCAGGGAGTCCTTGAGAGAGTTGGTTTCAATACACTCCAAGATATGAATTTTTTTCCCAAAGAAGCTAATAGATAATCTCCATGCTTTGGGAAGCACACTACATTGGAGGATATACCGTAGCATCGCAGAATGGTTGCATCATATGCCCAACGTGGTTGGAGAAATGTAGCTTTAGCTTGGTTGAAATAACCACCTGCGAAGCGAGATTTTCTTGCCATGCAATGGCCTTGGGGTGATCTTCTAACTATTATAATGGAGAGAGGGGCTCCCCCAATGTGTCTTTCTCTATCTTCCAATCACAAGTACGTTATGGGGAGGTGTCCCCCCCTCCCCTCCCCTCCCCACCTCTCTGCCTCCCTCTTTTAGTTATTGTTTAGTCTTCTGATCTCTATTGTCCCCATGTCCACCTCTGCTCTTGCTCACCTTCTCCTTCACTTCCTCTCTCTCTCTCTCTCTCTCTCTCTCTCTCTCTCTCTCTCTCTCTCTCTCTCTCTCTCTCTCTCTCTCTCTCTCTCTCTCTCTCTCTCTCTCTCTCTCTCTCTCTCTCTCTCTCTCTCTCTCTCTCTCTCTCCATAGCCGCTAGCGCTACTTTATGAAGAGCGTTATGCTATAGAGGCAAAAACATCACTATCAATTTGAAACAATCCTTAAATGACTAGCAATGGGATTTTGACATCAATATGAAATATATGATGTTCTTCTCTCTCTCTCTCTCTCTCTCTCTCTCTCTCTCTCTCTCTCTCTCTCTCTCTCTCTCTCTCTCTCTCTCTCTCTCTCTCTCTCTCTCTCTCTCTCTCTCATCGAGTTTGGAGTCTCAAAAATGGAAGACAGATGCATCTTCCCACACCCTTTCCACTTCCTCATTTGTTAGCAATTCTCAGCAACGTAGGTTGTACTTCCAAGTTTTGTGTTGCAGGTGTTCAATTCTTTTGATTTAACACTAGAATGGTAACAGGACACTTTTATGTCCCTGGACACTTTTGTGTCCTGTTAAGTGACCATTTTGCTTGAATTATTTGAAGAGCATGAAAATGAACTTCTAGGTGCTATATATCCACAAAGTTGCCTTATGAGCTGAAAAAAACTTACCTTTTTTTTTGGAGTATCAATCTCACCATTAAGCTTACTCTTGCACAACATTTTTTAACCTAAACTGTGTGAAAAAACGGGTCCTGTTTTTGGCTTTTTTTTAAAATTTTGGCAACTATACCTCTCTAAACTTCATGTTTGTGAGGTTTAGATGGCTAGAGGTTAGGCCTTCATAGTTCTCAACATGTTTTGATGCTTGTAGGAAAAACTAAGTGTTAAAATTGAAAGTTATGACCAATTTACAAGAATTGCATAATCCTGTTTTTTGGCCAAAATTAGCACTTTTATATGATTTTTTTGGTTTCTTTCTTGATATCCAAATTCAATTTTGATTGTGTAAGTGTAGTGTATAACATAAAGCTAATCTTCCTTGAGTTTTGGGGGACCTAATATGCTATATAGCATAGTATATGATTATGGTTGAGTTTTTTGATTGCTGAAGAATACGATACATTTTAGAGTAGCAAGTATAACTTTCTCAATATTGCTAGTTTCTTAGGCCAATTTTGTGTATTTTGTAGGTAGTAACCATATCTAATCATAGACTACAAACGTGGCTAGATATTGAGTGTTTCTATGGGTTTCTAGAGGTCATAATGCTAAACCCAGTTTTTTCATGTTTGCTGTATTTAGCACTTTATCATTGCCCCCAAAGTTCCAATTGTAAGAGATCCATTATCCTTTTGACATGCTCCATGGCTCCTTTTGAATCCAAAGGCCCAAAGGGAACTAAGAAAACATGTATATAGTATCTGTATTGAGCGTGACTATAGAAACTTTGATGATAGGTCCGCAGAATTGCAAAAATGCAACTTTTTTATACCTTTTTTTTTTGCCAAAAAAAAATGGTGAGGTAAAAGCAACCATATGTTTTGGTCACCAACCCACTGAAGTTAACGGGGCATTTTATCTCATGTCCTACAAAAATCCCCACTCTTATTGATATGCAATCAACCGTAAGAAATTGCTATTTTGGGTAAAATGCATTGGTCCGTCAACTTTGGAGGCTTGTAGTGACCAAGGGATGAGAAAAATTACAAGTTTCTCATTTTTTCCATATGTAGTAGTTATTGAACTATAAGCTCATGAAAGGATTTTTCAAAATGAGTGGATCTACTATGGTTTTGGAATTTTTTCCCAAAACCTTGAAAGGACACTTTTATGTCCTGTTAGGTTACCATTCTATTGTTAAGTGCGATTTTGATCAAAGTTGCTCTTTGTCCTCAAAGTCCCCCATCTCTCACTCCTCCTTTCCTCTCTCTCTCTCTCTCTCTCTCTCTCTCTCTCTCTCTCTCTCTCTCTCTCTCTCTCTCTCTCTCTCTCTCTCTCTCTCTCTATCTCTATCTCTATCTCTCTCTACCCCCCCAAATAAAAATATACATTTGTGAATATCTCAATTCTTTATGTAGACTCAAATTCTTTGTAGTGTCGTCTAGATTGTAGCATTTTCGTTTCATTCATTATGTTTGTATGTATTCTAGAGCAAGAGAAGGGTGAGGAAGCTCTTGATTGTTTTCATTGAATGGCTTCTCTTGAGATGTTTGAATCATCTACCCTTGCAATCTTGAAGGCCTGTGGAATTATGCAGAACTTTGATGTAAGCATAGGGAGCACAATTTTCCCATCTCTACCACTCACAAGCCTCTCTCTGGCTAAAGCTAGTGGCGGCACTGGTATCCATGTGACTAGAAGGCAAGAGACCTTTCCAGTGTAGATTCCACTATACCAGCAACCCTGTTGTCCTTTCCTGATTCACTATCACTGTTTGTCCTTGATGCTTGCTTTCATCTTTGTCCTTTGTAGAATATCTATCTTGCATTTAGATCTACAATCTTTGGCCAAATGACCACGCTTTCCACAGTTGTAACAACAGTTCTTAGTCCTCTTTTTGGAATCCAAAGCAGCAAGCGTTTCCTCACATGTTGTCTCAGAAATCTGAATTTTTCCTTGAGTTATCAACGCGGTTTCCTCCTCAATGAGAAAATAACCCATTAGATTGCTATTTTAGGGAAATATATCCAATGTGGCTATAGAAAAGAATGCCTTCACTATTGTAACTATGTACATAGGGAAAACTTCCTGATAGAGCAATCCCTTGGAGTACTCCCATGGGAGGATATGCCCAAAAATACTGCACAAGGAAGCTTTGACAAAGTGAGAGCCTACATTCAGATACAATCACTTGTGCCCATGATATTTCAAAGCTTCACCTATGATGGTGAGTCCATTAGTACCACAGATGATTGAATATTCAAATGCAAAGCTAATTTCGTGCTTCACCAAGGCTAAGTTCAGAAACGAAGCCACCACATATTCACCAGCTTAACGATTTCAGCCTTGGTGGGAAAATGCAAGATGTTATAAGCTCATTGATCTACAATGTAAAGTTCTTGAATACCCCCCACATCACATCTACTTGATTCCACGTCTACAAGAACAAGAAAATGCTACGTAGAATCAAGGGAAGAACCTCCTTAAATCTGTCCACAAATCAAAAGTGAGTCATGACCCACCATGGAATTTCTAGTTTCTTGAGTGCGAAAATTGTGGGAGATGGGAATCATTTAATTCAAATTTGCATGAGCAAGAAAAACACATTTCATAGTACACCTTCAGTTCCCCGGGAAACCACTGAAAACACAACCATCAAACCTTTCAAGCAATGTTGAAAAGCCATTGATTTTGACATCAATAAGACGGAGTCTAGGAGAGATGCCATGTGTCATTTTTGAGATCATCCAAAGTTTTGACATACTTAAATTCTGCGAGCCATAAGTAGGCACTTGTGACTGTAGCTGCACTTCTTAACAATGTTGTCGACGATGAAGTTGTTCATGGTGCAACATTCATAAAACTTGGTATGATAATAAATCTTGGGAATGATAGACGTATGCGTTTTATTGAAGATGATGACAATGATATGAATCCTAGCAGCGTGCAACACTGCACGTCCTTGAGTTATTCAGCAAAAACTAAGATATCAAGAAACTAAAGGACAAGACCCGATAAGGAGTGTAGGTATGCTTTATCACACTATATTTGGCTTCATATCTTTCTCCTCATTATGCCAAAATGGTGTCTCAAAAATACAAGCTTTTGATCTCTTGTTATTACTTCATTGCACATCAATAGTGCTGCTAGCTACTTTGAACCGCTCATTATACGTAAGAGTCATTATAGGAAGATCTCTGGAGAGCACTCTTTGTTCTCAAAATGACGGTCAGATGTCGGTCCCTTGTCCACATCGGTACACAGAAGGATACTTGCAAGTGAGAAACAACCACTAGAAACCTTGGATGCCAGATCTACATGCAGGTTTTAGACTACTATCCGTGGATGTCTCACCCGCAATAGTTTGTTATGCCTTTTTAAAAATGGATCGATTGCATGTACCTACCTTGAGCCTTAATGCACACTTTTAAGATTCTTTGAATGATACTCCATGACCATGGGAAATTTTTGAACAATTGTTCAGTATAGTTACAACGTTTATCTAATTCACAAGCTCCGTCTCTATGCAGTTGTTTCCCAAGACAATATTTCTACACACACACAGTCTCATACTTCAAACTACAACCTTTTGTACATATAGCACACAACACAAACTTGCAAATGACTCTTGAAATGATATAATGTGAGACCTTTGAAATTCATGAGACTCATTACAGACTTCACAATAGCTCCTGCAAAAAGGTGGTAAAAAAAAGAGTTGGCAATTATCTTAGATATGGTAGAAACGAGCTGAATGAAGATTTTTTTGGCCAAATTCTAGCTCTATAGCAAGAGGTTCAGGAGATGACAACTTTAAGAAAACACCATAGAAAGGAGAATTCAAATCCAAAGCACTACCTCTTGAGTGTGAAGAAAGAAACACTTTTACAAAGAACTACACGTTGTTGTTCTAAGCCACTCCATATCTATTTCAAAAAAATCAAGAAACGCAGGTTGCTCTAGAACTAAGTTTCTTCGCAAGAAATTTCTTTAAACAGCTCCATCTATCCTTAGGGGTTTCACCTCTTACACATGTAAGTTACCACGTGAGTTCAAATGAATGGGTTTTTTAATTGTCAAAATTTTAAAATTTTAACAGGATTATAGTAATAAAAGGGTTTTTTTATTGAATTTATAGAAAAACTAGTAAGGTTTTGAATAAAAAGGGGTCATTTTACTACCTTAAGCATGGAAGCAAAGGGTTTTTTTAAAAACCCATTGAACGCACATTATATGAATAGTTTCTTAAAGATCCACCCTTTGAGAGTCTATTGTACCTATCTCAATATCATACTTATTTGTATTGAGGCCTTCAATTTAATATGAGGACCAAAATTGCATAGTATTCATGTTCCTATTCCAATCCTCCATATTATTGTGTTTTCCTCCGATCCCCAGATAAGAGATCATCAAGCAATGAATTTTTAATAAAAACAAGCAACCCAAAGGGGTCAGTACATTTAATTCACTTTACTGGTTTGCAAGGCTATGATGGAATTTATTAACAAGCAAAAATAAGAGATTGCAACCAAACATGTAGAACTTAACATTGTGTGGAAAGGCGAGATCCCAAAATCATTACATTGCTGGTGGAGCAGGTCATGAGTCTAGCTTTGTCGCATAAGAAAAGTACGATGCTAGGATCATCAGATGCCCTTGCAATGTGTGAATCTAATGGCACAAGGAAAGGGGTTAATGTGAACACAAATAATGATGGAATTAGATTTCAACCAAGGGGGTTTGATTTTAATGAGGTTTTTGTAATAAAATAATTGAGATTGTTCTTGGCTATGACCATTTGGAGTTTGTTGCAGCCTTGCTTTTACCTACAACCTATTATGAAAGGGAAGGCTAATTTGTCAATTTCTACTAGCAACAATAAAGTAGAGTACGATATACTAATTCATGGCCTTAAAATGAAGTAGTTATCATGGTAAATGGGGATTCACTTGCTATTGTTAAGCATATTATAGGCTTTTGGACATGCAAGGATAAAAGTGTAAGGAAAAAACTTCATGTCATCCATAGATTGTTTAATCGATTTGAATTGGTGAAATATGACGATGCTAATTTACTTGCACAACAAGCGGTTCTATGTATTGAAAATGAAGTGTAGGTCATCATGGTGGTAGTAGAGCTATCAAGAAACCAAGGTACTAGGGGATAGAGTCATTGGCTCCCATTGTTGGCCACACTTTGAAGGCTGATTTTCCACAAGTCTTCACAAAGGCTCAAAAGAGAGGGCCCATGAAGAAGATATGTTTGTATCTCTTCCTTAAAGGCACCCTCATTCAAAGAGGAAAGGATCAAGAGTGTATAAGAGTACCAACAATTCAAGAAACTCTAGAAGTTTTTCATGAGAAAGTGTGTCATGGTCATTTTTCCCAAAAGCTAACCTTCAAGAAGATTTTGCTTGCAGATTATGTTTGGTCAATCTTGCATGTTGATGTTTAACGTTGGTGTAGAAGCTATCATGATTTCCAAATAAGTGGAAACAAAAGGTTGGTGCATGGTCCATGCAATTATGTTCAAACATGGACCCTTTGGAAAGTGTGGCATTGATGCTATGGGTCTACTACCTAGAACTAGAAATGATAAACTTTACATTCTAGTGGTTGTAGACTACATGACCAGATGGGTGGAAGCACAATGTGTGGCAAAGGTAAATGAAAGAACAATGAGCAGCTTTGTCTACACTCATATTTGTTGTACATTTGGCAGACACTTGGATATTTTTTTTGATAAAAATGACCAAAGCTTTAGAAAAGGGTTATTTATAGAATTTTGTGAAAAGATTCATATTATACATCATCATAGTATGTCCTCATATTCGTAGTTAATTAGGTTAGTGAAGAAGGCTCATTGTGTCATACAAGAATTGTAAGGAAAATGGTGAGAAACAAAATAAAGTTGTGGAATGGCTTCTTGGATGTGACATTGTGGGCTTACCATACCACCTATAGGAGAGCAACAAAGTTCATAACTTTTCACCTTGTCTATGGTCAAGAGGCTTTGCAGTCTATGGATCTCAAGAGGCTTTGCGGTCTATGGATCTCAACATTTCAACAATGCGGCTTCAAGACTAAGGGATAAAGGGAGATCAAGATGCATGTATAAATCGCCTTCTTAACTTAGTTGAGCTTGAGTGGAAAAGAGAAGTATTCTAAAAATTCTACAGGAGTATGTCCATGCAAGCAACAGAGAATCTTCACAAAAAGCTAAAGGACAAAGGGCTCAGAGAAGGTGATATTATGCTAATGTATGAAAATCTTCTTGATATTAGATTTGATGCAAAATTCAATACTAGGCAATAAGGCCTTGAACTCAAGTTACGACCAACTCATGCTCTTGAATGGTGAAAGAGTACTCCAAGAGAGTGAAAGGATATCACCTAAAGCCTTAATTTCACATTCTACCAAAGGATTTACATTAGAATGACTAAAAGTCTACATCTTTGTGAGAGTTCTAATGTCTGGTTCATGTTTGTGATACCAACCATTGGGAGTACATAGAACCACTCAAGAGCCCTGTTGAAGGAAGCAATCGTAAAAGCAACCTTGCACCACCTGCACTAGACAAAAAGGCTTATGATGGGACATAAATATACCATCATCAAGAGGGAGGGATAAATGCTAGCCATTCTTTGGCTATCCATGTATTCCATAGTGATTCTTCTTTTGCAATCAAAATCACCTTATCGCTATGGCTATCCTCACTTTTACATTGTACACAAGTGTGCATGCATTAGGTCATTTTTCTCATATTTCTTGAGAAACCCTCAGGTAGCTAGTCACTTGGTTTGATGAACCAAGAATACATTAATAACAATAAGTTAAAAAAAAATATTATGTCCTATTTGTGTGCAATCATTTCATGTTATATAGGACGTAGATATAGGAAAAAATTATATTTTGATATCTACTTAAGTAGTTACACTAGGTGTGTATGCAAAATACATTGGCTCACCACTTGCATAATCTCCATTACCATTGTGTATATCTTCTATTTTATAAATAATCCTATTCATGCAAGCCTTCCATGTTTTTTATGTGAGTTCACTCAAAGAAAAACGCTCAAAAATACTTTTCGCTTGGTCATCCATTTTTTCTATATAAAAAATTTACATGTATTTTTCTTTTACATCAAGTAAATAAAATTGCATCAATAAGAAAATAAATGAGGATTCCCTCACTTGATTTCCAAGATTTTCACTGTCCTTTATTTTTTCACGTATGTACATATATATATATATATATATATATATATATATATATATATATATATATATATATATATATATATATATATATATATATATATATATATATATATATATATATATATATATATATATATATATATATATATATATACACACACACACACACACACACACACATATATATACATATACATACATACACACACACACACACAATATATATATATATTTATTTATTTATTTATATATATATACACGTTTGGAATTATTTTTGGAGCTCATTGTCTTGATAGAGAATTTTTATGGTAAACCCTTGTCTACCCACACTTTCACACAAGGAGTCATCTTAGTCTCTTTTAGTCCCTACACACTTTCACATACACACCCCCACTCATATTCTCCATCCCTCCATCAAACCTGCAAACTCCATCTTCCCTCTCACCCTTCTTCACCATTCCCATCCCTCTTCAATTTCATAGCTTCTAATCAGTGTCTATACACACATAAAAACTCCCATCATCTCTTTACAATCAATTCCATCTTACCATTCCTCTTCACCCATTCCAAAAAAACAAAAAAATCAGCAAAATATTTAAGTTCACCTCTACAAAGAGAGAATTTGCAGCATCAAGCACTCCAAAATCTTCACCTCAATGGAACTTCAATGACAAATGCAACTATGCATGAACTATGTGTGCCTACTACTTTGTTGACCATTACATAGGTAAACTTTTGTAGCTTCTTCATAGCTTTCACTCACTCTATGTGATTGCTCCTCCCTTTTTAGGACTTGTCCATTGATAACTCCCATGTGTTGCATCTCGTGTGCATATATTAGTCATCTCTCAAGTTACTAGCCTGTTAACATGAATAACCATCAACATAATCATATAAGGCACCTAACCTCAAGAAATGTACACAGTGAAAAACTATCTCTCTCTCTCTCTCTCTCTCTCTCTCTCTCTCTCTCTCTCTCTCTCTCTCTCTCTCTCTCTCGCTATTGAATGATTATCACCATGATAAGTTCATCTCTCATTCTTCATCTAGTTCTCTTATTATTTGGCACAAGAGACTAGGTCACATTAGTCTTCAAAGCATTAAGCATTTGAAGAAGGAAGGACTTGTGGAAGGTCTACTAGATTTGCAAGTCAACAAGGAGCAACATCCATGTCCATCTTGTCAATTAGGAAACCAACAAAGAACCAAGTTCAATTATAGTACTTATAGAGAAAGGCAACCCTTGGAGCTCATACACTTGGATGTTTGGGGACCAAGTCAAAACACATCTCTTGGAGGAGATTATTACTTCTTGACATTTGCGGATGATATGTCAAGAAAGGTATGGATTTACTTCTTGAATAAAAAATATGATTTGTTCTCTTATTTCAAGGAATTCAAAGAAAAATACTTTCTTCATGAAGCTCTTCGACCTCAGCTTCCAATACTTCACACACTTGCTTGCTCTGTTGAGAAACTTGAATAATGTAGAGCCATCACGATTTAGACAGATCTTTTTTATCATTTTCTCTCCATAGTGGATATATTGTGAACACAACTTGTTCACAATGCTGCGGAAGTACGAACATATCTCGGCATTGTCCACACCCACCTAGAAATTCAAAGCAATGGTAGAGAAGGAATGTGGAAGATTTATCAAAATTCTTAAATCAGATCAAGGTGAGAAGTTCAAGTCCAAGGAGTTTGAAGAATTGTGCTTGCAAGATGTAATCCAAAGGAAATACACATGTGCTTACACTCCACAACAAAATGAAGTGGCTGAGAGAAAGAATAGAGTTATTGTAGAGCATGCCGGAGCTATGCTGAAAGAAGATAACCTTCCAAAAGTGAAACTCACTAGGGATTTCATTGACGCGATCACGATCGCGTGATTATGTTAATAACTCTAGTAATTACACAAGAAACGTGATCACATTAATTGTTAACGTGACTTTGATGATGACCTGCAAAAACCCATAGAGACGGTTAGCCCGCCGAGTAAAAGAATATTCCCTGTGGTCCTGTCAAGGATTTTTATTTTCTCGACAGGCCCATCGAGAAAATAAAAAATCCCCACGGGCTTAATTATATAAAGTAAACAACGTGCTCACTCTGGTGCCTTGACTAGGCAAATCCCTAAGGAGTGTATCCGAGTGTCAGGTACAATCATCTCCTTGTGAATTGACCTAAGGTTACAGAGTCACAGGTCCTTTTTCTTGGGCTCAACGTGACTCTTAATTTGGTAACCACTTCTAAAAATATTTAATTCTTTTACGAACATAAAGGTACGAAACCAAAACAATTGAAAATTTGGAGAGTCATGCTCATTGCAACAAAGCGATTGGTCCAAATGAGGATTGTAATTGGTTTTAGAAGATGAGCATATGAAAACGACGAGTCGATAGTCAAGGGTTGGATGCACTGTACTAGTGTACTGGGTATATAAATATCTTTGAAGTCTTGCACTTTTTACCATCATAGATTTGAGTTGATATACATTGTCACTGCACAATATAAGAGCTATAATTCTTAGTTGGGTGAAAATAACTTTTATACATTGAATTGGTTGCATAAGGGGACTACAATCCTTGATTGGGTACAAGTAGTCCTCAATTGTGTGATTATATTGAAGATTTAGTTGAATTATTTCATGCATTGGTTTATACAAAGAGTGCATTATGTATTATGAAAGATTATTAATGCATGACATGACCAATCATATATTTTATTGCTTTCAATTGTTTTTTGTAAATAATTGGCATCATTCAGTGTAGAAGGTGATTATTCTTCGTAGCATTTGAAATTAGATGTGTCTTATTGTTTGCAAATCAAAGAGGACGTATAAATAATCATCATAATAATAATTGCATTGAAAAATTCATAGCAGTGTTGTATTTATTATGCCGTGAAGAGAGTGCATTGCAATGTGTATGCTTGCTCACAACATAGGTGATCAATATGTCGATTGACTAGCGTGCATTGCAAATTTCATATCGTGCAGATTTGATTACTTTTCTAGTGATTGGTTTTTTAATATATATTGAAAAGAAGAAAAATGTTTTTAAAACTGAACATCTAGTTCGTTTGACTTCAGTTTTAATTTAAAAGTAATGGAGAAAAATTTCAACACAGGTGGTACGAAGAAGCCAAAGAATATAAAAGCTCATGGCAAAGAGTGGGATTATGCTCACAAATATGCGGTTGATATATGGAGTGGCAATGTAAATTTTGCTTTACAACAAAATCGGGCGGTGCACCATGTATTAGGGACCATTTTTGGGGTAGCGTTACAAAGACTTGTTAGAAATGTGAACATCCTCAGGCACCTACAATTGCAAAGAGTTTGAGAGAAGAGATCGCCAAAAAAGGTGGCAAGAAACAACAAATATATAGCTTTGTTATGGATGCAAGTCAAGAGCAGTCAGAGCCAAATATTAGCTCTGTTGATCTTGTGGTGACACTAACTAACCTTCGAGAACAGCCTCCATAGGGAGACGAAATGTCAAGCAACGATCTTTTTAAGTATCACAATGAAGGTGGAGTTGGTCAAATGCATAAAAAATCATTGCATCAAAGCTCTCATATGTAGTCTCTAGAAGAAGCACAAATTGCACTCGCCAAAGCAATGTTCTTCACTGGAAGTGCTCTCTGGTCATGGAAGACAACAATCATTATGTCATAATAATCAATATCTAATTCTTCTAAATGATTTTCTCATATTAAACTGATCATTTAATGTGGGGAAGTGCCAGGGGAGAAAAGGCTAGAATATTGGTTAAGCTAGCAGACTGGCCACAGTAGGGATCTAAAGGAGGGAAAATAGGGATCCAAAGGGGGGCCATCGAGCAAAAGAGCCATGTGCAACAATGGGCTAAAAAGACCCTAAGGTTCAGCCCATTAAGACTTCCAAAATGCTAAGGTTTCAAAATTCAAAGGTTGTGTCCAAAGGGTTAAAGCTTAGGGGGAATTGGATGCTTTGTGTGCTCTCCAAAGTCAACACATATCCCTACATGGGAGGGGGCAAGCCCTTCTTCTAGGGGATGAGAGAGAAATCCACACACACACACACTCAGGCTCCCTTTACACAAAGGGAATGAGGGACACATGTCAGCTCCCTAGGATAGATTGCCACAAGGTGTGCCCAGTTTCTATTGGATGACCCTTGAAGTGGACCAATGAGAATTAAGCTAGAGTAAATCTAGTTTAATTAATTTAAAAACATTTAATAAAAGAAACCAATGAGAATTAAGTCTCCTAGAAGACTATTGGGCAGTCTCACAAGGGGTCCAATGAGCATTCAGGAGCCCAATGGCTTGCCTGATTCCTATTGGCCAGGAGGCAAAGGGGTCCAATGAGAGTTTAGCTTAATTATTTAATTACCTAAATCTCTCACAAAAGGGTAAAGGGGGGAACATGTCAAAAGGCTATCACTTATGCTGCTTAATAGTCATTGGCTTGACTTGGGGAGAGCCAATGAGGGCTCAGCAAGAGCAAATAGCAAGAGGGTTCGCCCAAGAGAGAGAGGGGGCTGATTTTTGCAAGGCATTATCACACACACACTCACAAAATCTCATGTGTGAAGAAAGAGAAGACTATCTCTTCCCAAGATTTAATGGAGAGTTCATCACCTACTCCAAGCTTGTGAGATAGAAGCCTACATCAACACACTCTTGGCATGTGGATGAAAATCCAACCAAGAGACAAGATTCAATGCATGCTCGTCTCCTCTACCAAGCTAATTACTAAGCTAAGCTATGCTAATATGAGTGATTATGTGAGGAGATGTACATCTTTCTCGTAAGATACTCCTTCTTCCTCTCAATCTACTTTCATACCCTGCTAGCTCTCACCATCTTTGAAGGTGTGTGAGGTCTTGGGTCTGAGAACGGGGATAATTCAAGTTGTGTTTGCTAAGTGTTTTGCTTAGTGCATGAAGCTTTCATCTTCATTTCACTAGCTAGTCTTGAAGGAACACAAAGAATTGTATTGTACAATGTCTCTCTTGATGGGAGAAACCATAATACAAAGCCTTTTGGAGGGGGGATCGGCTCCATGCAAATCCGGTCCTCAACTGTTGTCATTAGCTTAATTTCTCTCTCTTTTGAAATTATTGTCGATGCTATCTAACTAGGTGTTATGCTTTTTGTTGGTCTCTCCACCCAAGCACTCTTGTAATTCTCATTAGGAATCTATTCTAATGAAATGCCCACTATGTTCATGCTAATTTCCGCTACACATAAGTTTTTAGACCATTAAATGTAACACATTAAAAGGCCGCTTAGAAGAAAATCGGTGAGTGGCCCAAGATTTTCAGCTCCTTCTTATCACACGATACAAAATGTTCTCTTGGATAAATGTTACATCGAAGTCAAAGAGAGTGTTGGCACAATAATACTTGGGAAGATTTTGCTTTCAGAATGCATAATTGTGAGTGATGGTTGGTCTGGGAAGACCACTGATCAATGTAATGTTGGTTTGTCCAAGGGGAGAAATGTTCACAAAGGAAATTGATAATTTTGGTGCAATCAAAAGTGGCAAATAAATTTTTGAGGTCTTGATTAACGTAGTCAAGGAGTCATTCAAGTAGTCATGGACAACGCAAAGAATTGTAAAAACGCTAGTAAATCAATAAAGAAGTGCTTTCCACACATATTTGCCAATGGTTGTAATACTCATAGCTTAAACTTGGTACTGAAGGATTGACACACAGGTGAACAAACCACATGGTTTGCCAAAATAATTGACACAGTGCGTCAAGTTGTGAAATTTATCTTGAAACGACAAAGAGTGCTCGATTTGTACAGAATGCGCATATCAGTGATGTTGAAACTTGCTACTGAAACTCGGTTTTGCATGTATTTTTATACATTGGAATCACTTCTTTGCAATAAGTGCACTATGATTTGACACTTCGATTTCACGGTCTTTGATGAATGGCAGCTTGAGCAAAAAGAAAAAGTGAAAGAGAAAATTACATGTCTATATGGAAACATAAACAATGCTGCTTGGTGGAGGAGTGTAATGGATGCATACCATGTAATGATTGTTACCATATACATGTGGTAGTGATGTGTGAACACACTAGGACCGCCGAGGCAGTTTTTCCCTCTTTAGGAGGTTTTTCCCCCTGTGCATTGTATATACGCCCATCACTCTAGGGCTATCTATCTTTCCATTGCACACTAAGTAACACACTCTCTATTGTGTGCCTTGAGCTTCCTTTGTCTTCTCCAAGCTGTGTGTGTTTCTCTACAACCCTAATTCCAACAATTGGTATCAGAGCAGGTCACGTCCTCTCGGGCTTAGTCGCCAGCTGCTCCAGCACATGCCTTCTCACTTTCTCCGATTTCAGTGAGCTTTGGCGAGCGTTCGCAGGTCGACAAATATTTTGGGGGGGCTTGAAGAGCTTGGTCTGCTCAGAATTTTGATTTGGGCTCATTTCGGCCTCCGTTTTCACTACAGGCAGTACTGCACAGGCTATTTCGTCATTTTGTGCAGAATTTCTGTCAGTGCCGTTTTCTGCATAACAGGTGCCTTATAGTCTTCTACTATTTGTGCTATATAGCACAGGTTGTTCCCACTCTGTTTCTCCTATTTTTGGGCAGTTTTCACATCAGGTGCAACATTTACCAAGGCTGACAACAACAACACAGATGTGTTCAAGATGTTTGCTACTGTGGATAGGTTGGATGGAGACAACTATCCTATGTGGGCTTATATGATGCAACATGTTCTTGTGTCAAAGGGTGTCTGGAACATTGTGCAGGGCATTGATGTACGTTCTGGTTCTGAGGATGTAGGCGATGTTGAGGATGTTGCAGGTCTTGCTGCAAGGATTGCAGTTATTAGAGTTGTTTTGCCTACGGCAGAACAAGCTCATTGGGATGTTAAGGATGCGCAGGATCATGCATTGATTGCGTTGTCTGTGAAGCGCACCATTGTTCCTCACATTCGTTCAGCAAAATCTGCAAAACAGGCTTGGGATATTTTAGCAGGTCTATATGCAAGCCGCAATGAGGCTAAAATTTCTTTGCTGCGTAAAGAGCTGGAATCAAAGATTATACATGAGGAAGATGATATGGACACTTTCCTTGCTAGTGTCAAGGATATCAATGAGCAACTTATTTCTGCAGGTGAAGTCATTTCAGATAGTTCCCTTGTGCAGACTGTTCTTGATGCCTTACCAGATTCCTACCAGACTTTTGCTAGTACTTGGAGACTGATGACCCAAGGAAATCCTGAAGTTGTCAAGTTTGATGCATTATGCACATTGCTGTTGCAAGAGTCACTTTCTAGAAAAAACAGGACTAGGCAGCGTGCATTTGAACAGGCTTTTATTGCTTCTCAAAGAAAGGGTGGTTACAACAATGCAGCCACTTCTTATGGTTCTGCTGCGAGTGGCAAAAATTCTGTTCCTAATGCTTCTGCTGGCAGTACTTCATCTGGCAATTCTGGTGATAAGGGCAAAAAGAAGATGCGTTGACATTATTGTAAAGCCAATTATCACTTGATCAAGTCGTGTCCTAAGTTGAAGGCCAAAGAGGCTAAGAAGAAAGAGGGTGGTTCCACTACAAATGCTGGTTCCACTACAAATGCAGCCATTGTTGAGTCTTCTATGAAAGGAGACTGTAATGCTGATGTGATGCAGAATGGGCTTTTAGCGCAGAGTGCACTTACAATCCTGCTGTCCATGATGCATGCTTGTCAGTTGCTGCAGATTCACATGTGTGGTATTTCGACAGTGGTGCTACAAAGCACATTACCTCACATCGTGAATTGTTTACCTCTCTCGAGTCTATCCCTCATGGGAATTCAGTCACTTGTGCCAACAACGCCTCTTATCCAGTTTAGGGAGTTGGAAAGATTGTGCTCACTGCTGCTAATGGCAATTCCTTCACACATGTTGATGCACTTTATGTACCTGGGATCAAGAAGAATCTCTTGTTTGTATCCGCACTTGCTAGACTTGGACTTGTAGTCAAATTTGTGGATGAGAGATGTACAGTTCATGATCTCAATTTTGGTGATGAAATTGTTGCATCTGGGCTTTTGTGCCATGGGTTGTATAAGCTCACTTTGTATGACAAGTGTGGAAAAAATTTTGCAAATGCTGTTGCAGATTCAAGGGCTATTTCAGATGCAAAACTTTGGCATGCACGTTTTGGTCATCTGAATTTTGCCAGTTTACTGCGTTTGCAGAAATCTGATATGGTTGCTTCTTTGCCGCCTCTTGAAGCACCTGTCAAACATGTTTGTGAAGGCTGTATTTTGGGTAAGATGCAACGTTCTAAATTTCCAAAGGATGGTTCGGGCCACATGTAGGTTGCAGCTTGTGCATAGTGATGTTTGTGGGCCCATGCAAACTCCGTCCTTGGGCAATTACCTGTACTTCATGACTTTCATTGATGATTACTCCAGGCATGCATGGGTATTTCCGCTTAAAGCGAAGTCCGAAGTTTTTATGTGCTTCAAACAATTTCTGGCTATGGCTAAAAATGTCTCGAAATGTACTATGGGCACCCTCCGTTCCGATCGAGGGCGGGAGTATATGTCTCATGAATTTAATGCATTTCTGGCTAGTCGGGGGATAAAACACTAATGTACAGTGCCTTATACACCTCAGCAAAATGGTGTTGCTGAGAGGAAAAACAGGTCACTAACGGAAATGGCACGATGTATGGTCAAAAGTCAAGCTTTGCCGCATTCTTTTTGGCTTGAGGCCATCATGTGTGCCACTTATGTACTTAACAGGTGTCCTACGAAAGCTTTGCAGTCTATTACTCCATATGAAGCATGGCATGATAGAAAACCTTCTATTGAGCACATGCGTGTTTTTGGCTGTTTGGCATATGCTTTGGTGCCACAAGTGCAGCGTAGAAAATTGGATGATAAGGCTGTCAAATGTATTTTTGTTGGTTATAGTGCTGAAAGAAAAGGTTACAGGTTGTATCATCCACAAACAAAACGTATTCTGGTTTCTCGCGATGTAGTGTTTGTGGAAGATTCTGTTCAGCCCTTGCTGTCATGTACTAGAGACAGTAATGTACGCTCACAGGACATTTATGACACTTTGTTGCCTCTTTTTAGTGGTGGAAATACGAATGTAAGTTCCAATGAGGCAAATGTACAACCTATGGGGGTTTCTGAAAATGTTCTAGATCAGCCTATTACTGATGTAGATGTACATGATGTACTTGATGAGGAAAGGGCTAAAAATGAGCAGGCTAGAGGTATGCCAAAATGGCTGGTGCACACTTTGCGTGACAGTAAATTGGATGCACCTTTGTCTAGTCGTACTCGTTCAGGCTCTCTCCATGCATCTTATGCATCAGATTGTTATGCTTTGGCTGTGTCTAGCTTACATGATGTTGAGGAGCCTCTGACTTTTGATGAAGCACAAAATTCAGAGAATTGGATGGCTGCCATGCAATCAGAATATGATGCACTTATAGAAAATGACACATGGACTTTATGTGATTTGCCTCCTGGCAAAAAGGCCATTGGTACGAAGTGGGTTTACAAGTTGAAACGCAAGCCGGATGGTGAGATCGATCGCCATAAGGCTCGACTTGTTGCAAAGGGTTATGCACAGCAAAAAGGCATAGATTATGAAGAGACTTTTGCTCCCACTTGTCGTATGACTACTGTGCGTTTTCTATGTGCATTGGCAGCTCATTTTGGTTGGGATGTACATCAATCAGACATTGTTACTGCTTTCTTGAATGGTGACATATTTGAGGAAGTTTATGTAACGCAGCCTCGCGGTTTTGTCATAAAAGGACAAGAGGACAAAGTGTGCAAATGTAACAAGGCTTTGTATGGGTTGAAGCAATCTCCTCGTGCTTGGTATTAGAAAGCTGACACTCATTTGGTCAAACAAGGCTTTCGTAACAGTCCAACAGAAAGCACATTGTATGTAAAGCGTGAGGGTGATGTACTTCTCATTGTGGCTCTTTATGTTGATGATTTGCTGATCACTGGACCAAATGAGAGACATATTGCTGAATTTAAGGCTGATTTGAATGCTACTTTCAAGATGAAAGATTTGGGGCTGTTGCATCATTATTTGGGTATACAGTTTAAGCAGTGTGATGGTTGTATTGCCTTGTGTCAGAAAATTTACATAGAGACATTGCTATGTAAGTTTGGACTTGAGGATTGCAAACCTATTGCCACTCCCATGGAAACAGGTTTGAAGTTGAGTCTACATGATGCTAGTGTTCCTGCTGATGTCACTCTTTACCAAATTGCTGTTGGCTACCTCATTTATGTATGCAACACGAGGCCGGATATTCAGTTTGCAGTCTCACAGGTCAACAGATTTATGCATAGCCCAGGGTCTAAGCATTGGCAGGCTGTCAAGAGGATTTTCCGCTACCTTAGTGGCACTTTACATCTTGGCTTGTTTTATCCCAAGGGGGAATCATTGCCGCCAGACTTACATGATTTTTCGGACTCAGATTGGGCTGGTTTTTTTGACACGCGAGTGTCCACAAGTTGTTTTTGTTTCATGCTTGGCAGTTCATGTATATCATGGTTGAGCAAGAAGCAACCTACTTTGGCCACTTCGAGTTGTGAGGCTGAGTACAGGGCAGTCTTCATAGCTACGGTTGAGTGTGTATGGATCAGACACCTTATGGCTGATTTGGGTGTTGGACAGAACACTGCCAACACTATCTACACTGACAGCCAGAGCGCATTGGCAGTTGTGAGGAACCCAGTTTTTCATGCTCGCACAAAGCACATTGAGGTGCATTACCACTATGTCAGGGAGAGGCTCTCAGCAGGAGAGATCAACTTGGCTTATGTGCCAACACAGGACAACCTTGCAGATCTTTTCACAAAGGCATTGTCTCGTGAGAAGCTTGAAGCTTTCCGCAAAGCTTTGGGCTTACTCCCCTTTGTGGACTGATCCTGTCCTCAGGGCATGGCACTTCCCTTTACTCATGTGCCAGCTCTCGTTCACCGCATCACTTCAGGGGGGATTTGTTACCATATACATGTGGTAGTGATGTGTGTGAACACACTAGGACCGCCGGGGCATTTTTTCCCTCTTTAGGAGGTTTTTTCCCCCGTGCATTGTATATACGCCCATCACTCTAGGGCTATCTATCTTTCCATTGCACACTAAGTTACACACTCTCTATTGTGTGCCTTGAGCTTCCTTCATCTTCTCCAAGCTGTGTGTGTTTCTCTGCAACCCTAATTCCAACAATGATGCTCGTTATGTTTGCGATTCGCAACCTTGATCAAAAGGCACTCAAGAGGGGGAATGGGGGAACACGCCCAGCACAAACACAAGGGCCTCTCTATAGCTCAAGGCACATACAACACCCCAATCCACTTAGTGAGCACCTTGGACTCACATAATTCTCAATATCGCACACACGATCAAACACAACTGGATGCACCGCACTCAAATAGACACTTGATCAACCCGCACCCACAAAAAGGCTGCAATTCACCGTCTACCCTTGCACACAAACACCAAACACAATCTTTCTCTCTCTCTCTCTCTCTCTCTCTCTCTCTCTCTCTCTCTCTCTCTCTCTCTCTCTCTCTCTCTCTCTCTCTCTCTCTCTCTCTCTCTCTCTCTCTCTCTCTCTCTCTCTCTCTCTCTCTCTCTCTTTGCACACACACTCATCAGGGGGGGCGCACATGCCATCACACACCCGGCATCACATGCAACAGAGCAGAGAAGGAGATGGGAGAAAGGAGATAGCACGACAAAACGCCAATCTTCAATGGGGAGACACCATTCTCTACTCAAAAAACACCATAGCTGCATGCCCGGCTTTACAAAACACACAAGGGGAGACACCCTCTGAACCCTCTACAGAAAAAAAACAACTCTTGGCATTTTCCCTGTGGCTTTCCAAAGCCTCCCTAGGCGAAAAAGCCCTCAAAAACATTCATTTTGGCCCTCTTATAGGGAGGGAGCATCCTTTTTTGGAAATCTTGGTTCCTTTTTGGCACATGGAGGTCTCTTTGGAATTTGCTTGGATGGCGTGTTTTCTCTCTCTCTCTCAGCGACCTCGCTATTGCCTCCCAAGTTTGCCTTCATAAATTTGTGGCAGGGGGGCTAGCGGCGATTGGGAACAAGGCCCAAACAAGGCCCTGCCACGTCATCTTCCTGCATGCCGCCTGCAGGCAGGTCCAACCACCCAAACCGGTCCACTCCAGCAAGCTACACCATGACAGCGGCCAAAACAGCCCCATTTCTGCCCACGCAGAGCCAGCGCAGAGGCAACCATTCCGATATTGCCAAGCTCACAAGAGCTCTCCCCACGGCTTCGATACTGAAGTGAAGGCCACCCTCTTACACATATAGTCTCCTTCACCCGCGCTGTGTTGCGCATGTGGGACATTACCCATTGCCACGTGGCACCCTCTCACAAACTCTAGCGTTTGAGCCTCAAAAAGATCATCACCTTTTCACAAAAAACTTCACTTTTTTGGTTCAACTTGATCAACTGTCACCCGGTGCTCAAGGGTCCCATGGTCACCTGGTAAAGACCCACCGAAACCCTGCATACTAGGCTTGACTACACCTGCCATGTCCACATTTCGATCCCTCGACGCCCTCAAACCAAGGCCTCCAAAAAAAATAAAAAATCATATGCAGTTGCCCTTCCACTATCCACCACTGCCAATTTTGATCGGTCATGTCTTTGCGCTCCAACCTCGGAATGGAATGCCGTCTCTTCCTACATATCCCATATGTTGCATACCATCTTTGAGAACCCTGGTGAGACCCAAAAGATCAACGCACGCACGCTTTCCAATTTGGTCGAACTGCCCCAGATCCGGCCCTCGTCCAAACTTCCACTGCTCATATCTTGGACAGCATGAGTCTGATCATTGATTTAAAAGGACCGATACGCTCCATAAATTGAGCACTTCAGCCCTATCACTTCACATTCACTTCTCTGGCCTAGCCGCACATGTCTATCCCGTCGGGAATTTGCAACCACCTTCACCTTCAAACTGGCATATCTCTCTCTACATAGATCTGTTTGATGAGCCGTCTGGATCGGCTTCTATAGCACATTGAACACCACATTCCAAACCACTGACTCGGCACTTTGGACACCTTATCATGTAGCATATCTATGGAAAGAGATTAACGTACAGATTGCAGATCTATTATCTTCGCTCAAATCAGAGATCATATGTGGGAGTTATGGAAGGCCGAAAATCATAAAATTTTCCACCACCTTTTTGGGGGAAAAAGTGCATCCTTTGACCACTCTTACACATCTCTTACACACCCACCATTCTTGCATACATGGCGTACACCTATTCGTCAAAATGTTAATCACCTCCATAAGCTCATGGAAAATAAAGAGGCCCTCCTACACCCCATCCTCTTCCTAATACCAAGCCTTCTGCAATGTACCTGCCTGCAACCTCTGCTTGGCATAGAACACTTTCCAACTAGGACCAACTTTGGTTGCACCATCATTGCCCACCCCCTCATTGAACATTTATGTTCAACCACCTACAAGCTTATTGCACCAAACAAGTGCACACCAACACAAACTCTCTGTACACTGCAAAAACACCTAGCATATGTACAAAACTGGCACCAATGACCCACTATCTTTGTTCATGTGGGTTGCCCAACCCCTTGTATTTCCTGTACTCACCCGCCAGGGTCAAACACCTTACATTGGTCTCCTCCATCCATTAACAACACCCTCGCATAGTGCCGCACCAAGGCACCTAACCAACTACATATCTAAATTGCTAGCAGCATACTTCTACCACTCCAAGAACTCATTGGCAACTTCCCACTTGCAACAAAGTACCTCCAAGAACACCAAATAGAACACCGCTGTGCTCACCATCCAAAGGCATACCTGCACCATCACTCGTACCAAATAGACCTAGCATACCCAAACCACCCTCCCATCCATGTAAATCTAGATACCCATCGAGCAGATCCTGCACCTTCTCAACAGCCCACTGCAAAGATACTTTTATCACCATTCCCTTCAACCACCATTCACAAACCTCCTTGGAAAGCTTGGACACCATCTTGGAATCTGCATCATCGGTCATAGATTGCACTGACTGCATAGGAAGCACCTTTATCTTTGACTCCGCACTGCCCTTCTCATTGGCCATGCACTCAATTCCAGCATCATCGAGCTCTTCCTCTTCAACTCGCCCTTCAAGGTCAATTGGCACCACCTGCTTGTCAATGACAATTACCTGCTCTTCTACGGCATCATCAAGTTCTGCCAAGGAAGAGATAAACTCGTTCTCTATCGCATCATTCTTGTCTTCCTCCATAGGCACCACTACTCTATCGCTTTTGGCAAGACTTTGCACCTGCTACACCACCATGGAATGTTCCAGAGCTACCTTCACCAACATGGTCATTAGCACGGTACTACACACCAGCTTTACTTTCATACTATTCCCTATGGGCCTCGACTGCTCCACTTGACTTTCACTAGGCATCTCGGGTTGCACTTCATGCTTCTCCTTGCCCACATTCTTTGCCTCTCTACTCACATGTAAGAGGTCAAAATCATCATACCTGGAGTGAGACGACTCGGTCTCCCAACTCGTATCTGCATCTATAGAGCTCCTATCACTCGACTCAATATCTTCCTCTGTCTCAAGCTCAGGAAACTCATCTAGCTTCACCTCCACTCTTTGACCTTCACCACACTTTAATGGAGCTTCTACAGCCGCACTCAAACTTGGGAGCAGTTCCTTTGTCCAATCTGGAACCACCTGCACATTTTCGGCAAAAATTGGAGCCGTTCTAGCCGGCATCCTCGGCATAGGAACCATTCTATCTCTCTGTAGCCAAAGAACCCTTCATTCTTCTCGCACTTGCACTTCTCTTTGTACCACATGTAGCTCAGTTACCACCACATTACACTGCCTTGGCATCACTATGTCTGACAAACCCTGCTTAGGTTTGCGCTTCTTCAAAATATTTTTGGTTTGCCCTCTCGCTAGAGCTACTGCCTCTTCTTATGACATCGGGCCATCTATCCCCACCTTATCATGCACTTCGTCATGCAGGCAATCCATGAACTTGCTCATCTTTTAAAAATTGGCATTTTTTGCAGCAGCTACCTTGATCAATTTTCCCCAAAGGGCTTCAAACTTTCACTCAAACGCTTGAAAATCACCCTCCAAGCTTTGCTTCAACCCATCTAGCTTCAACTTTACTTCATTCAGATGTGCATCCACTACAAATATTCTTCAAAAATCCACCTTGCGGCCCCTCAATCTACCTTTTCTTCGTCACCAAGGCTGTCGAACCATAGCTTCGCTTTACCACGAACCAAGAGCGGGAACACCTGTACTGCACCATCTTCTCTTGGTAAACCGCTTTCCAACACGAACAACCCATAATCTTGGAGACAGGTTTCCGCATCTTTGACCCTAGTGAAAATTGGAAATCCCATCCAAGCCATCACTAGCAGCACCTGCTCTTCAAAGGCCACACCTTTGGCATCACCAAAATCACCACTTTGACATCAACTAGGAGCATCAATACACTCCTCCGTGGAGGCACCAGAAGAGGGGGAATGGGGGAACACGCCCGGCACAAACACAAGGGCCTCTCCATAGCTCAGGGCACACACAACACCCCAATCCACTTAGTGAGCACCTTCGACTCACAGAATTCTCAATATTGCACACACGATCAAACACTACTCGACGCACTGCACTCAAACAGACACTTGATCAACCCACACTCACATAACGGCTGTAATTCATCATCTACCCTTGCACACAAACACCACACTCTCGTAGGCACGGTTTCCAATGCAGTCCACCGCCCTAGAGAGTCCGGCCCCTGTTCAAACTTCGACAGCTCATATCTTGCACACCGTGAGTCCGACCACCATCAATCTGAAAAGACTGATAGGCTCCATAAATTGAGCACTTCAGCCTATCACTTCACATTCACTTCTTTGTCCTAGCCGCACATGTCCATCCCATCGGGAATCTACAACCACCTTCACCTTCAAACTGGCATATCTCTCTCTACATAGCTCCGTTTGATGAGCCATCTAGATCAGCTTCTAGAGCACATTGAACACCACATTCTAGAACACTAACTTTGCATTTTGGGCACCTTCATTTGCTATCCCATTTGGACCATCCTTTAGCTCTCTTCGCCTAAAAATCCTCTTTAGACATACATTCTTGCTACCCTTTGGCTATCTAGGACCTTGGTACCTGTCCCAGCCTTCTGCAATGCACCTGTCTGCAACTCCTGCTTGGCATATACTACTTTCCAAATTGGACCAACTTTGGCTGCACCAATGCCAAATATGGGCAAAGTGTGGATGACATGGTGGTCTGTCCAACATAGCCTTGAAATCTCGCGGAGCTGAAAGAGTCTATAGTAGAGAAGGAGTGGCGACTATCATTCTCTAGAAAACAACGAAGAATTTTGGCCAAGTATTTTCATGCAAGATGGAAGAGAGCTCATAGTCTACCCCATAGTGTGGCTTAGATGATCAATCCGGAGTATTGGAATTTAGATCTGATGTCCAATACAGAGGTAGTCAACAATTTCTATCATGTGGTCAGCACGTTCTACTACAGCGTTCAGGACCAAATTGATTGTATCAAAGAAACAAGTCAATTAGATTAAACAAAGGTCCTTTTGATAATGATTTTGTATAGTCAATGGAAAAAGAGCAACCTGCATGGAAGTGGTGGATGATAAATGGTGGAGAGCATTACTTGACCTTACGTCCCCTTTCAATGAAAGTACTGGCACAATGTGCAGTAAACTCAAGTTCAAAGAGAAACTGGAGTATGTATAAGTATGTTCATAGCACTATTTGCAACAAACTATTAGCAGACAAAGTGGAAAAATTAGTGTATATGTTTTGCAACGAAAAGATATTGCATCACATCAAAAGTGTTGGCTACAAGGAGGAAATGCCAACCTGGTTGTATGATTGTCAAAACAAAGACGAAGAAGAGTTCAATGTCGGTGTATCTCAATGCACTATAGATGAAATAGAAGAGAATCTGGTAATAGATGTGGAAGTTAAATTACAAGGAGACCCCAACCCTCAGACTTAGAACCAGATAACAACTTCACAGATTCAATATAGCTTCAGAGTCGAATGAAGATTGTGTCAAAAGTCATTATGAAAGAGCTTGTATTCAATGTGTTTTGATCATATACAATGCTTCATATTCGCGGTTATACATAGTTTGTCGATCTCAATTGTTATGCTTAAAACGAGCATCTTGGTCACCAAATAGATTTTTAATTGGGCTAGGGGTATCTTGGAGGGCTTGCTTGAATTTATACTCATTTTCCATGTCAAACATAACATATATTCCTTGTAGAATATCTTGTGAATAGATTGCACATCGACTACTATTTTGCATCAAACAAATAAGACAAATGAAGTGAAAACAATGACCACATGTCAATGTATAGTATCCACTCTATCCATCAAAATTCTTGTAGCAAAGTGGACATTGGGAAGATGAAGATGCATCTGAAGTAGACAAGGGGACCAAATCTAGATGCAAGACAAGGTGACTGATGTGTGTCCCTTATACAGACGGAGGATTCATTCACTGTGTCAGATTCGAAACGTCTTGGCTTAAGCGGTGAATACTTTTCTCCATCTGGACTTGTGAGGGTTGGGATGTTGGCTATGGAAATTTGCTTTATTTCTGCTTCTTTCTCTTCCAGTTGTGTCTTGTAAATATCTTTCTCTCTCTTTAATTGTAGGTGGACGCCTTCAACTATCAGTGCCAGCTCATCTCGGGTGAAAGTGACTCAAGTCTCCCTGATATCATGGGTGGCAACGATTGTCTGCTTCGAAAAAAATTCTATTGGTCACCGTTGCACAAAATAAACATATAACATTTTTGCAAAATATAACGCGCAATCTACATTGTGCAGTTGAGGACAATAAACTTCCAAGTAGATCCTCTTAGTGTTTTCTTTGATCGCTTCATGGAGGCACTTCGATACCTTCCACCTTCCTTTCTTTATCTCCGCATCCTCACACGGCCATATTGTTTTGATCATGTCCTTGTCACTTCTTTACTCATCTCTTTCCATTGCATGTAGTTTGGATTTGTCCATTTTGAAAGTCGCCGAGCAGTGCGCGTCGCCTGTTGTGTCGACATACTGTGTGCTAGAGACTTCATGTGCTAAAATGCATTAATAGACGCTGGTTGTTGATCATCACGCACTGATTGGGTGCACCAAACTTGTTCATTATCAGCCATTTTATCTTAGAGCTGCAATGGACAAATAGACAAATATTCAATATCATTGACAAAAATATATTCTCACGATTCAACAGTCTCACAGATACACAAAGTAGATCCATCTTTTCCACTACATAAGATGTCGTAGGCCGACTAAATCAAATCACAACTGATGCGACTAAACAAAATCACAACTAATGGACCACTTGAACCACAATACAAATTTGGAATACCCCGGATAACACAAAAAATTTGAAATGACTAAAGATAATTGATCCAATTAAAATACAAGACAATTGATCTGACTAAAATAAAAGACATGACTCAATGAGGTGAACCACCCCAAACCAGATAATACACTTCAATACAAATGAAATACCCCGAACAACAAGACAAATGTATATCACAAAAAATGTTTAGGTCGGGTAAAAATATGGCGCAAGTTCAACAAGCGATCGTTAGACATGATTAGGGTCTCTCTTTAAATGTTCTTAATTTGAAAAATATCAAATTATCATATGCATTTCTTCTATTTTTCCACTCTCTTCATCCAGCAATCTACTTTAATCTGAATGGACCTCATAACATCTTGGTCGGGGTGGTAAAATACTTCTTCTAGAAAATAAACTTTCCTGGCTGCACTCCAAAAATCTATCAACATGTCAAATAGATAACCAAATGCATAAATGTCACTCAATTTTATGTATTCATCTGCGCACCGTGGATCGTATAGTTCTAGAGCAATCCATGGTCGCTTTGCAATCTCTACTTCCCCTGCTTTCTGTGCCTCAAAAATTGCAGGGTCTAATTGTTCTCTTGGATGCAAAGAATTAATTGACACGTGCTTAGGTGGTGTTTTGAGCATCATTCCCCAATCAATGATGTCAACATGGGGTTTATTTGTGTGAGTAAAGTCCAACATTATGTTGAACGGGTGCAGGTCGCTATGCACAATACCAGCCAAGTGAGCAGCCACAACGCCATCAAATTAAGGTGTGACAGATTGCTAGCATCTACTCAATCTCTACTTTGATCCGCACTATCTCTATCCATGGTAAGTGATTATTTGTTGGTGGCAATGACCTCCAACCATGTTGTAGCCTATGCATGTGGCATATGAACGCTCCGTGGAGAATGGCAAGCGGCACATCATGTCCCCCAAGGTGCCCCCATTGTAGTATGGAAATATTGTGATCCAGAGAGCTTTGGTGGTAAAGCCAATGCATCTTACAATGGAGGGGTGAAGTGTTTTCATTTCTTTCTCTGTCTTGAAGCTGTCAAATTTTGCCTTGCTCCCTCCCTTGTAGCATTTTCCCACATATGTGATGTGGTTTGGAAAGAAAGAGATGCCTTTGATGGTGTATAATGTGCACAACAAAAGAGCATAATCTAGCCCTTGTACCTTCTACCAAGGCCTCGTGGGGAATTCCAATAGATAAGCGCACTTGGCATTCAAAGTCGTGCGCAAGGAAGCTTGGTCTTGAGCTTTCACACGCTTCATATTGACTTTTTGTTCCTCCCATAATTTTTCCTAGAGCTCTACTTTTGTGGTATCGCAGTTGGGAGGGATATCTTCCTTTAAATCTCTGCACCAAACTTTCATATTGCCCAACATTTTCCTAACCTTGTGGTGGAGGTCAAATTATTGAATCTCTACTGGAATCAACAACTCATATGGACTTCACCTTGACGCCTACGCTCTATGTTCTCCCATATAACGCTAGTGAGTTCTTTGATGAAGACGTCGCTTTCACTAATCTACTGTATGCGACCATCTACACATGATGATATTGCCAAATATGTTCTTTTTGAATAGCATGCATAATAATTATCTTTTGATCTGGCATCATTTTAGCACTAGGCAATAAAAAACAACATATCAAATACAAATTCATGACTGCACACTGCACAAACGCTCTCACACTAGTTCAGACAAACCATAACCATGACTTGAAGACTTTAAGAAATGTGTGCGTATATATTAATAAACATTGGAAATAATTTTCACTTAAAAATGCAATGTTTACACGTGTAAAATGCAAAACAAACATGTAGTTTATAAGAACTTTATCCAGATCAACAATACATGTGAAAAATCTAAAGCATTTTAACATATTATGAATTTTTAACTTATATTTTTCATCGTGCACTCTCACATGCACTAGTTCAAACAAAGGATACACTGACTTAAAGACTTCAAAAAATTGTGCAAGATTATATTTATTTAGGTTGATAATCATTTTGACTTTAAAATGGTATGTTTACTCATGTAAAATGCAATAAAACTAAGTCACTCCCAATAAAATTATTCAGATCTAAGAGAGCATGTTAAAAACCCACAACAATTCAAATTTTCTGATAGGACAAAATACTTAAGTTTGCATTTTGTATGTTATCACGATTTGCTTCAAAAATCAAGCCTCTTGGAAGATACATGCATCGTGATGTACATATTGTCAATTTTATTTTAGCATATTTAAAACATTGAAAATTATACAAACCTGGCTAGAAAATTGCAAAGAACGTTTTGCTCTTTAAAAAAATAAAAATAAATATTTAACATGCAAATTGTTGCATATACTTTTTGACATAGAGTTTATGTAAATATAACATTTAAAATAGCGATGATGATTGACGAATAAAGCATTCTTTTCAATACGATTAGCTAGTATACATTTTCATAAGAACACTTAAAAAGAACAACATTAAAAAAATTAAACATTTGTATATGAAATACTCTTCACGGCCGCATTACCGATCAAGTATTTTCATATACTTAATACTTAAAATAATGAACTGCACATGCACATACAAATTATATGGCATTTGTATGGCTAGGTTAACAACCTGAACTCCACATTTATACAAAAACAGATTCTTCTAACAAATGACACTCAATTAGCTGCATTACCGATCGAGTGCCGCCCGAATTTCAGGAGAAATAATGGCTTGCATACGAGCACCATATAGCCACGTTACCGATGTAGTATCCAGACAGTAAGCCAATACTTACCACAAGGACACCATATTTCCTGCATCACCCAGGTGATGCCCTCGTGGTAAGCATTGTTCCATAGAACAGCTTACGCACACACTCCCATTGTGTGGTAAGGTACCTTATGACTATCGTGCAGTACAACAAAAGGCATGCTACCACACAATGTATACACACACACGCACACACATACCTGGGTCATGTGGTCAGGTACTCCGCTACTCTCGCACACTGCGACGTAGAGCACGCTCCCACACGACCCCCTTTCTCCCTCTCTTCTTGACATACTTGCAAAGTCAGTTGTCGATCTCTCTCTCTCTCTCTCTCTCTCTCTCTCTCTCAAAAGATGGCTCAAGGAATAACACCTAGTGGGTCCGACCGGGCCCTATATATATTATTTTGCGGCCCCGTCGGGCTTCTTGGTTTTCCCGACGGGCATGCAAAGAAAACTGAAATTCTCGACAGGTTTTCCGGCTTCTTTGTGATCATGTTAAGTGTAATTATGTAAATGTGTCAATAAGACCTTGTGATCACACAAAATTTGTGGTAATTACATAGATATTAAATCCTTGAAGCTCACTCTTGAGGAGGCATACTCGGGTATTAAGCCCAATGTCTCCAATTTGAAAGTTTTTGGATGCATTGCTTACATTCATATTCCAAAAGATAAGAGAAGGAGGCTTGATGCCAAGTAAAGAGGTGTGTATTCACATGTCATGACCTTCATTCTACAAGATATAGGTTGGTATACTTGGATACGAAGAAGCTCATGTTTCTAGAGATGTTGTCTTTGATGAGAATGACATGTGGTTCAAAGATACTTGCTATCAAGAATTCTCAAGTGAAGGTGAGGATGCAACCTCTCATCCCCAAGACTCACCAATGGAGTCTAACATCATCCATGAGAACCTTCAAGAGAGTTCTCAAGAAGTCGATACATTGGAGCCCAACAGTTCTACATCAAGCTTGGTAGCCACATACATGAAGTCGATTCAACACCAAAGGTAGGGAGATCTACAAGGGAATGAAATCCACCTTAAAGGCTCACTTACACATCAAATTTTGTAGACCAACATTCAGCATTTATGGATAAAGTCGCACACATTGAAGAGCCCCAAAGCTAAAGAATCATCCACAAAGAAGGAGTGGATTTTAGCCATGGACAAGGAGTATGATTCTCTCATGATGAACAACACATGGAAGCTAGTGGATCTACCCAAAGGAAAACAAGCTATTGGATGGTTTACAAAAGTGGGTTTACAAAACAAGGCTAAATTATGATGGTTCCATTGAAAATCATAAGAAGGCAAGGTTAGTTGCCAAAGGATTTTCTCAACACTATGGACAAGTCTACGATGAAACCTTTTCCCTGGTTGCAAAGATGACAATGGTAAGGCTAGTCATTGCTTTATCCTTATTCTTTGGATGGATACTTACCCAAATGGATGCCAAGAATTCTTTCTTAATGGATGGATAAATGGATGTCAAGAATTATTTTCTTAATGGAGATATGGATGAATTAATCTACATGTTTCAACCTCAAGGTTATGTGAGTGGAAAGTACCCACACACAGTTTGTCAACTCATCAAGGCTTTGTATGGTCTCAAGAAAGCTTCAAGAGCTTGGTACAAAATTACTCATAGGTTTCTTATTTCTCTTGGATTTCATAGTAGCATTGCAAATTCTACTCTCTATATCAAGCATGAAAGAGAGGCTATCATTATTCTTGTGCTTTATGTGGAGGATCTCATTAATACAGGGAGCAATCAAGCACTCATTGAGGAGGTTAAATCTCTCTTGAAAAGGGAGTATGAGATGAAGGACCTTGAAGTTAATAGGAGCCCTAAGAGAAATCACACTTTCTCAAAGGAAGTATGCCGGAGACATTTTGAAGAGGTTCAATATGGAAAGCTATATACCAATCTACCCACCTATGGATGCAAACTCCAAGCTCCTCAAGGATGATGGATCTAAACAACTAGATTCTCATATGTATGAAGGTTGTTGTAAGTATCATTTAGCTTACAATCACAAGACCGAACATATCATATTCCATGAGTATTGTAAGATAATTCACGGAGATGCCAAGAGAATCACATTGGATGGAAATGTTGGGAGAAGAGCGGAATATCGACCGCTTAAACTATTCAACACAAGCTCCCAAGCATCACCATCAACCTTTCCACCTCACTTCCAATTTCCAAGCACACACACTCACACCTAGACTATCACACACACACACACAGAGTAAACATATAATTGACATAGACATGCTTGTAAGAGAGTGTAAGAGATATGTAAGAGATGTGTAAGGGATGGAGACTAGATTAGAGAGTACACAGAAAAATAACCATGGCTAAGAGAGTAGAGAGGAGAATCTGCAAGAGAAAGGCCTAAATCTAGCCCCAAACTCCACCGCACCTCTCTTGTGGAGTTGGTATTTAATATATTATTTTTGAGTTTAAGGTGCCAAAAATTGAGGCCCCTCTTTTTACAACCACTTCACTTTTGTAAATGAGTGAAGCTCATTAGTTCTTGCATGACCCATAAGGGGAGTTCCCACTACAACTATTTACAAAGACATAGTGGCTTATTGAAATGATGTTCTAAGATACTATGAAAATATAAAATGGCCAAGAGTAATTTCCGTCGCCTTTTCATCAACTCCCCGCATTCCACTCTACAAAATAATCATCAACTCAATTAGTAAAATAAATAGACAGCACATAATTAACCATTACGCCAGCTATCCCAATTGCAGCTAACCACTACAACAGGAGGGTGTCCAGTCTCGTAACATCCCTCCCACCAAGGATAGCAACTGTCCTCAGTTGCTCAACAGAAATCAACTGGACCGTGAGTGATGGAAAGTGTGGAGAAGGTTGGGAAAGTTATGAAAAAACTTTTCAAGCATCCATTTGGCATCCTCTCTAGGGTGTCCCTTGAAAGTCAAAAGGTAACGGTTATAAACCATTTCAGTGCGTGTAGTGGTGGTCTCATGGTCAACTATTTTATCAGGGATGAGTTGCTCTTCCTGGTCTACAAGTGAAGGTGGGTCTTCATAAATGTGGTGTGTAGGTAGGGGTCCTCAGAATGGGCATAAAAGACTAATGTGAAAGGCATTGTGAATGTGCCAATGTGCAGGTAGTTCTAAACAAAAAGAAACTTCATTAATGACAGCTGAAATTTTGAAAGGTCCATAAAAACGAGGAGCAAGCTTAACAAAGACATTAGTATCAACACTTTTTATCCTTTGTTTTTCGATGCGAAGTAAAACATGATCACCTTCTTTGAATTGGTGTGCCTTGCGATGCTTGTTAGCATGCTTGGTGTAAAGTTCTTGTGAGTGTTTAATGGCAGAATGCACACTTCCATAAATATCATGAAAGTCAGTAGTAGTGAAATCATCAGCGCGGCAGGCACAACATTAGAAAGACGTGAAGCAGGAGTAGGAAGAGAGTGACCATATAAAATTTCAAATGGAGACTTACCCGTGGCAGTGTGAGTGGTGTTGTTGTATGCAAATTTCAAAATATGTAGGTAATCATCCCATTTCTTAGGCTGAGAAGAAACATAAGCCTTTAACAAGTCAATAATAGTGCGGTTGGTGACTTCGGTTTTGACCATTAGATTTAGGATGAAATGTAGAAGTGAAGTCAAGTGTAGTGCCAAGATTGTCAAACACAGTAGTCCAAAAAGCACTATAAAATTTTGAATCTCGATAAAAAATAATCACTTTAGGCAAACCATGATGTGGGAAAACAGTCTTAAGAAACAAAAGTGCAGCTTGATGTGTTGTGAGAGTTTTCTTACAAGGAACAAAATATGCTTGTTTAGAGAAACGGTCAATAATAGTCCATATCATGTCATGTTTGTGCTTTGTGAGTGGAAAACCAGTAACAAAATCCATTGAAATATGTTTCCAAGGTCTTTCAGGAATGGGGAGAGGGTGTAAAAGTCCCAATTTCTTACCTGTATAGCTGCTTTGATTTTTTGACAAAACAAACAAGTTGAAACATACTGTTTAACATCCATTCTCATAGTAGGCCAATAGAAATCACGACATAAATTTTGAAAAGTTGCAGCAAATCCTCTATGTCCAACATAAGGTGGTTTGTGCAATTCTTCAATAATTAATGTACGGAAAGGTTTAGTCACACACAATTTTTGTTTGAAATAAAGAAAGTTTTCTTGAATAGTGTATTCGAGGAATGTGTGTACGGAATTATCAAGCACGTGGAGCCATGTCGTTTTGAAGTCATCATCATGTGCATAAGTGTCAGGCATAGTGTCAAATGAAGTTCTCGTAATGGTTGATATATTATTAAGTGAGGGTCTTCTACTCAAAGCATGAGCTACAACGTTTTCTTTACCAGGTTGGTATTGAATGTTGGGTTGAAAACTTTGAATAAAAGCGGCCCACTTAATATGTCTATCATCTATTAAGGGCTGAGAAAGTAAATATTTGATACTTTGTTGATCAGTTTTAATGATCAAGTCAGTACCCATTACATAGTGTTTCCAAATTTTCAATGCATGTACCACAACAGTCAACTCTTTATCATAAGTACTGAACTTTTCTTCAGACGGTTTGAATTTACGACTTTCGAAAGCAATTGGATGGTTATCTTGCATAAGGACTGCACCGGTACCTTTTCCACTAGCATCAGTGACTACCACAAAGAATGGTCTTTCAAAATGAGGCAATTGCAATACAGGTGCATTAGTCAAAGCATGTTTAAGTGCATTAAATGAGTTTTCTTGCAAATCAGTCCATTCATAAGGCGTGTTTTTCTTCAACAAGAGAGTCAAATAATGTGATTTGTAAGCAAAATTACGAACAAATTTCCTGTAATAGCTACAAAGACCGATCAAAGATCGTAGCTCATGCAAGTTTTTGGGTCTAGGCCATGATTGAATGGCTTCAATTTTCCTTGGATCGACATGCATTCCCTTACCCGATACAATGTGTCCCAAATATTCAATTTCATATTGGAAAAATGAACTCTTTTTAGGATTTAAATACAAGTGATTTTGTGCAAGCAGATCAAATACACGTGTTAAATGTTGTTTATGCTCTTCTTCAGATTTACTGAATACCAAAATGTCATCAAAAAATACAATCACAAAATCTTGATGGTCAATGAAAATTCTATTCATCATGCATGTGAATGTGGCTGGTGCATTTGTCAAACCAAATGGCATGACAAGGAATTCATAATGTCCAGTTTGTGTTCTAAAAGGAGTTTTGTGGACATCATGTTCAAACATTTTAACTTGATGGTACCCTGATTTGAGGTCAATTTTGCTAAAGATGTTTGCCCCTTTCAGTTTGTCTAATAGATGATCCACTCTAAGAATAGGAAACATATTCTTAATGGTGATCTTGTTTAAAGCCCTGTAGTCGATACACATACGAAAGGTTCCATTTTTCTTCTTGACAAGAAGTACTGGAGCTCCGTATGGTGAGCTACTAGGTCGGATTAGGCCTCCATTAAGTAAATCAGTGACTTGAGTTTGTATTTCCTTGTGTGGGGTAGGATTTACATGATAAGGTGCTCTACAAGGAGGTTCACTATCCGGTATGATGTCAATTTTGTGGTCTTCTAAGCGTGATGGTGGAATTCCAGGTGGCAGATCATGCATGAAACAATCTTTAAATTGTGAGAGAAATTCATCGTGTGCGGAATTACATGAAGTTTCAATTTCAGCAAAAATTTGATTTACCAATACTAGATAGATTTTCCCCTGTTTTCGAATCGCTCTTTTTGCTTGAGTGTGAGAGAGGAGTGGAAATTTTTGATGTGCCAGTGTTGCTTGGATGGATAAATTTTTATTATTATGAGTGAGAGACATTGTACGTGTTTTATAATTAATCAACGGGTCAAATTCATGACGAAATGGCATTCCCAAAATCATATCAAGACCATGCAATGGTGCTACCAAAAATGTATGTGCTTGTGTGAATTCACCAATGCAAACTTCAACAGTGACTTGAGTTTTACAATTAAAACGTTGATTATTAAAAACAGTTTTGACCTTGTGAGGGGATGAGAATTCAGAGAGTGATAGTTGTTGTGCCAATCGTGTGGAAATGAAATCATGGCTACTACCATCATCTAACAGAATGGTGACATTTTCACCCTTGACAGTGCCTTGCACTTTAAACAAAGTGTGAGGAGATATAGGAGTACCTGAGGATGGGTTTTCATGGTTATCATAATCAGGATCATATCCCTCACCGTAGTTAGCTTCCACGTCATTGTCGTTGGGTGTAGCATCTTCGATGAGGTTAAGAGTAGCTCCGTTGGGGCGGTTGTTGTTGAAGGGTTTTTGACTTGAATTTCTGTTGACTCCTTGGAATGGCCATTGGATTGACCATTGCCCTTAGCATGACCATTTGGACACTTATCTGCATAGTGACCATACTGAAAACGTTTAAAACACTTCACCTTTTTGTTACCATTAGAATTTGGAGGAGAACGTTGGTTGAAGGAATTTTGGTTGCCTCGTTGCTGGGTGTTGTTGTTGTTATTGCTCGTATGAGGTTGAGCAGTTGTAGGAGGATTGTCGAATCTACGTCTTTTGAAAAAAGTACAGCTTTGGTGTTTGTTTCTGTCAAAGTTAGTAGAGAAAGGAGGTCTCTTGTCGTGGTTAGTGTTAGCAGGTTGATCAATGTGAGAGGAATGTCCACCTTTCTTCTTTTCTGCGTTGAGAGCCAAATTAATAGCCTTTGACAGAGAATCTGGTTCGAACATATCTACCTCAGCACTAATTTGTAGTGCCAAGCCTGATATGTACTTTCGCTTCAATTGCCTGCGACTAACATGTTCAATAGCTTGCAATTGAATTAAACAATTCCAAAAACGGTCTGTGTAACCCTGTACATCTTCATTTCTACCCTGTCGAATTAAATCCCACTGACGTCGTGCTTTAGCTTTGTACTGTGTGGGCAAAAATTGGGATAAAAACACTTTTTAAATGCATGCCATGTGTGTGGTCTTCTTCCATGTTGTTTGGTGGAGTTCCACCACAATGCAGTGCTGCTAGTGAGATGATTTGATGCACACTTTACCATTTCACGCTCGAGAAAGTCTTCATCATGAAAATAGTCATCTAGTTGACTAACACATGCTAGAACCGTGCTAGCATCTTTAGTGCCATCAAAATCCTTGAAAGTGAAGGCTTTTCTGCTAATTTTGTTTTTCTTGAGTGCCGATGCAGATTCGGTGCGTGCAGAATGCAATAATTTATCTTCAAGTTCTTGCCTTCACATGCGTTCATATGTGAGTGATTGTTGCAGATTTTGAAGTTGTTCCGCAATCGTGGGTGCCTGAGGAAGGTGTTCCATGATTGCGTGATTTTTATATTTTTTTTATGTTTTTATTTTTTTCTCTTTTTTTAAATTTTTGTATAATATATATTTTAATAAATATTTAAATGGTAATGCTTAAAAAGGCTATTTGGTGATATTCACAGATGCAATATGCGAAATAAAAGAGTAAAATAAATAACAGAAATGTAATGTACTTAGCTGAAAAATAGCAGTGGCGTCCAGTCCGGAATGGCGAGGTGCTAGGAAATTGCCAGAAAAATGGACGGTCCGACTATGCGTTTGCGAGCAGTCAAATTTTGTGTGGCGCCCGATCTCTCGTATTCCCAAAAGTAATGTTATTACATTCGGTAATTTCACCGTCCAATTAAATTGAATGTTATTTTCGAGTTTCTTGTACCGCTAGGCCAATGGAGCGGGTATTGTTCGTTGTTTTTTTTTTATGCTCGGTTGCCGGCTTAGGATGGAGTGGCCACCTTCTTATGCACTTCAACCCTTGAGTTGGCCAAACTTTGTAAGGACTGTCTTTGAAGCTTAATGTCCAATGGCCACACTTTTTTTTTGAAGCATACTGGTTCCATTCGACTTTCATTAATTAATTAGGAGCGAAGATTCCTTCTGCAATGGAGAGTCCTAAGGCAAAAGTCACATGCCATGTCACCCAACCCTCCGCTTTGCAAAATTGGCCGCCATTGAGACCTCGGCTTTGCTGGCGACCATCACACATGCGTCAAGGTAGTCATCGTGGGGTTCAACGTTGCGTTCCAGCCCTGAATTCCGACCTCTTCCGACCTCCTGCAACCTGAGCACCTTTTGCGGAAGATGTAGTGCCTCCATCCTTGGTTCTCATAAGAATGCACCTGTCAACCTCAACCACCAGCACCGACACTCAGCTGCCTGCCCTCTGTACTTGCGATGCTCCCCACCATTGCAGAGTGTGATGATCTCGACATTATGAAAACTTCACTGCTTGTCCATCTTCTGGCTTCTGTCCCTTCATCCACTTTGTACCATGTGATATTGATGATTGGAAAAGAAGAAACTAATTGGTAGCACCATCGTCATCCTCCTCTCGCTATGACATTTTGGCATGCTCATTATGTTCGTAAAGTTTTCTACACCAAGCTGGGGAAAGAGAGAGAGAGAGAGAGAGAGAGAGAGAGAGAGAGAGAGCTCGTGTCGCAGAAGAAGCACCTCATTTGAGCTTGTCCTCTGTAGCCCTACCTTGCCCTCACTACACCAGAACCCTCCACTCTGCCTCAGGCTCGCGGCTTCCATCTCCCAACCCCTACTGTTAAGGCGCCTGTGTATCCCTCCAACCCACTGTCAGTTGCACTCATTCTGGATTGCGTCCCCAACAAGTGTGCAATGGATTCTCCGGGAATTCATACGGTCACCTCCTCGCTGCTCTCAATATTCCACTAAGGCCATCGTCTCACGCCTTGCACAACTCCGACTACATTGCTCTGCTCCGTAGCTCCAACCATCCCCTAGTCCGTCTACAACTTGCTCAGGCCGTGGTCACCTCCATCCAAGGGCCCTCGCGATAGACAAACTGACGAAGACTTGAAATTTGCAGCAGAAGAGGCACCTCGTATTCACAAGTCTCTATGCCCTGCACTATTTGCAATGTTGGCACCATGCGCACACCATCACCTGATTTGCCTCTTGCCAGCTCATAGGAAAAAAAAAGCTCTCTCGGCCTTCGCCTGCCCGCACATGGCATCTCCTTTTCTCCACGTGACAGCTCCAAACCTTTTCACTTCGAAGTGATGGAAGGGATCTCCAAAGATCCCCCTTAATTAAGCAGCTTTGCAAAATTGAGCAAACATACTGGCCTCACTTTTTAAACAGGTAAAGTTTTGAGGCGTGAAGCTTAATGGCCTCACTTTTTTAACACGGAAAGTTTTGAGGCTTTCTTAATGGCCACACTTCGAATTAAAAGGTGTGAATTGCAATCGCATGGAAAAAGTTGAAGACAGCGAGCTCTCAGGCTGAGAAGGACAACGCCAAGGAAGAGTTGCACATGGTGATTGCAGTAGACAGTTTCGGCCCGAGTGCAAGAAGGAAAATGTACTCCAGACATTAGGGCAAATCTTTCTGGCCTGACTGGGCTCATTTCTGTAGTAGTCGAGAATGTAGACTTTTTGTGTGTAAGGTAGGTTTCCCACAGCGTGTCGAGAAATTCAATCCGATGCAAGAATTAAATCCTTACGAGCGACGGTGAAGCCCCGAGTTCAGAAACGCATACCGTGTCAATCATATTACCTCTTCATTAATTGATTCCAACAATTTTTCTTTAGCTTACGAAGTCGATGTCGTAAATATTCGACCTTGAGTGCCAATCTTGTTGAATCAAGACTCTTCCAAATTTCAAGTTCTTCTGTTTTTATTCGACCCCTACTCTCTTTCTCGCCTTCACAATATGCACTTACTAGGCTTTAAATTTGGAGTTTGAGACTCGACATACCGTATTTTGATAATCATGAAGCCGAAACTGGAAGCCGCTTTCCGATTAGTTGCCGATTCGTCACCGATTAACAACCAAGCAAAATTTGTTTTGCAAATTCGACTGATTAAGCCTTGAATTTCCACAAATCCTTGAGTCCTTGTATTGCAAATTTCATAAATTGCAATTTCGAGGTTGTCGATTCGAGAAATACCTTCTTGCAATTGAAATCTGATGCCAATTAACTCGAACCTGCTTGCTCTAATACCACTGTTGGGAGAAGAGGGGGAGATTGACCGCTTAAACTATTCAACACAAGCTCCCAAGCATCACCATCAACCTATCCACCTCTTCTTCCAATTTCCAAGCACACACACTCGCACCTAGACTATGACACACACACACACACACACACACACACAGTAAACATAGAATTGACATAGACATGCTTGTAAGAGAGTATAAGAGATGTGTAAGGGATGGAGACTAGATTAGAAAGTACATAGAAAAATAACCATAGCATAAGAGAGTAGAGAGGAGAATTTGCAAGAAAAAGGCCTAAATCGAGCCCCAAACTCCACGGCACCTCTCTTGTGGAGTTGGTATTTAATATATTATTTTTGAGTTTAAGGTGCCAAAAATTGAGGCCCCTCTTTTTACAACCACTTCACTTTTGTAAATGAGTGAAGCTCATTAGTTCTTGCATGACCCATAAGGGGAGTTCTCACTACAACTATTTACAGAGACATAGTGGCTTATTGAAATGATGTTCTAAGATACTGTGCAAATATAAAATGGCCAAGAGTAATTGCCGTCGCCTCTTCATCAACTCTCCCCATTCCACTCTACAAAATCATCATCAACTCAATTAGTAAAATAAGTAGACAACACATAATTAACCATTACGCCAGCTATCCCAATTACAGCTAACCACTACAACAGGAGGGTGCCCAATCTCGTAACAAGAAAAATGAGGATTCTTTGGTACATCAAAGGCATGGTTGATCATGGTCTCTTTTATGAAGCTAACTCTCCTTTAAACATCTTTGCTTACACAGATGCAGATTGGGCTGGATATAAAGTCTATTGCAGATTATTGTTGCTTACTTGGAAGTGGATTGATCAGGTGGTCAAGCAAGAAGCAACCAACAATTGCTCTTTTATCAACCGAAGCCGAGTATAGAGGAGTAGCCAATGTCACTTGTGAAGCTACATGGCTAAGGAGAATGCTTGAATAAATAGGAATCGACATCTCAGATCCTACTCAGATATTTTGCGACAACCTCTCAAGCATCTACCTTGCTAACCACCTAGTTCTCCATGCTAGAACAAAGCACATCGAAGTTCACTACCATTTCACTCAAGAGAAGGTTCAAGAAGGAGAAGTCACACTTTGTCATTGCTCTACATATTAGAAAATTTCTTATATGTTCACAAAGCCTCTCAGCTTTGACAAGTTTCATATGTTCAAGAATAAGCTTATGGTTGGCAGTGCAAGCCTGTTTAGTCTTGCACTTGAGGGGAGGTGTTGAAGAAGATGTATCACATGCATATCTAGTATAAGTTGTTGTATAAGTTGAACTTTAAGTCAAAATAACCATGGTTGATAACCCTTAGTCTCATGAGTCAATTAATCATGCCATGATTGGTGGGAGGAGAATCACTTTTCCTACAATTAAAGCAAGAAAAGTGGAAATGTCTACCTATCAGCAAGGAAATTTTGCATAGCGTCTCTCAATCTAGGATGACTTTTGAGAATCCTTGGAAATCAAAGTTGTAGTTGGTAATTACCTCTATCAACATATCAAATCTCTTGAGTCTCTAATCTAACCTCCTCAAGTTATGGTCTTTGCAAACAGGCCCTGCAGTGATGTTGTTTCTGCAGTAGCACCTACTAGCTACCTACCTAAAGATCTATATAAAGAGCTATGTAAGACTACTCATGTGAGGTGAGAAAGAGTGTAATCACAGAGGTTAAGGGACACATTTAAGTCTTATCTCAGCACTTTGTGCCTGGGGATTGAGTTCTCTCTCCCATTGATTAGTGTATCCCAAATTGGCCTCCTACACTTCATGTAGTTGCACCAATAGTAATATCACAAAGTGTTTCTCATCAGATTAGCTTGATCTATTCTCTTCATTAGTGTGTGTAATTATTTGATTCAATTACTTCATTTGTGCACCCAATTACTCTCATTTTCGCTGCAATTAGCACAAGCATTATAAGTACTATTTTGTAGTGCTTACATAGTGCTAGAGTGTACCTTGAGAGGTGCATCTAGTTTATTTTCTTGTGCTAGATTCGTTTTAACATATTTCTCTCCTTGTTGATTTACCAAAGGATGTCCTACAAGATATGCAAGTAGGGACATTTGCTTTGTCTTCATGTTTATTTCTCTCTTTGTTGCTCTACCAAAGGATGTACTACATTGATGTTTCCTCAATGGGAGTGACAACCTATGGTTATTACACTTGTTCTTCATGTCTTCGTGCTTGTTTCTCTCCTTGTTGTTCTACCAAAGGATGTCCTAGAAGATATTCAAGTAGGGCCGTTGTCTTACTGTGAGCAATGGATAGTAGAAATGACAAGAATGTTTAGAAAAGAAATTTATATAGAGCCTTTAAAATAGCCCTCAAGTTGGGGACACTTCATACATAAGCCCCCTAAGGGGCCCCCTTTTCCGAAATGTGTACACATTAAGCACCTACAAATTCCTCGTCTTTCTATTTAGTGGTTCCAAACTTTGACCCAAACTCTTCCTACATGAATCCATGGACTTTTCCATGTAGCATGATGATGAGGTCCTTATGGCGCCCCCCATTTCCTAGATTTTGCATCACAAGAAACACTTCCATTTTTTTTTCTAAGGTCAAGTTTTTTGCATGCTCATATGGGAAACCCAATCTAGATATGTACCTAAAGAACATATTAAACATCTTGCAAAGATATTTAGATCAAGTTTTGCAACCACCATGTCGAGTGTTTTAAAAATATACACCTCTTGCTCAATGGACGCAATTTTTTGGCCAGTATTTTTTGGTGAGCGCTTTTTTGGAATCCAATGAACATATGCCAAAAATATTATTTCTCTCTCTCTCTCTCTCTCTCTCTCTCTCTCTCTCTCTCTCTCCTACTCCTAGATTTCTTTCCTTGACAATCACACATACACAAGGAACAAAACACACCCAAATCATCAAACATACACACACTCTTTAAAATATTTAGCACAACTCAATCAAAAATTGTGCTCCCTTGAGCAATAACTCTCTCTCTCTCTCTCTCTCTCTCTCTCTCTCTCTCTCTCTCCCCACCTCCCCCCCTTCTCTCTCCACCCCTCCTCCACTCCCTCTTTTCCTTTCTCTCTTTCTCTCTCTCTCTCTCTCTCTCTCTCTCTGCTCACTAGCTCTCTCTCTACCCCTCCCTCTCTCTCTATCTATATCTGTCTACATATGTCCTCTCTATCACTCTTTCATTCTACCCCCTCTCTCTTCCCTTCTCTCTCTCTCTCTCTCTCTCTCCCCCCCCCCCCCCCCCCCCCCCCCCTCACAACCTGTGGTCCAAGTGGCATGGCCACATGGACTACCACTACTAGCCACTCGTAGTCCACGTGGCTAAAAAAAAGTACTTTAAAAAAAACATTTTATTTTAATTAAAAAAAGCATTTTTATTTTATTCAAAAAAGTTCTTTTTTTTTTTGCCACTTGGACTACGGGTTGTGTGTGTGTGTGTGTGTGTGAGAGTAAGAGAGAGAGAGAGAGAGAGAGAGAGAGAGAGAGAGAGAGAGAAAGAGGAAACTTTACAAAAGATAGAGGGAGAGAGAGACCTTTATTGCTGAAGGATCACAATTATTGATTGAGGTGTGTTTGGTCCTTTTGCATGCTCACCAAGGAAAGAAATCTATGAGAGAGAGAGAGAGAGAGAGAGAGAGGAGAGAGAGAGAAGAGGATGGTAAATTCTTTAGGAGTAGGGATGTAATTTTTAACGAACAAAATATGTCCAAAGACTACTTGAAAAAATCACAAACAAAGGTATAGGTGACGAGTACAAGGAGCTTGAGGACGGTGAAGACTCAAGGAGTGCAAGTGGTGACAATGTGCAACAATGTTGACAAGATGAGGAGCATGAACCTATGTTCCAAAGATCAATAAGAGCAAGTTGACCTCTAGAAAGTTTTGTTTCTTCCTTCAACCATTTCTTGGTTTCAGATTCCGAAGAGCCGGAATCATACAAAGAAGCTATGCAACACAAATCCAAAGAAGAATGGATGAAGAGCATGCAAGTGGAGATGGACTCATTACATCGTAACCAAACATGAGAGTTGGTTGAGTTGCCTAAAGGTAAGCGGGCACTACGAGACAAATGGGTGTACAAGTTGAAGGAAAATGAAGGTGGGAAGAAAAGGTACAAGTCTAGGCTTGTGGTAAAAGGGTATTCTCAAAATAAAGGTATTGACTTCAATGAAATATTTTCTTCTATTGTAAAAATGAACTCAGTTAGTCTTGTCTTAAGCCTTGTGGCTACTCATGGTGGTTGATGCAGATTCACATGTGTGGTATTTTGACAGTGGTGCCACCAAGCACATTAACTCACATCATGAATTGTTCATTGTTCTCGAGTCTGTCCCTCATGGGAATTCAGTCACTTGTGCCAACAATGCCTCTTATCCTGTTTAGGGAGTTGGAACGATTGTGCTTACTGCTACAAATGGTAGTTCTTTCACACTTGTTGATGCACTTTATGTACCTGGGATCAAGAAGAATCTTTTGTCTGTATCTGCACTTGCTAGACTTGGACTTGTAGTCAAATTTGTGGACGACAAATGTACAGTTCATGATGTCAGTTTTGGTGATGAAATTGTTGCATCTAGACTTTTGTAACGTGGGTTGTATAAGCTCACTTTTTATGACAAGCGTGGACAAAATTGTGCAAATGCAATTGCAGATTCAAGGGTTGTTTCAGATGCAAAACTGTGGCATGCACGTTTTGGGCATCTGAATTTTGCTAGTTTGCTGCATTGCAAAAATATGATATGGTTGCTTCTTTATCGTCTCTTGAAGCTCCTGTCAAACATGTTTCTGAAGGCAATATTTTGGGTAAAATGGAGCGCTTTAAGTTTCCAAAGGATGGTTCAGTTAGGGCCACATGTAGGTTGCAGCTTGTGCATAGTGATGTTTGTGGGCCCATGCAAACTCCGTCCTTGGGCAATTACCTGTACTTCGTGACTTTCATTGATGATTACTCCAGGCATGCATGGGTATTTACACTTAAAGCGAAGTCCGAAGTTTTTATGTGCTTCAAACAATATCTGGCCATGGCTGAAAATGTCTCGAAATGTACTATGGGCACCCTCCGTTCCAATCGAGGGGGGGAGTATATGTCTCATGAATTTAATGAATTTCTGGTTAGTCATGGGATAAAACACCAATGTATAGTGCCTTATACGCCTTAGCAAAATGGTGTAGCTGAGAGGAAAAACAGGTCACTAACGGAAATGGCACGATGTATGGTCAAAAGTCAAGCTTTGCCGCATTCTTTTTGGCTTGAGGCCATCATGTGTGCCACTTATGTACTTAACAGGTGTCCTACAAAAGCTTTGCAGTCTATTACTCCATATGAAGCATAGCATGATAGAAAGCCTTCTATTGAGCACATGAGTGTTTTTGGTTGTTTGGCATATGCTTTGGTGCTACAAACACAACGCAAAAAATTGGATGATAAGGCTTTCAAACGTATTTTTTTTGGTTATAGTGCTGAAAGCAAAGGTTACAGGTTGTATCATCCGCAAACAAAGCGTATTCTGGTTTCACGGGATGTAGTGTTTGTGGAAGATTTTGTTCAGCCCTTGCTTTCATGTACTGAAGGTCTACAATAATGTAAGCTCACAGGACATTTATGACACTTTGTTGCCTCTTTTCAGTGGTGGAAGTTCGAATGTAAATTCCAATGAGGCAAATGTACATCCTATGGGGGGTTTTGGAAATGTTACAAATCAGCCTATTATTGATGCACATGTACATGATATACTTGACGAGGAAAGGGTTGAAAATGAGTAGGCTAGAGCTATGCCAAAATGGCTAGTGCATACATTGCGGGACAGTAAATTGGATGCACCTTTGTCTAGTCGTACTGGTTCAGGCTTTGTCCATGCATCTTATGCATCAGATTGTTATGCTTTGGCTGTGTCTAGCTTACATGATCTTGAGGAACCTCTGTCTTTTGATGAAGCACAAAATTCAAAAAATTGAATGGCTGCCATGTAATCAGAATATGATGCACTTATACAAAATGACACATGGACTTTATGTGATTTTTCTCGTGGCAAAAAGGTCAGGCAAAAAGGCCATTGGTACGAAGTGGGTTTACAAGTTGAAACGCAAGCTGGATGGTGAGTTCGATTGCCATAAGGCTCGACTTGTTGCAAAGGGTTATTCACAACAAAAAGGCATAGATTATGAAGAGACTTTTTCTCCCACTTGTCGGATGACTACTGTGCGTTTTCTATGTTCATTGGAATCTCATTTGGTTGGGATGTACATCAACCAGACATTGTTACTGCTTTCTTGATTGGTGACATATTTGAGGAAGTTTATGTAACGTAGCCTCGCAGTTTTGTCAAGAAAGGACAAGAGGACAAAGTGTGCAGATGTAAGAAGGCTTTGTATGGGTTGAAGCAATCTCCTCGTGCTTGGTATGTGAAAGCTGACACTCATTTGGTCAAACGAGGCTTTCATAACAGTCCAACAGAAAGAACATTGTATGTAAAGCGTGAGGGTGATATACTTCTCATTGTGGTTCTTTATGTAGATGATTTGCTCATCACTAGACCAAATGAGAGACATATTGCTGAATTTAAGGCTGATTTGAATGCTCCTTTCAAGATGAGAGATTTGGGGTTATTGCATCATTACTTGGGTATACAGTCTAAGCAGTGTGATGGTGGTATTCCCTTGTGTCAGAAAAGTTACATAGAGACATTGCTATGTAAGTTTGGACTTGAGGATTGCAAATCTATTGCCACTCCCATGGAAACAGGTTTAAAATTGAGTCTTCATGATGCTGGTGCTCCTACAAATGTCACTCTTAAATACCAAACTGCTGTTCGATGCCTCATTTATGTATGCAACATGAGGTTGGATATTCACTTTGCAGTCTCACAGGTCGGTAGATTTATGCATAGCCCAGGGTCTAAGCATTGGCAGGTTGTCAAGAGGATTTTATGCTACCTTAGTGGCACTTTACATCTTGGCTTGCTTTATCCCAAGGGGGGATCATTGCTGCTAGACTTACATGCTTTTTCAGACTCAAATTGGGTTGGTTGTTTCGCCACAGGAGTGTCCACCAGTGGTTTTTGTTTCATGCTGGGGAGTTCATGTATATCATGGTTGAGCAAGAAGAAACCTAATGTGGCCACATCTAGTTATGAGGCTAAGTACAGGGCAGTCTTCACAGCTACGGTTGAGTGTGTATGGCTCAGACACCTTATGGCTGATTTGGGTGTTGGACAGGACATTGCCAACACTATCTACAATGATAGTCAGAGTGCATTGATAGTTGCGAGGAGCCCAGTTTTTTGTGCTCGCACAAAGCACATTGAGGTGAAATACCACTATGTCAGGGAGAGGCTCTCAGCAAGGGAGATCAGCTTGGCTTATGTGCCAACATAGGACAACCTTGCAGATCTTTTCACAAAGGCATTGTCTCGTGAGAAGTGAGAAGCTTTCCGCAAAGCTTTGCGCTTACTCCTCTTTGTGGACTGATCATGTCCTCAGGGCATGGCACTTCCCTTTACTCATGTGCGAGTTCTCATTCACCACATCACTCCAGGGGGAATTTTACCATATACATGTGGTAGTGATGTGTGTGAACACACTAGGATCGCTGGGGCATTTTTTCCCTCTTTATGAGGTTTTTTTTGCCCGTGCATTTTATATATGCCCATCACTCTAGGGCTATCTATCTTTTCATTGCACGCTAAGTAATACACTCTCAATTGTGTGCCTTGAGCTTCCTTCGTCTTCTCCAAGATGAGTGCATTTCTCTGCAACCCTAATTCCAACACGTATGACTAAGAGCGGCTACTCTCAAGCAACTTGTAATCGATTTTTCTCAAGCTCTGGTAATCCAAATTTGTTATTAACAATTGCATTGTGTTCCTTATCTCTTGCTCTTTAAGTTAGTTATAATCATTCTCAAATTTTTTGTGGTTTGTGACAGCCTGTCTGCGAGGTAAATCTACTATTTTAAGTGAATAAATGGTTGTTTCTTGGTGTTTCAACCATAGGAAAGTGTTCCATGCCATAGGGCAACCTTTGTGGATAGTTTTGTTACAGTCTTTAAGACCTTGATCATGATGGATCTTGATTTTGGTACCTTGTAGGATTGCAAACATACTTGGTAGGATAGTGCCCCTAGACCTCCTAGACCTCCCCCTATATTATCGTAGCATTTCAACTTAGTTTGAGTGCCAAAAAGGTATGGCATAGAGCAATGAGACAGGACATAGGAAAATTTCATGAGTAGAGAGTGATAGATTTGCTAGTAATATATATAACTTCAATTTGTAGGTTCATTTCTTGAGGTTGACGCCCTCAAAGAGACTCAGTGACCCATTGGAGTCGCTTCTTTGAGTTTTGACATATGTTAGTTCCATATAGCTATGATGTGGATGTCCAATGATGGCAACCCGCTAACATTGGTGCCATTGCCAAGGATAGTGATCCTTAGGTGGTGAGTGACCTAGGCATAGCCGTAGCTTTCTTATCTTTAGATTTGGATATCCGTTCCATTTACACCTTAGCAGTCAAGCAATTAGACGCAAGTTTTAGTGCTTGATGGAGGCTAGATGTCAGAGACTTTCTAGATCTACTCTTGAGAGGCATATGGAATTGTGAGCGAGGCTTGGGATAGCTTCAATACCTTTGACAAAGATGACAGGGCCTAAAAGAGAAACCTTGCTTTCACCAATGTGGAATTTTTCCATGTTGAGTTGGCCACTCAAAGCCTACAACCTTGCTAGACCTTTATAGACTTTGTCTAAATGAAGAGAGCTAGATCTATAGATGTAAAAATCATCAATAAAATTACAAATTGACTTTCCAAAGAATGGTTGAAAGACAAAGTTCATATAGCTATGAGAAGTGGTTGGAGCATTGGTGAGACCAAAAGGCATCACTCTATAAGAAAAAAATCCCCATGGCGTGATGGAGTTTGTCTTCTTTTGATCTTCTCTAGCGATGCTCATTTGGAAGTAGCATGAGTAGCCATCACATATGGTGTAGTGCTCATGTTCTGCTATCGTATTGCGAATTTCATCTTGGAAAGGAAGTGGGAAATGGTCCCTCTTTGTGGTAGCATTAGGAGGCTTGTAATGAATACAAACCCTCAACTTACCATTCTTCTTTGGCATGACCACCACTACCAAAACCCACTCTGAGTCTTTGACAGGGTAGATGAAACCTCCTTCTAATAGTTTCCTTACCTCCTTGAGCATGGCCTCTTGTTGAATTACTCCTAGACACCTATGTTTTTGCACTACAGGTTTACTTCCCTCCTTGAGTTGAATGTGATATTCAACTATTGTGATGCCAATGATTTTATCATATTCATCAATGAGCAGTGTGGTAAAATTGCCTAGCATCAAAATATACTATTCGCGCTCTTTGCCACACAACTCACTAGAGAGCATCGCATGTAGCTTAATTTCTTCTACTAGAGGTTGTATACTTTGTGGCTCCGCTTGCTTTGATGGTGATGGTATATCAGGTTGCTCCATCTTCTTAGGGTCTTTGAGAATGACCCCCATCACTTCATTGATGTTTTCACTTTCTTCTGGCATTGTAGGCTACTCCTCCAGAGTGATTGTCTGAAGAGTCCCAGGAAAACTCCTATTTACAGGTTTTTAGATCCATGTCCCGTTGTCGACCTATCTTCATGTCATAGAGTATTGGATTCCCTTTTGCATCTTTCATTTGCCCTGGGCTGATTCGGGAGGTGTTCAGAGGTAAGTATGAGAGTGGGAATGTGTGTGTGTGTGTATTTTTGTTTTGTGTGTGTACTCTGTGTGTGTGTGTGTGTGTGCGTATAGGCGGTGTGTGTGTACATGTACATGAGTGCGTGTGCTTGAAAAACTATTGTTTTCAGCTTGTGTGTTGATCCGAGATGGAGGGAAAATGAAAGAAAGAGAGAGAGAGAGAGAGAGAGAGAGAGAGAGAGAGAGAGAGAGAGAGAGAGAGAGAGAGAGAGAGAGGGTGAGAGTGGAGGTGGTAAGGAGGCCCCTCCTCCTCCCTTGTTGACTTCTATGATGGAGACTACATTATTGGCCACCCCATTATTATGAATTATGCATAAATAATATCTTTTTTTAAGATGGAGCCCCATAGGAAAGAAGACTTGGGAAAAGGAGATACTCCCAGCTCCGCCACTGCTTGACAATAGTGTAGCTGCATGGCCATTTGTCCCATGGCAAGATTTCTAGCTCTTGTGAGAAGTTTCTTGTGAAGATTTGAATCACCGACGAGCGACTGTTCATCCTTGGCTCACTCGAAAACTTGCCGTCCAGCTTGACCTTCCAGGAGAGAGATGGGCCAAAATTTGTCATGCCCAGGGCAATGCTCGGTGGTCAAGGACCAGGCCCAAGGGGCTGGCTGCAAGTGTGGATAGGGATTGAGGCCCAAGGGGCTATTTAATGGGAGGTTCATTCCTAGGCAATCCCACCAGGGGCCTTTCATTGGTATCAGATCCAGGGGGAGGAGAGCTATGGAAGAAGGGGGATGTGACTTGCATAGCTTTGTGCATCTCTCTCTCTCTCTCTCTCTCTCTCTCTCTCTCTCTCTCTCTGCTCGAGCTAGGCTTCCATGGTGTGGGTAGGATCCCTTGGAAGGAGGGCTGCAAGAGCTGCCCCTTCCATGACAGGCTCAAGTTGCATGACCAAGCACGTGAGCAAGGGTTCTACATAGGAGGTCAAAGCCGATGATTTTGTGGAGAGCCGCTGAGGGCGGGAAGGGAGGCGGCCTTGACCTGCGTGAAATCGGTCTGAGTTGAGCTTGTTGTGTTTGCCACAGCCTGTAGAGGCGCTCTCGTCACATGGAGCATGCTAGGCGAGCATCACAGACGCTTCTCAAAGGGATTTTCTCCCTCGCGCAGACCCCGTAGGGCTGCTGATGCAGGGTTTAGACTAGTTTTCCTTCTTTTTCATTTTGCACGCCCTCTGTTGGCCTTTTTCATTGCAGGGAGTAGGTCCCACGCCTTGGCTTGGAGGGGTTTGTGAAGACATGCAATCATGCACAGTTACATGCTCATGCAAAGGCCTTCGTAAGGGGGGTCCATGGCTGCATAGTTAAGTGCCACACAGGGCAATGCAATTGCAGAGTAGTGTCCAATGCGCGAAGGGGCTAACACAAAAAAACCCGCCAAAGTCGTATCCCTTGAGCAAGGCTTGCATGGCTTACTATTGAACATTTCGTAGAGCATATTTATGGCGTTCGATTGATACGGCAAGGGTCGTTACAATGACCGCTATAGGCAGTTTGATGAGGATGGGGTCCTCAGGAAGGAAATTTTTTGAGTTCCTAAGTGTTGCGACATACATTACGATAATAATCACACAACAAGCACATGGTGCCTCTGTTCGACAAGTTTTTGTGTGGATAGCCAAACATCCAACGTTGGGCTCTTTAGCTATATCATGCAAGGGTATGGCAAATTGAGCTTCCCTCGATCAAGCAGAATCTATAGGGGTCCGGGACAGCCAATCGCTCAACATACATGGTGAGCAAAATTAATGACCAATGTTCAGGCGCAAGTCGACAAGGTAAATTTACATGGAAAGTGAAGACAGAGAGTGCGGCTCCTCAGAAACGCTGCTAGCATGACTTCTTCTATCTTTCTCCTTCGTAGAAATTTTAGAATACTGAATGTAAAAAGGAACTGTAACATTTAATGGCCTAATAACTTTTGTGTAGCGGAAATCAGCATGAACATAGTGGGCATTTCATTAGAATAGCTTCCTAATGAGAATTACAAGAGTGCTTGGGTGGAGAGAGCAACAAAAAGCATAACACCTAATTAGATAGCATCGACAATACTTTCAAAAGAGAGAGAAATTAAGCTATTGACAACAGTTGAGGACCGGATTTGCATGGAGCCGGTCCCCCCTCCAAAAGGCTTTGTATTATAGTTTCTCCCATCAAGAGAGACATTGTACAATACAATTCTTTGTGTTCCTTCAAGACTAGCTAGTGCAATGAAGATGGAAGCTTCATACACTAAGCAAAACACTAAATCAAACACAACTTGAATTATCCCCGTTCTCAGACCCAAGACCTCACACACCTTCGAAGATGGTGAGAGCTAGCAGGGTATGAGAGTAGATTGAGAGGAAGAAGGAGTATCTTACGAGAAAGATGTACATCTCCTCACATTATCACTCATATTAGCATAGCTTAGCTTAGTAATTAGCTTGGTAGAGAAGATGAGCATGCATTGAAGCTTGGCTCTTGGTTGGATTTGCATCCACATGCCAAGAGAGTGTTGATGTAGGCTTCTATCTCACAAGCTTGGAGTAGGTGATGAGCTCTCCATTAAAGCTTGGGAGGAGATAGAGTATTCTTCCTTCACACATGGTCAAGTGTGAGTGTGTGTGTGTCAATGCCAAGCAAAAATCAGCCCTCCCTCTCTCTTGGGCGAGCCCTAGCTGCTAATTAGGTCTGGCTTTTGCCTCATTGGACCTCCCCAGGTCAAACCAATAGGAATTAAGCAGCATAAGTGATAGCCTTCTGACATGTGTCCCCCTTTCCCCTTTTGTGAGAGCTTTAGGTAATTAAATAATTAAACAAAACTCTCATTGGACCCCTTTGTCTCCTGGCCAATAGAAATCAGGCAAGCCATGAGGCTTCTGAATGCTCATTGGACCCTTTGGGAGACTGCCCAATAGTCTTCTAGGAGACTTAATTCTCATTGGTTTCTTTTATTAAATGTTTTTAAATTAATTAAACTACATTTACTCTAGCTTAATTCTCATTGGTCCACTTCAAGGGTCTTCCAATAGGAATTGGGCACACCTTGTGGGCATCTGGCCTAGGGAGCTGACATGTGTCCCTCATTCCCTTTGTGTAAAGGGAGCCTGTGTGTGTGTGTGTGGCTTTCTCTCTCATCCCCTACCTTTGGGGCTCGCCCCCTCCCATGTAGGGATGTGAAAAGACTTTTAGGGCACACACTAAGCATCCAATTTTCCCTAGGGTTGACCTTTGGACACAACCTTTGAATTTTGGAACCTTAGCATTTTGGAAGTCTTAATGGGCTGAACCTTAGGGTCTTTTTGGCCCATTGTTTCACATGGCTCTTTTGCAGATGGCCCCCCCTTTGGATCCCTATTTTCCATCCTTTGGATCCCTACTGTGGCCAGTCTGCTAGCTTAACCAATATTCTAGCTTTTTCTCCCTTGGCACTTCCCCACATTAAATGATCAGTTTAATATGAGAAAATCATTTAGGAGAATTAGATATTGATTATTATGACATTACCTCTCTCTTGAAATCATAGTCGTCCTCGACTATGGTGTAGAGAAGATAAAGCATATGCATGAGTCCTTTTCTTAGCGGGTAGAGGATCCCTATGTTACCCTATGACATCATTCCATAATGGATGACTAGTCCATTTGGCGCTTGAGAGCCTGAGGCTTCCGCAAGCATGTCTGCACATTAGTCCTATCAATCTTCCATAGTAGAGTGACAAGCTCTACTTGGTGTTTGGGAGACGTTGTCTCCGCAAACTTGATCTAAGCATGCATACTACTTCATTTTTGTGCACAGAAAAAGAGAAAGAGAGTCTTATAAGACAAAAATTTTGTTCATTTTTAACATTTTGTACATTTGCTTACTCTTGGGAAGCATTGTAAGCATTGACAAGGTTTAGGTTATCCTTTAATTGTATGCCTTGCATCCATCTAGCATCTTCAAAAGGATAATTCTTAAACTTAATAAGATATCGTCGGATAGTCTTACCGCCTCTTAATACCTTGTCTTCATGTCGGAGAATGGACTCGGGCTGCAGCACCTCCTCGTGGTCCTCGATCTCCGGTGGGTCTTCAATAGTTGGTTCTTGAGGTGGCTCTCCTTTGTAAGGCTTTAATAGGCTCACATGAAAAGCATTGTGTATGAGCCAATGATTGGGCAACTTAAGTTGATAGGCCATCTCATTGATTGGCCTAAGAATCTGGAAGGGACCATAATACCTTTTTGCTAGTTTAGCATAGTACTTTTGGTGGCCCGTAGGATTCTTGCCCGTCGTGTGCCTTAATCGAGCCTTGGGAAACTTTAACAAGACCCAATTGTTTTCTTTAAAGGCTTGGGCTCTTCTGTGCTTGTCAGCAGTAGCCTTTTGCCTTTGCTGTGAGATAGAGATAGCATCCTTAATCTTTTGGAAAGATTCTTGTAGGTCTCAGCTATACTCATCTGCAGCGAAGATCTTCCCATGTACCTTAAGTAGCAAGGGACTTTTTGATCTTCCCTCAATTACCTCGAAAGGTGCTTTTCCTGTGGAAGTATGTACAGTGTTATTGTAAGCATACTCTACTAAAGGTAAGTACTTCTCCCATTGGGATCTTTGATCTACTTCCGTTACATAGGCTTTCAGTAGATCAAGAATGGTTAGGTTAGCTATTTCACTTTGGCCATCAGTTTGTGGATGATAGGCCGAAGAGAAGTTTAGCCTTGTTCCTAAATTCTCAAAGAGACCCTTCCAGAAATTACTGGTCATTCTAGGATCTCTATCCGACACTATGGACATTGGCAAGCCATGGTACTTGAAAATTTGTGAAATGAAGAGGGTTGCCATTTGATGGGCTTTGATAGTCTTTTTGACAGGTATAAAATGAGCTTGTTTACTGAACCTGTCTACTATCGTCCATATTCCCGTATTCCCATGGATAGACTTAGGCAATCCAAAGATAAAATCCATGGATATGCTCTCCCAAGGTGAATTAGGGATTGGCAAGGGTTGAAGCAATCCAAGTTGCTTCCCTCTATCAAATTTTGTCTTTTGACATACCACACATTTGGAAACATACTCGTGTATGTTCACTTTCATGGTAGGCCAATAGAAATATGTTTCAATTCCCTTTAGGGTAGACTGAATCCCTCTATGCCCCGCATATGGGGGAGCATGAGATTCATACATTACTTTCTCACGTAGTGAGTTAGTAACGCATAGTCTATTGCCATAGAGAAGATAACCATCTTGTAAAGTAAATGGTTCTTCTTTCTTCCCTAATGCAAGGGCTGAAATCACATCTCTAAAATCGGGATCAATAGCATACTCATCTATCATTGAAGATAGATCATTGTGAGTTGCTATGGAAACCGCATTCACTCTCGGTCGTCTTGAGAGTGCATCGGCTACTTGATTATGCTTGCCAGCAATGTGAGCAATATGAAAATGAAATTGCGAAAGGAAATTTGCCCACCTCATTTGTTTGTCGGAAAGCTTGGTCTGCGTCATGAAGTACTTAAGACTTTGGTGATCCGTTCGCAGAATGAAAGGAGTCCCCAATAAATAGTGCTTCCATGAGTCTAAGGCATGTAGAACTGCAAGGAGTTCTTTTTCGTATATGCCTAGAGCTTGCTCAACAGGGTCGAGCCTTCGACTCTCATAGCCTATGGCGTGCCCTTCTTGGAGCAGAACAGCCCCAAGGCAATCACCACAAGCATCACATTGGACCTCAAATGGTTTTGAGAGATCCGGTAGTGTAAGCACAGGTTGAGAGATAAGCTTTTCTTTAAGCTTTTCGAAAGCATTGTTCTCCTTAGCAGACCACGTATACTTAACATTTTTCTTTGTTAGGTCATGTAATGGTCCCGCAATTCGTGAGAACTTTTCTATGAAGCGTCTATAGTATGCACACATACCTATAAAGCTTCTTAGTTCATGAAGATTCCTTGGTTTAGGCCATCCTTTTATTACCTCTAACTTGGATGGATCCATTTGGATTCCATCTTGAGAGATAATGTGACCTAAATATTGAATCTCTTGCAAGAAAAATTCACTTTTCTTTCGATTAACATAAAGTTTATTCTCTCTTAAAACTTGAAATATTACCTGGAGGTGTTGCTTGTGTTCCTCCAATGAATTAGAGTAGATGATAATATCATCAAAGAACACTCCAGTGAAGGTTCGATGAGGCCTGAACAGCTTCTCCATCAAGCGGTTGAATGTGGCTGGTGCATTAGTCAAGCCAAAAGGCATGACAATGTATTCGTAAAGACCAAATGTAGTACGAAATGCGGTCTTTACAATGTCTTGATCAACTATCCTTATTTGATGATAGCCACTTTTTAGGTCAATCCTACTGAAGTAGGTCGATCCTTGTAGCTTATCAAATAGGTCTTCTACCCGTGGAACGGGAAACCTATTCTTGATAGTGATCCTATTTAGTGCTCTATAGTCGACACACATACGATATTTGCCGTCTTTCTTTTGCACTAATAGCACAGGTGAGCAAAATGGAGATGAGCTAGGCCTAACCATGCCCTTCTCAACTAACTCATGCACTTGCCGCATAATCTCCTCTTGTTGAGCTTGAGAAACTCTATAAGGAGGTTTGTTAGGCGGTGAACTTCCTGGAAGAAGTTCAATTGCATGGTCGTCATTACCTTGTTTAGGAGGTAGCTCACAAGGGATGTCGTCAATAAAAACATCTTGAAACCCCTTGAGAAAATTGGATAACTCTAATTCCTTTTGGTTGCTTTTATTTTCTTTTGCTAAAGCATTAGGTTCATTTTGAGAATCTTTAACAAAAATCATGTACACGGAAATAGAGCTCTTTATTGACTTGTTGAAAGCTGGTGTATGTACAATGGGGATGGTGTTACCCATCTCCTTAGCATCTATATACATGTCCTTTTCCCTGAACTTAAAGGAGATTCTCCTTTCAGGAAATTTAACATCGGCAGCCAGGCGGTCAAACCATGGTGCCCCTAGGATTACATCCTCATGCTTGAGAGGAGAGATAAAGAAGTCCTCTTTGTCCACATAGCCTTGGACATGAAGCCTCAATTTCCCAATTAAGGGAGTGACTGAAGCTTCTTGCCCCTTGAAGGCACTGTCTGCGGGTAGGATATCTCCCATCTCGTAGGATTGTATGCCTAGCTTGGTGGCTAACTCCATAGATATGAAATTGTGAGTAGAACCAGGGTCAAAGAGAATAAAAGCATCATGTTCTCTTACCTTTCCCCAAGCATGGCATAGAGGAGATCCTTTGTGGTGAGTTTGGTGAATCTCCTCCTCTTGGATTTCAACCAAAGAAGCTCTAGGAGGATCTTGGCGGTTGTTCTTTTGGGGACAAGCGCGGTACGCATGCCCTTGTTCGCCGCACTTGAAACACCGGTTATCCTTACGATAACGCTCAAGCTCTTCAGGAGAGAGTTTATTCTTTCCTTTGTAAACTCCCTTCTCTTTAGCTTTGTTGGAATTGCCCTTAGGAGACTTTTGGACATTGTCCTTCCCCTTAGGCTCATTGGAACCCTTGTTTTCCGGGGGCTTATTATTTCTTTTACCCCCCGTTTGGAAATTGATTCGCGAGGCCACCATAGTATGGTGTATTACCGCCAATATGGTACGTGGACTTTGGGAGTTGACATACTCCGCCATTTCTTCGGTTAAGCCCGCACAAAATTGTTGCTTTTGCTCTCCAAAATCCAACTTTTTGAAGACAGTGGCTTTGAGTTGTAGGTCCCAAAACTTGTCTACATATTTGTGGATGGATTCATTGGGAGAGAGCTTTAAGCTTCGCCATTCGGTGAGTACTTTGTCTTTGGCATCGGTGGCCAAAAACTGCTTCATAATGGAAGCTCTTAAAGCCTTCCATGTTCGTGGAGCTTCACCGTTGGCTCGTAGGCTAGACCACCATTGTCTGGCGGACTTTTGAAAGTGCATAGCTACATGGCGTAGCTTAGAGGACTCCGTGAAGCCCTCATCTCCAAACGCCGCATCGAATTGTTGGATAAAGGCCAAAACTTTGTCTGTAGCACCGAAGGTGCCATCATAGGTAAGGAAAGAGATGCTCTTCCCTCCCTCTTTGAATTTCTTCAGCTTGGACGACCTCTTCCATGCGGCATAGGATTTCCTATGGCCTCTTCTTTTTGATGGTTCAAAAGTTGCACCATCACTTTCTTCAGAAGGTGAAGAATTTGAAGAAGGTGGAGAAGAGGGTGACCTCTTTCTCGCCTTTTTCTTGTCTTGATCTTTGTCGTCTTCACCATAGCTTTCATAAGAGGAAGAGGATGAAGAAGATGGAGAAGAGGGTGTCCTCTTTCTTGCCTTTTTCTTCTCTTGTTTTTTATCATCCCTCTTTGAATTATGGCGTGGAGAAGAGTGTGATGGTCTTCTCCGCTTTGGTGGTGATGGAGAGCGTTTAGCCCGCCGTCTTCGTGGAGCCATCTCCGCCGAGGTGGCGGGAGACTCGCTTCTTTCTCGTTCCTTCGATGGAGGCTCTTGAGTTCTCCTTTGAGAAGGAGATACATCATCAAGAAGTAAATTCTTGAGCCCTTCATATGGATTCTCTTCTTCTTCCCAAATCGGAGAGAGACCTCTTTTGGTAGTCTCACAAGGAGGCTTCCTAGGTGTTCTCTCGTCATGGTGATGAGCTTGGAGAATCCCGTGAGCACGGAGCTGCCGTTGCACTTCACTTTGGAGAATCCCGTGAGCACGGAGCTGCCGTTGCACTTCAGTTTGGAGAGATGGATTGCCCATGGCTTGTTGAAGCCTAGAAACAAGATAGTTAACAAGCATTGAAGCATCATTAGTAGCTTGCTCATAAGCAAAATCAAAGTTATCAACATTAATTTCACTCTCTTTACTATTGTCAGCCATTCTAACAACTTTTAGGTGTAAACTTTTTAGGTGTACTTTGGCACTTCAAGCCCTAGTTGCTACTCCTCTTTACCCCTTTAGAAAAAGCACTCAAGCTACTGTACCCGCGGCTCGAATACCATTAATTGCAAGGAATAGAAGAGAGGGTCTTTCGACACCAAGACAGCACCGGCTCCTGTCAAGCTTCTAATAGCTCAATAGTGGTTAAGCCGTAGGCAAGCCCCGTAGGACTCCACTATTAAGACCATAGCTCTCGACGGTGATGCCCCGTTAACTGCACAAAGGCAGGCGCACTGCAAGGCTGAAAAATCCCTATTCTACTTACTCACAGGCAATTAATAATACCAACCATTTGTAGCTAGCTTGAGGACCTCCCTTCTTGAGCAAGAAAAGAGAAACCTTGTGCTCTGATACCAATGTAACATTTAATGGCCTAATAACTTTTGTGTAGCGGAAATCAGCATGAACATAGTGGGCATTTCATTAGAATAGCTTCCTAATGAGAATTACAAGAGTGCTTGGGTGGAGAGAGCAACAAAAAGCATAACACCTAATTAGATAGCATCGACAATACTTTCAAAAGAGAGAGAAATTAAGCTATTGACAACAGTTGAGGACCGGATTTGCATGGAGCCGGTCCCCCCTCCAAAAGGCTTTGTATTATAGTTTCTCCCATCAAGAGAGACATTGTACAATACAATTCTTTGTGTTCCTTCAAGACTAGCTAGTGCAATGAAGATGGAAGCTTCATACACTAAGCAAAACACTAAATCAAACACAACTTGAATTATCCCCGTTCTCAGACCCAAGACCTCACACACCTTCGAAGATGGTGAGAGCTAGCAGGGTATGAGAGTAGATTGAGAGGAAGAAGGAGTATCTTACGAGAAAGATGTACATCTCCTCACATTATCACTCATATTAGCATAGCTTAGCTTAGTAATTAGCTTGGTAGAGAAGATGAGCATGCATTGAAGCTTGGCTCTTGGTTGGATTTGCATCCACATGCCAAGAGAGTGTTGATGTAGGCTTCTATCTCACAAGCTTGGAGTAGGTGATGAGCTCTCCATTAAAGCTTGGGAGGAGATAGAGTATTCTTCCTTCACACATGGTCAAGTGTGAGTGTGTGTGTGTCAATGCCAAGCAAAAATCAGCCCTCCCTCTCTCTTGGGCGAGCCCTAGCTGCTAATTAGGTCTGGCTTTTGCCTCATTGGACCTCCCCAGGTCAAACCAATAGGAATTAAGCAGCATAAGTGATAGCCTTCTGACATGTGTCCCCCTTTCCCCTTTTGTGAGAGCTTTAGGTAATTAAATAATTAAACAAAACTCTCATTGGACCCCTTTGTCTCCTGGCCAATAGAAATCAGGCAAGCCATGAGGCTTCTGAATGCTCATTGGACCCTTTGGGAGACTGCCCAATAGTCTTCTAGGAGACTTAATTCTCATTGGTTTCTTTTATTAAATGTTTTTAAATTAATTAAACTACATTTACTCTAGCTTAATTCTCATTGGTCCACTTCAAGGGTCTTCCAATAGGAATTGGGCACACCTTGTGGGCATCTGGCCTAGGGAGCTGACATGTGTCCCCCATTCCCTTTGTGTAAAGGGAGCCTGTGTGTGTGTGTGTGGCTTTCTCTCTCATCCCCTACCTTTGGGGCTCGCCCCCTCCCATGTAGGGATGTGAAAAGACTTTTAGGGCACACACTAAGCATCCAATTTTCCCTAGGGTTGACCTTTGGACACAACCTTTGAATTTTGGAACCTTAGCATTTTGGAAGTCTTAATGGGCTGAACCTTAGGGTCTTTTTGGCCCATTGTTTCACATGGCTCTTTTGCAGATGGCCCCCCCTTTGGATCCCTACTGTGGCCAGTCTGCTAGCTTAACCAATATTCTAGCTTTTTCTCCCTTGGCACTTCCCCACATTAAATGATCAGTTTAATATGAGAAAATCATTTAGGAGAATTAGATATTGATTATTATGACAGGAACTTCAAATATTCTGTGCTTCTGGTTTTCGTCAATTTTCTTGGTGGTCTTTAGAGCTTGGTGAATGCAACTTTATGGATGTGCGTCTTTGGACTTGTCTCAAAGGTGCTTACTTGTGGCATATATGGGTAGCGAGGAACAAAGCCTGGTTTGGATTATCTGACTCAACATCTATTGTTCACCTCTCCCTCAACTTTCTCACTGTAATGGAAGAGTTATATGGTCTAGTCAAGGATGCTTCCCATGATGATGTAAAGGAGATGCAAAAATACTTAAGATGGCAAAGACGGAGACCAATGATTTTGGCTTTGTATGAACCTTCCTTAGCTATTGTGTTGTTGTTGGAAGCCTCTTATGAATTTTTCTTTGTACTTTGACCACATCTCGTCACGATTACGCCTATCTTACCTTAGGGGTCCTTGCATCTCTTTAATCTTTTTAATTCTATTCAGTTTCTTCTCAAAAAAAAAAAAATCACCTCAAATTTTGCATTTGAGGCTGGCTCAAATTTCAAGATTTTTAAGCTGAGAAGTTTGAATTTACGTAGACCTTCTAAATGTCAGTGCTAAGAAAAAGTGTGCCTCAGCTTAGCCTTTGGCCGGTTGAAAAATCAAAACAAACCGGTTGATTCCTAGGAGGGGGAGAAGAAAAAAAATCTGCTTGAGTTATAAAAATTACCAATTATTTTGAAAGATGTCCTTTTTGAATCTACCCTAAAGGAAGTTTTGTATGTTTGTAAAATTGATTTTTCCTGAACACCGCTTCTCATAACGGGGTTTATAGTCGGCTTTCTAAACTCACTTGCTCGAGCCTCCTCATGATTAAGTGACACGGAGCATTTAAGAGGTTTGGGGGGGGGGGGGGGTTGAGGGGATCAATGGACGGGAAGTCCACGCGTAGTCGTCAAGGCAGATCGCTTGTTAAAACTAAACCCGACCAAGAACTAAACCCGATCAAGCGCCCCGTTCGAGTTTAGTCCTAGGCCAATCCAGGTTTTGCGTTTATAACATTAGGTAAACTGGCTATGCTTTCAAATGTGCGCAGCGGGTGTAGTGATTAGTTTATGCTTCCCAAAAGCATTGGCGCACGAGATCGTGGGTTCCATTCCAAGCTCCTCACCCGTGCGCCCATTTTTTGGGCGCTCCCACCTACCTCGAGATGCCCGTTGTACTTCTTCGCTGTCAATCCCCTTACTCGCTCCCCGTGTCACTTAGTGTCATGGCTTGAGCCTTGAGAGTCGAGACTCGAGAAGTGTTAGGGAAAAATGTGTCTCAGCTTAATATCGTGCCATTTTTAATTTTTGAAATGCCGGTTGAGTGCAAAATTCCGCTCCAGAATAGAGGAAAATAGTGTAAAAACCTAGAAAAGTAACCTAATTTTATAAATTTTCTCTTGGCAAATTCAAGGAAAGAAATTTTGTATGTTTGGAAAAATGATTTTTCCCGAACACTGTACTCGAGAGTGAAAATGCACGAGGAGACTGTGGCCCACTGGCCTCCATTTGCCGACCAGGGAAGTCAAGAAAGCAGGCTTTGATTGACACGAGTCGGTGGGCAGCTGGGCCTCCTCGTCTCAAACAACGCAGTCTCCTTCTGCGCGTCCCACCCTTTCGTGCTGTCGCCCGCACATGAGCCACCTATCCGCCGCCCCTTTTTGTACACACGCACACCACACACGTTCAAACACCTCTATATTTTGCTCCCTTCCCTCAGACCGCACCATTGTCCCTGCACTCTCTGCCTCGCTTCCACAGCTAGCGTTCCCGTAGATCTGCTCTCCTTCGCATTCTACCTCGTCATGCTACACGCCTTTTCCGATCAGACCTGCAGAAGATCACTTCCCCCTGCTTATCCTCTTACCCCCATCTTCCCGATGCCTACCATTGATGCAGAGCCCCGGCCGGCTTTGCTTTTATATGACGCATATATGCATACCGTTCCTTCATCTGCTAGTGAGGTTCAGGGAATGCATTTGCGAGAAGAATCTATCCCATCAGACATACAAATTAGAGTCTCTGATGCCAAAGTGCGGGTCTTACCTTCTTCACAACCACACGGATTGCCTTCATCTGCACGTGCAGTTGAGGACTCTTTGGGCCCGCGATACCGAGGTGTGAGGAAGAGGCCATGGGGCAGATTTGCTGCTGAGATCCGAGACTCTGTCAGGAAGGCTAGGGTATGGCTTGGGACGTTTGATACAGCTGAAGATGCTGCACGGGCGTACGATGCCGCAGCTCGGTCACTCCGGGGCGACAAGGCAAAGACCAATTTCCCCCTTTCATCATGTTCAGACAGTCAAAGTACTAGCCATAGCAGCACCGTGGAGTCGCATAGCGGCTCAAAGAGCTTTCAACCTACTGATGTGGAAGAAAGCAGGCATGGTGATTATGGTGTTCAACAGGTCGACCTATGCTTGGGGCTTCTTTCAAATCCTGTGTTACCCATCAAGAAAAGGAAGGCATCATGGAGGAGACCAGAGTTACTGCAAAAGAGCAGCAGCTTGGGGAAAGGAAAGTCCTCTGCATATGAAAGTGATTGTGACTCATCTTCTAATATTATGGCATCACATAGCTTAATACTTGAAAGAAAGCACGTGACTCCATTGTTGGATCTCAACTCCCCTCCTCCCATTGAGGACGAGTATGAACAGGGAAGTTTAGCTTTCACTGCATTGTAGGGCTATGCCGATCACAATGGATTGCATGGATCATCAAAGCACTCATATTTACTGATTTTTGTGTCATTCCCACTCTATTCATCAACGTGCAGCCTCAAGAGCATGGAAAGTTAAGACTTATAGCTAGATTTCTTACTGAATACATTCATTTGAGACCTTGGTGTTGCAACACTAGCTATGCACCTTCTCCGAAACACATCAAATTGGCGTTGGATCTCAATTTGGTGAATGTATGTGGGATGGAAAACAAGAATGAAAGTGGTACAATTTGATCAAATTTTGTGTTTCAAGCTATAATATTTCAACACTGCATCATTGTGATTTCCTTTGCATCGTGTTCAAGAACTTCATTTAGATTCAACTAGACTAGATAAAAGCCTCAACTTGTCGTTCTCAATTGTGCATAAAAAGATTATTTTTAAGGGACCATTTTAGCCAACGCTTTATGACCTAGTACTAATAGCAAAGTTGTTTATTGCAAACAACAAGAATGCCTTGATTTTTCTTGCTTGCAATGGGTTGAGGAGAGGAAAAGATAGAAAAGTAACAATTATCAAACTCAAGCAATTAGCCAACACAAAAACTAAGCTGAATGTATAGTTGCTCGGGGTCAAGTGAAACCTAAGATTAAAGGGTACATCAACTTGCAACCATACATTTTCTTTGCCCATGATCAAGTCTTTATCAAATTGTGCGTTACTAGATGTATAAGTGTTTCGGCCTACATACAATGTTGATGTAAATGTAGCTCATTAGATCATGAAAGAGGCCTTCACACACCTTTCATTGAAAACGATTGTCTTTCAAAGATAGTGTTACCTTGTTGAAACTCTTGCAGTGAAAGCGACAAGCTTTGCATAAACATTTCTTCAACTATGCCTTTGATTGAATGTTCTCCGACTGGCTCTTCACATGAAATTCAAATTCATGCACAAAATTGATATTAAGTAAGCAGTCTCTTGCAATCAACTTTCAAGCACCCATTCAGGTAAGCAGAGAAATATGTGCATTTTTTAATACTAGTTAAAAGAGGTTTAAAACAGTCAAAGAGTCTTGAGGTATAGGCATAGGCAAATGCATTTGAAGAAAGGCCTTCCCTTAAAGCATCCTAGACATTACTTTTCCACTAGGCTTGGACATTCCCCTCTTGCCACCTGAATGAAGGCCAAGACATGTGGTGGTCCTTCCCCTTCTCTTGTGGCCGTTGTGTGCCTTCGATCACACAACCAAAAGCTTATAGCACTGCCCGCTTTTGCTCCTCCTTCACCACCTCCTTCTTGAAGGAGTACGAGCGGAAGTGCGACGCGAGAGAGAGTGCGAGAAGAAGAGCACGACGATATGGTGAACTCGCTCTACTGTAATGTGTAGAGCATAGTGAGTTCTTATTAGGTTTTTACAAAAGAATATGTGTACATACCTGACGGCCCACCCACTTACCTGGGCGACCACATTGGGCTTTATACCCCAACAACCTCCCACTTAAAGTCCAATGTGGTACTTTAAGTGTGAGAGAAGCTACTATACAAGCTAATATACAAGAGATGTAGAGAAGTGATGTACTACCCTACACCTAACTGCTTGCGAAAATGCGCAAAGCTTTCTAAGGGAAGTCCTTTTGTAAGTAGATCAGCAAGATTTTCTGTGGTGTGAACTTTGACAAGCTGAAGTTGCTTATCCTCGAGCATTTCCCTGATGAAATGATACTTCACATCCACATGCTTTGTCTTTGAGTGATAAACTGGATTGCGAGCCAATTGTATAGCACTTTGACTATCACAATATAACACAGGCATCTCTTCTTTGATTCCCAAATCTGTTACTAGTCGATTAAACCAAATTGATTCTTTGCATGCCTCTGATGCTGCAACATATTCAGCCTCTGTAGTAGACCGAGTAACACAATCTTGTAATCTAGAACGCCATGATACTGCTCCACCAGCCAATGTAAAGACATACCCTGACGTAGACCTTCGGTTGTCTTAGTCACCTGCATAATCTGAGTCTGTAAAACCCTTTATACTTAGCTCCTGACTCCCATAGCATATACGCATACTCTTTGTAGCTTTCAGGTATCTCAATATTCCTTTCACTGCCTCCCTATGTTTCTTGCCTGGGTTTGACATGTATCGACTTACTACTCCCACTGCAAATGCAATGTCTAGGCGAGTAGCAATCATTGCATACATCAAACTACCCACTGCAGACGCATATGGAATCTTATCCATTTCAATCTGTTCTTCCTCAGACAGAGGACAATCTTGTTTGCTAAGTATCACATATGGTGGCAATGGAACACTTAGTGCCTTTCCCTTCTCCATATTGAAACGTTGCAAAACCTTGTCAATATACTCTATTTGAGATAACCAAATCAACTTCTTTGATCTGTCTCTCTCAATGCGCATACCAAGTATATGACTTGCCTCACCCATGTCTTTCATGTCAAACGATTTTGCCATCTTTGACTTCAAAGCTGAAATTTCTTCCAAGTGCTTGCCAGCAATCAACATGTCATCCACATACAAAATAAGGATCAGCCAACTACCATCCTTAGCCTTCTTTGTATATAGACAGTGATCGAACTCACTACGTTTGTAGCCTTGAGAAAGCATAAACTTGTGGAATTTATGGTACCATGCCCTCGGTGATTGTTTTAAGCCATAAAGACTCTTTAACAACTGGCATACCCAATCTTCCTTGCCTTTCTCAATAAACCCTTCTGGCTGCTGCATGTAAATTTCCACATCTAAATCACCATGCAAGAACGCTGTCTTGACATCCATTTGGTGCAACACCAAATCTAATATGGCAACCAATGCAAGAAAGCATCTCAATGTAGTCATCTTGACCACCGGAGAGAAGACTTCATCAAAGTCAATGCCTTGTTCTTGCTTAAAGCCCTTGGCAACAAGCCTTGCTTTGTACTTTGGCTGACTATCATGAGCGGTGATCTTATACATGTAAACCCATTTACAAGGTAGAGCCTTTTTGCCCCGTGGTAATTTAACTAGCTTCCATGTCTGGTTTTTATGCAGAGCTGTCATCTCTGACTGCATGGCCAATTGCCAATTCCCGGAGTCCTTCATTTGCACTGCTTTCTTGTAACATGAAGGCTCATTGCAATCAGTCAACATGACATAGTTCATAGATGGAACAAACCTATCAGGAGGTTGCGTGACACGTCCAAATCTACGCACAACAGGTGGCTCAGGCTCAACCACAACCTGTGGTTCCAATCTATCCTGTCCTTGCTCCTCTTGAGCCTTGACATTTTGTCTTGCACGTGCAGGTCCATCTTCTTGGAAGACAACTCTTCTAATCTCCTCAACCCTCTCTGGTTTAGAATGATATTTGGATTCATTAAAGTGAACATCATTGCTGCGGACAACCTTTCTGGATTCGGGATTCCAAAGTCTGTATCCCATCTCACCAGAATTACCATAGCCTAGAAAGATGCACTTTCTACTCTCTGGCTCAAGTTTGTTCCTAAATTCCTTTGGAACATGAGTATACGCCTCACAGCCAAAGACTCTGAGATGCTTGTATGAGGGCATTTTGCCTGACCATACCATCTCTGGCACTGAATCCTTCTGCAAAACCTTGCTAGGAGATCTATTTATAAGATGAACAGCTGTCAGTGATACAGCTTCAGCCCAAAACCCATTTGGCAGATGTGCATTAGACAACATACTTCTGACCTTCTCTTGTATGGTCCTATTCATCCTCTTAGCAACACCATTTTGAGGAGGATTATAAGGAGCAGTAAGTTCACGTTTTATACCTTTTGACTCACAAAAGTCCTGAAAGGCCTTTGAAACATACTCTCCACCATTGTCAGTGCGTAAGCATTTAAGCTTTTTGCCACTCTGATTCTCCACAAGTGTCACAAACGTTTTGAAAACGCTAAACGCTTCATCCTTGTGCTTGAGAAAGTAAACCCATACTTTCCTCGAGTAATCATCTATAAATGTCATAAAGTAAGAAGCTCCCCCTAGAGATAGGTTAGGCATAGGTCCACACAAATCACTATGAACAAGTGCCAACTGTGTATCTCTTCTACTGCTTCTATGCTTATGTGGCTGTTGTGTTTGCTTACCATACAGACAATGTTCACAGAATTCAAAATCATTAAATGAAAAGCCAGGCAAATAACCAGAACGAGACAAGATTTCCATTCCCTTCTTGGACATATGTCCTAACCGGCTATGCCACAAAGAAACGTTCGGCTGCTCGGTTACATTAATTACATTTTTAGAGACATTTGATACATAAATCATGTAAAGTCCTCCAGACTTTACTCCATGTGCTACTGTTATAGAACCCTTGGATATCTTCCACATGTTCTGTCCAAAAGTGGTGACGTAGCCAGCATCATCAAGTAAACCTGTGCTGATCAAGCTCTTTGTAATTGCGGGAACATGTCTCACATTCTTCAGCGTGAAAGAAGAGCCATTCTGAAACTTCAATTGAACATCTCCAACACCTAAGATCTCACATGTCTGCCCATTGCCTAGCCGAACATGATCTTTAGTGGTCACATAAGAGGTAAACCACTCCTTGTTTGGAGAAACATGAAGTGATGCCCCTGAGTCTATAATCCAGTCACTCAGTGCATTTCCATCAGATGCTGTAAGAAGAGCTGAGTCCATTGTATTCTTCAAGAAGTAGATGTCTCCTGACACTAGACTGTCATCCGCTGCAACAGTGTTTGTCACATTTATTTCTTGAATCTTCACTGAGGACTTGTTCTTCTCACCATGGTCTTCAGCTTTCTCTTTGCCTTTTTCTGCTTTCCATTCTCTGCAGTCTCTTTTCATGTGACCCTTCTTGCCACAATGGTAGCATTCTATGTCACTCTTGCCTTTAGCACTGTGGGACTTGCTACGAGACTGATTCCTCTTTCCACCTTTGTACTTTTCTTTGGTCCTTCCCCTGACAACTAAGGCTGTTCCTTTGCCTTTGTCCATTGTCTTTCTATTGGTTTCTTCAGTAAGCAGACTTCCTTTTACACTTGCTATGTTCAAACCATTTGGAGGTGCAGAATTACTCAAAGCTGTGCGAAAAGTGTCCCAACTTTCCGGCAATGTGATCAACAGGAACATAGCTCTAACAGGTTCATCAAACTTGACACCTTGAGCTGACAACTGACTATAGATTGTGTTGAATTCATTCAGATGATTGGACATAGGTGTCCCTTCTTTCATCTTCAAGTCAACAAGCTTCTTAAGCCAGTATACCTGTGAAGCTGCACTCTGCTTCTCATAAAGATCACTCAGCTTTAACCATGCTTGATAAGCCGACATCTCGTCTGCTACATTGAAGTAAACGCTTTCTGCCAAAGTCAGCATAATGGTAGAAAGTGCCAATTCATCCATTTCGCTCCATTCATCTTCGTCCATATCTTCTGGTTTTATCCCCTTGAGCTTTATAGGTTTTATCTGCTTCTTTTGTACCAACACGTGCCAAATCTGCTTCTTCCACAATGGGAAATTGGTTCCATCCAGCTTTTTGATATTGTAAAGAGCAGTGTCTTGTGATCCACAGCCATAGCTACGCTTCACAGTAGTTTACTTTCCTGGGAAAAATTCGGCAGAGTTTCCCCTGTAAACTGACCTCTGAACCAATATCAACCTGTCAAATGAACCAAGAAAGCTTCAGATTCTGCATAAATTTCGGCAGAGTCTCCTTTGTAAAATGGCTTTGGTGTACTCAAAAACAGACCAAAAAACAGCTCAAAAACACTGTCTCTCTGACACTATAAGCTGTGGGTAAACCTGTCCTGCACCTGTACTGTCTCTCACTGTCCTGTCACTGTCCTGTAAGCATAGACTGTGACAATGTCTCAACGGCAGTAAAGCAAAGATGCAATCCCAACTGTCTAACTCACAGTCAATACATCCTAGCTGCCTATCTAAGGGTGCTCGAGGGATCGCTCCAAGACCTGTATCACCGAAAGGATCTCAACATTCGAGAATCCCCCAGCTCAATAAAACCTCACTCGACCCTCAACAAAGGCTGCAGTAAATCTGACAGTACATAGACTTCGCACAAAGTCATACATCCACAAATTTCCCACTATATGCTGTAACCGCTGCGACGGTTGTTTGCTGCGTGACTCACAGCCAGCAAACCCTCAACAGACATACATCATCTCTGACAATACATCCCATGTGTAAGTAGCTGCAATGTCAGGATGAAATTTGGAATATCAAGCAGCAAACACAAGCTACCTGATGAACTAGTGGATGTCGCCTACAGTCTGTGTGTAGATGCGCCCGTGTCGTATGTGACACGCCTCCAAGAACTGTGAGCCGTCCTTCGATGTGTAGACAACCACAAATCAACACTCTGGGAGTGTCGATATCCTCAGCACCTACACTCGTAGGCCGAAAACCCCAAATTTGCAGAGTCGGATCTGCACCCGTCAAGACCACGTAGTCGAAAATGGCCTGTGCAGACCTTTGTTGAAGCCGAACGGTGGCCGAGATGACCTCAGAATGAAATTCTGACAACTCTAAGCCCTTCGGGCTATCCCACGAGATCTGGGGCCGCGTCTTCGCCTGTCGAATTTCACTCCAATCTGAGTTGGTGACTCTAGCCTCCTGCAGTGCTGCCCCGAGCCTCGATCTGAGCTCTGATACTAGTTGAAGGAGTACGAGCGGAAGTGCGACGCGAGAGAGAGTGCGAGAAGAAGAGCACGACGATATGGTGAACTCGCTCTACTGTAATGTGTAGAGCATAGTGAGTTCTTATTAGGTTTTTACAAAAGAATATGTGTACATACCTGACAGCCCGCCCACTTACCTGGGCGACCACATTGGGCTTTATACCCCAACACTTCTCACGTGCCTTTTGTCTAGATTGAATTGAACCCTAAGCTTGAAGGAAACTATGGTAGTAACTATATATGTCAAGGGAAAAGCCACTGTAGTTGGTGGTTTGGACGTACCCATGAATGTTGTGAAGCTTGTTGCATATGTGTATTGCATCAACTTTACCACATTTGCACCTCCAAAGTATGCGACCAATCAGTTTCCTTTTCATGGGGCCTTTCCATTTTCCCCATAGGATGCACAAAAGAGAGATTCACAACTCTTATCATATTGAAGACATTGATATAATTATATCAAGGCCTTTAGTTGTGGCATTGTCACCCACTACTTTTCGTGAGGCATGGGGAGGAAATATCTCAGTCTCTCACAACTTTATCATACTATAAAGACATTGATAGAGGTATACCAAGGACTTTAGTTGTGGCATTGTCACCCACTCCTTTATGTGAGGCATCAGAAGGAAAGCTCTCAGTCTCTCAAGCTATCTTTAGTTGTTGGTTTACGTGCACCACCTCTAGTATGGCATACTGCTTGCGTATAGAGATTCCAACAAATAGGTCCCCACTTCATTGTATAGCGTCCCCTTATTCATAGTGTTACTATCTATGATTCAATGGCGTATGAGCACCTAGGAGCCTTAGTCTTAGTCTCCATAAAAAAATTGCTATATTTGCTCGTGAATGCATCAATTTGGTAGTCTCTATTTGGTTCATTCTTGGCCTCAACATCAACTAGCAAGTTGGTCTCCTTCAAAATAGACTTGAGCCCGTGTAGGATGTACTACTCACTATAAAACACATTGATCATCATGTATGTAACTACCAAAATCCCATACTAGCTCACTTCTAAATCAAAGATGGCTTCCCAAGGATTTTAAAACATAGCAAACCAATAGGCCCCATCATTCTCAGGTGAGATCAAGGCCAAAAATCTGCATTTTAAACACTTTTCTATAATCTACATTTTATTTATAAGAGGGAATAGTCTTGCTTAAGTGCTCAAGGTCAATCTCATTATTGGTTTTCAACCTCCATTAGCTTATTTGCATGCTGATAATGAACATAAAAGACAGGAGGTCACACACCAAATTATGAGAAGTCAAAAATTAAGAAAAATCCAAGGAAGCACAAGCTACATCCAATCTTTTCAAATGCAATGGAAAAACCCATTGCTTTTTCGAGGAGGGGTCCCCATTCATATACATTGTTTTGTGAAAAAAATGTTTCTTGCCAATAGATAGGGGACATATATTATTTGGAAAGTGTAAAATCAATCACTCTTCACTCTGCATTCACTACTAACGCATCATCAATTCAAGACAGTGGATATCAATCTTGCAAAGATGACAATTGTGTGTTTCTTCATGTAAAAGCAAGGTTGGGTCTCCACTAGACATCTAGTCTAATATGTGATAGATAGACATGGTTGTACTCTTGAGGGTGGAGGTCAAAAAACCATCTTGAGACTTTCTAAATGCTCCGGAACATGGCAAAATACCTCTTCAGTGTTCACCTTCTATGAAGGTAACTTACGGACGTTTTTCATCAACATATTTTTTATATTGATCATGTGATTGTTGAACATTTTGACAGAGAGTCTCAGCAATTCCATGTGGTCTTCGAGGAAATCCTTGACCTGCTAAAGCTTCTCTGTCACCAACCCCGTTGTAACTAGTGACCTAGGTGGATAACCATACATAAGCATGAAAGGACTTAAACCCATCGTCACATGCTTAGCACTATTGTTAGCAAACACAAGAATAGGGAGATAGTCTTTCCAATCTGAATTATTTTTACTAATGTATGCCCATAGCATATCCTCTAGCACTTGGTTAACAAGTTAAGTCTGACCATCCATTTCAGGATGATTTGCAGGATTGAGGTTGAGTTGTGTACCAGATTGTTTAAACACAACCCTCCAAAAATGAGTGTTAAACTTGGAATCATGATTACCCACAATACTACTTGGTAACACATACAATCTTTACATATTTTCAACAAACAACCTAACTAGCTCTCAAGTTTTAATTGCAGATTTGGTTGGAATAAACTTGCAAAGTTTAGTCAACCAATGGACGATCACCCATACCGATTCATGACCTTGTACAATGGTTGGTAAATCCACAATGAAATCCATAGAGATTCTTGTTCTCGTAAAAGAGAAGTAGCCATAATTGGAAGACATGATGAGAAAGAAGAATGCGGCATTGAGGAATTGTCATTGAAAATATTATCAACATCGACATAAAATGACAAGGTGAGTAACACACAAAGGGTTCTTCTATTTCATCTTGAGAAGAGAGCTTCATAAGTTCGGGTGTACAAATAAGTGGAAAGGAAGGAATATCCTTCTCCGGCAGTAGCAACACATGCACACCATTGGATTTGACAAATTGTGCTTGTAGCTACGTTTAAATGATTTTCCTAAACTTTATAACCACTCTCGACTAAGGAACAAATATGTGTGATCTATATTCATGACTTGAAAATTCAAGGGTGTGTGATCAATATATTTGAATCTCTGGTGGCCCATCTTTCAAATGAGTGTCCCACACCTTGGCATCACGACCGTTAATCATTGCTACTTTGTGATGGTGGGAACTCAGAGTATGTGGCAAGATGAGTCACTTCACTAACTTATAGTTAATGAATTGTGTGAAGCACCATTGTCTACCAAGATTCGCACCCCAAAATTATGGCGGTCTTTGCAATGAACTCCTATAAAAACCAATAAAAAAATTATGTGTCCTATGCTCTACACTACATTGTCACTTTCAAATGCAAGCATGTGTGCCATTGGAAATCACACAATTTTGTCTTTAGAAATCTATCACGCTTAATTCCACTTCCACAAGTTAGGGTTGATTTGGCAAAGGAAATGCATGTCCATGCATCCCAAGAGATTGTAACTTGAGATGCAAACGTAGGTGATTTCAGATGGAGAGAAACTCTTATCTTTCATCAAAGAATTCATGTCCAAATTTTAAACCATTCCTACCATGGGTATTTTTTTACCAATGTATCCTAGGAGACCACATTTTTAAAATGTGATTATATTTGGTAAAATTGTAGACTAACGCTTCTCCTAACAACCACATCATGAAATTCTTTGAATCTGTTAATATTGTCTCCATTTCTAGCATTCAAATTTTTGTTCCAACAATAACCAGTAAATGATTGAATCCTCTCACAACGGGGGCAAACGTACAAATCAACATTGAATCTCTCTGATGGTGGACACAAATAGCCCCCAAAAATTAGATTGCAAAGCTATCTCTTTTATGGTTAAAATAATGAAAGTCATAAAAGCATAGACGGTGGCGGCGTTGCATCTCACATAGAAGATCCATTTTCATCCTCCTCTATCATGATAATCCTAGAAAGCCATGATCCATGTCATACAAAACCCTACCTTGGCAAACATTGAACATCTCAAGTTCCTATGGTTGAGGCCCTTTTGAGGAGCTAGAAAACTGACAACTAGGACTTGTTATTTCAATTGGCATATTTACACTACAAATCGAGAAATCTGCAATCCATTCCTTTCAATCATGAAATCCTAGAAGCTGCACAAAGCAGATGACACATGAACCCCTTCCTTAGTAAACACTAAATAGCTCAAGTTCCTATGGTTGATGCCCCTTTGTCGATCTAGTTTTTCTATCATCTTAACCCATTCTACTCCGGTCTCTACATGCATCATAGATGTCACTACCAACAAATCCATTGTGTCTTATCCCTCTTATCATTGTGCTCTTTGTGAGCCCTTCGATCATCTTCCCTATGGATACAATCCCTTATATATTCATTTATTTTGTCATGGTATCTTTGCCTTTTATGTCTAAATCATGGTTTTCACAATCATACATGTGGAATTTGCAATACTTACAGAGTTCCTTCCTTTTGATTGCATGATACACAAAGTAGCCATGATCCATGACACACAAACCCCTACCCTCGTAAACATTGAACAACTCAAGTTCCAATGGTTGATGCTATTTTTAAGATCCACGATTTCTATAATCTTGATCCACCTTGATCCGGTCTCTACGCTCATCATTGATGTCACTTCCTACATATCCATTACATCTATGCTTGCAATCATTATGGTCTCTGTGAGTCCTTCGATCACCTTCGCTATGGCTACAATCCTTTCTTTATTCATCCTCTCTATCATAATCTCTTTGTATTTCATGTCTCCATCAGGTCTATTTCTCATGTATTAGCAATCATACTTGTGGAAATTTACGATGCTTGCACAATCCCTTCCTTTGGACTGTACGTTTCACACAGTAACCATGATCCATGTGACGTGAAACCCTACCTTGGTAAACATTGAATAGATCAAGTTCATGTGGTTGAAATTATTTCAAAGAGCTAGGTAAATTTACAACCAATATTTTTCATTTCTATTAGAAAATTTACACTACAAATCTAGAAAGTTACAATCCCTCCCTTTCAATCATTATGCCCACAAACTTCATGAAGCAGTCATGATCAATGACACGTGAACCCCTAACTCATTAAAATTTTAAATTCAATTTCCTATCATTAATTCCCTTTTGTAGAGCTAGGGTATCTATCATCTTGATCCAGTTTGCTACGGTCTCTACATTCATTATCAATGTCACTACCATTATATACACTGTATTTAGAATTGCAATCATTATGCCCTCTATGATCCCTTCAATCAAGGCTAATCTCTTCTAATCTCATCCTCCTTGTGGCAATTGATGAGAAATTTATTCTACAACCTAGTGTATGTGTGAACGTGAGTGTTACCAAATACCGAGCACTAGGTATTTTCGAGTAGAAAGAGAAAACCGAACTAGTGTTTCCAAACACCAAACTAAGAATATGAGGGAGAAAAAGAGAAGCTAAGAAGATGTGTGGTTGTGTGTGTGTGTGTGTGTGTGTGTGTGTGTGTGTGAGAGAGAGAGAGAGAGAGAGAGAGAGAGAGAGAGAGAGAGAGATAAGGAGAGAGCAGCATTTGCAAAGATTAAAGTAAAGGGGATAAAAAACTTAAGATACTTGGGAACAAAAAGACAGACAGATGATGCAAGATATAGCGAGTTTATTTGGGAAAAATCGAAGTAGAGGATCAAAATCATGATGTTTCCAAGTGAAGAAAAACTAGAAGGTACGATTTGAGATGGCCAGATGATATGTTTATATGTGTTCGAACCACATATATATGACATTATATCAGAATCACGCTAGAAAACTTTTGAGAGTAGGACTATAGAATTTTGTGATTGAGTTTGTAATCATATTTAATGTACTTTTTTTAACCTTAGTATCATTTTACTTAGAAATATCACAAAACTATCAATTACAAGAAGAATTTGATGGTTTTGACCACACCATTGCGTATGGAATGCCTAAAATGTCCATACCTAAAATGTGCACTCTTTTAGGCAGTTTTTAGACATGAAACTACATTTTTCTCCCTCTCTGGATGTCATAATGACTCATATAGACAATCATTTTTAGTGTTTTTAGTGTTTCGGATGCAATGTTATGGTCAAAATCATCAAATTCTTCTTAGAATGCTAAGTTTAGATTAAATTTAGATTTTATTTTTGCTAAATGAAAACTTTTAGTATTTTACAAAGCCTACATCAACTTATACAACAAATGATGGCCCACTATGTCAATGTATGCATGGTCCTTAGCATGAGCATCTTTACTATGTGTTCTAGGAAGTGTAAGGTATTGTTGTACTCCCACCTATGACTTTATGCGCACGAGGCTATTTTGACAAAAGTGGAGTTGTCCTAATTTAGAACAAATTCACATCTAGTCAAACTATTGATAATGCACACATCACATGGAATTTGTGACTTTTACGCTTGACATTAATGCTTAGAGGAAATGTTGATTTGAGAAGGTAAGTTCTTCTTGAAGTATTATTGTCTATGTTTTCTTGGTGTTCACATAGTCCGTAATGTCATCTTTGGTGTAGTTGAAGTTGAGATTCAACGTCCTCTGCAACTCAAGTCGTCATGTTGTAAGTTGAGGTGCTAAAACCATCACTTAGAGACACCAATAATGGTTGGACTCGCTCGGACACACACATTACATCAAGTGCTTCATGAGAAGACAAGTGTTCAAGATTCTCTCAACCAAGTGGAGATGGTAGGCCACAAGCTAGCTGATGCATGATAATGCACCCTATAGCTTCGCTAATGCAACCTTTGACTATGTCAAAAACCCAAGGCCCCTTGACCTCCCAATCTGTGATAATCCTCACGTCACTCATACCCCTCTGAGTTGAAAATAAATCTCTCATTTCTCCTCTATCATTCTCAATGACAGTCCCTTATGGAAAAGCTTAGCATCACAGAAGCTCCTTGCCACCATGTATACTGAAGGAAGCCCCACTGGCTGCCTTTGATTACCAGACAAAGCGTATGATAGGCCATGTATAAGCAAGTTTTTGACTTGTGTCATGGCACTTACAAATATTTCAACAAGCAGAAGAGGAGATACTCTCTCTCTCTCTCTCTCTCTCTCTCTCTCTCTATTTCTCATCATGATTCCCTCTTTATGCTTGTATGGATAGAGATCAACCATTTTTTGATCTAGAGGAGGACATTGCTTATTTGAAAGGAAAAGGTGACATTGTTGTATTTGGGGATATGAATGCTCGCACAAAAACATTGGAACATGATACTCAACAATTTGATATGCCATAAATTTCAAGGTATTTGGAAGAATTTCACTTGTATGATCGTACTTCAATGGATGAGAAAGAGCCAGATCACTATGGAAAGCTACACATGTGCAATAGCACGGGTATGTTCATTGCCAATGGTGTATCTTTGCGGAGTGGAACTAATGGATTTACATGTAGAAAACATAAAGGGGATAGTGTGATTGACTATATGCTACTCTTCAAAATCATCATGTATACCATAAAGAGTTTTACGCTTGGCCACCAATGGACCCCATAATTAGACCATCAGACCTTCTGTATTGCCCTTCATGTGGAGAAGCAACTAAGCATGATAATCGTAGCCAAAGGGAAGAGAAGTTATCACTTTGTATGGATTTGAACGGGAACCACTATATATTGAAATGGTTGAGCAAAAGTTATGGATGACAAAGCTTCAATATGACACACCATTGGAAACTAGATGGTAAGCTATTAAGAAAGTTATTTATTCTTGCATCGAAGAATGATTTGCCATAAAGCATATCCATGGTATCAACAAAGATAGATCACGCAAAAGGTGTTTTGATAAAGAATGTCAAGATGCTCAAAAGTCCTTGAGCTTGATGTAGCTATGGACAGAGACAACTATCAAATTCATTTGCACACATACAAGGCATTGATTCAAAACAAGAGAAGAAGATGGGAAGTAAAGCATCAATTTTTTTGAAGTTCAAGAAAAGGCACTTGCATGTGGAAGATTTTGGAGAAATTTGAGGGGCAAGCATGTTGAGAGTTTTGGTAACTTGAGTCTTGTGGATATGCACACACACAGTAGGCAACTATATGAGCAATCAAATGCTGCAAAAATGCCATTTTATGGCTCACTCCCATGTATGCCGTCGTTTTTTACTATTGAGGATGTGTGTGGGCCAAAAAAGTTGGCCACTCACAAAGCGAGAGATGTTCAAGATATCAAGCCAAAAATGATTAAATGGATGGGAGATTTTACACATGAGTTGATGTGTGATATGTTCAACCTCTTATGCCTTGTGATTGGAGTACTAATTGGGTCAAGCCTTTTCATAAAGGAAGGGATGAAAAGAATGTAAATAACTACCAAACAATAATGATTTCTTCTCTTATGGAAAAGTTCTTTGGGTGTATAATGGAGTTAAAATTTAGTGATTGGGCTAAAGAGAATCTCAAGCATGGAAAAGATCATGCGGGGTTTTATCGATGCCATAGCACCATTGATCATCTTGTCACTCTTTGTGCTCAAATGGAGGAAAGTTGGTTGAAAGACAAGCGGTTATATTGTTGCTTTGTGGACATTAAGAAAGCCTTTGTTATGATTCCACGTAACAATTTGTGACAAAGGATGAAAGAAATTCAAGTGCCAAGTGAGTTTATGCTTGCGGTTTCTCGAATCTATGAGAATGTGATGTGTCAATTGGGCATGGGAAGAGGAATTTCAAAAAATAATCAATCACTATTGGGGTAAAAAGGATGTCCATTGTCACCAACTCTCTTTGGTCTATGCATCGATCAATTGGAATAAATGATACTTAATTTTATGCAAGAAGAAGTCATTGAAGAGGTCACTATTTGCAATGCGGTAATCATGATTTTGGTGTATGTGAATGATTTAGTGCTTCTAGACACACTTTAGAGGATTCACAAAACCTTATGGTTGTCCTTGAGAAATTTTTCTTGCATAGAGGGCTGATTGTAAATAAAATTTAAAAAAAGGTTATGCTTGTGAAAACCAACTAGAAAGAATGGCCATTCATTGTGTAAAAAAATGAGACAATTTAAGTTGTTGAGAGCTTTAAGTACTTTGGCCTTGAGGTTCCGGCCAATCACAAGTGGCATGAATGTGCTATGAGTGGTTTAGAAGCCGGAAAGAGAGCATACTATGCATTTGTGAATATGTGTAATGCGGAAAACATCAAGTATTGGATTCTCAAGAAGTATCTTTTTGACACACTATCATCGGTTCTAATTTATGGAGTTGAGGTGTGGGGCGGGAGCATCTCAAAGTCAACCTGGAAAGAGTTTGAGAATGTCCAAAAGCATTTTCTTACAATATTTCTTTAAGTTAAGACACAAACACTATATATGCTCCTACTTCTTAAGTCCAGATCTCTTCTAATTGAGGTTATGGGCATGGGAAGGATTGTGGAGTACATGATGAAGATGAGTCAAAACCCCTCACCTTGACTTCCTACAATTTCATGGGAAGCAAGCAAAAAAAGTTTAAAAGATGCATAAAGGAATGATCTTGAGCACGGGATGGATGCAAGGCCAATTATGTCCGGCCGGCCAGTTTGTACTCATTTTGGGCATTCAAGAAATCTATAAATAAATACGTGCAAGAGGGAAATGCTCACTCTTGCACGGGGGGAGATTGCACCCAGTGCTTGCGTTGCTCTTCTCTCCTCTTCCCTCTTCTCTCTCGCCGTGCCGGCGTAGCACTCCATTCTAGGAGGTGCGTCTACACGCGCCCTATTGCTCTCTTTCACACTCTGTCTCCCTTTGTTCGTGTATCTCGCACTTGTGTGTCTATGTGGTTGCCAGGTATGTCGATTAGTCGGTTTATGTATTGCTATGTGCTATTTTTGAGTATTTTGCAGGGCAGCCAGGCTTCCAGTTGTAGCAGTGGTATCAGAGCTTAGGCTATGCTCCAAGACTAATGATTATGATCGATAAACAGCAGCAGCTAAGTATTTTTCTTTCGTGTGTTTGTAGATTCCATGAATTGCTTCACTTTGTACTGATTAATGTTGATTGTATGATATAATTAGTGAATTTTTGAAATTAAAATAGAGTCCCTTCCTTATCGCCATAATTTAGTGCTTGTTAATGTAAATATTGTGTTAAGTAAACACAGAAAACATGGATTAAACTAAAAATCATGTCGAGATGATTAGTTACGACCAAGAGGAGTAATACATAGCATTTAGTAGGTCGATATTAAGCAGAGCAGAATCTTACTCGAGAGGGCTTAGCGACAGTTTACATTATAGGATTACGAGGAGAAATTTTAAGGTCGTAGAAAATTTGAACATAGACAAGAATAGAGGCAGAGGAAGATTAACGATCCCGAGTGAACCTTTGAGCTGTGCTCAAACTTGATCGTGGAGTGGATGATGACGAGGAGATAAGCACAATCGTTAGCTCCGAAGTTAGGATTATTATTATTATTATTATTTAGACTAATATGAAGGAAATCCGTTGTGATGACTAGAGGCATCACATCACACATGATCATCACGATGGAGCTTGCGAGCGATAGGGTGGACTATTGACATTGCCCGTGGAAGACGATGCAGGCGTTAATTCCCCAACTTGGATGTTGATTCACTTGCGGCTCGAGATAGGTCCATCAGCCCCCCATCATAACAGGCCTTAAAGACAGCCCCCAATCCACTCTCTCTGAAGATCGAGCTACCATGCAATGCCCTATTTTGCATGGCCGTTTATGGCGCAACCCACTGTGGTAAGTGGCCCCACTGCTTGGCAATTTTGGTCATCTTGTCACTGAACTGCTGCTTGCCGTTCCCTCTTGATCATTCAAAAGTACACTCGAGCTCTCTCTCCCACTAGTCGCAATGCTGTTTTTAACTGACAACATGCACACACATGGCATGGCGCAGACTCTCACCTTCTCATTTTTTTAAAAAAAATTCAGTAGCTAGAAACTCGCTTATCACCCTCTCCCTTGTTCGCTTTTTCCAGCCACTCAACCAGTATCGCGCTCAACCTCCAACCTCCATGCATTTCTCTTGCAATTTACAGCTGCGTGACCTCTTTTTTCTCTCCCTCTCTAATCAAACTACAGGCGAACCACCAGTGCGCCAACCCTCACCCACTTCATCCTGCAGTGCCATCACCCAATTACCCTCCACCAGTGGCATCGCACTCCATTAGCGCATCCACTCACCACATCTGCATGCACCAGATCAGCCACTCAACTCTCTCTCTCTCTCTCTCTCTCTCTCTCTCTCTCTCTCTCTCTCTCTCTCTCTCTCTCTCTCTCTCTCTCTCTCTCTCTCCCTATCCACCAACCAACCAGTAGCCGCCAGATCAATTTATCTCTCTCTTACACACACTACGCCGCCAACCAATCTCACTTTTTCTCAGCACCCCTGATCAACAGCCGCCATGCAACCCGACATAAAGAGTTACATGAAGTACTAGTGATTTTGCTCCCACTTCAGCCCCACCAGTCACTTTCTCTCTCTCTCTCTCTCTCTCTCTCTCTCTCTCTCTCTCTCACCTATCCCTCATGCAATATTCAGCGCTCCTCCTTGTCCTTTCTCTGTGGCGTTGGCAGCCCATATACCCCTCAACAGCTTATGGAATCATGTTTTGTCAATGGCAACCTTCAACTCCCTGCAATGCTCAACTCTCCACCCTGCGACACCCCATGCTCACTGCTCTAGTGAGCAAAGTGACCTCCTGTACTGGCCCTCTTGACCCTCGACACAGCCAGCCTATGATCCTTTAAATCCAACCCAGCCTTGCCTTGCAGAGCTCTTTTTCTCCCTGAAATGTAGCAGGCCTCAAGGCCCTACTTTCAACACCCGAGGACCCTCCTTCTCCGCAACTGGTCACCCTTGGTGTGCATCTCTCTCTTAGTGGAACTACCATGCTCTCACTCAGCTATAGCAAGCAGGAGCATCTCTCTCAATCTATTTTGCCCTTTGACGACGGATTACAGTGGCGGGCATTGACGAAGCTCTGCAGAGCAACGGATGCAATACATATTTCGACGACGTCAGCCATCCTCAGCTTTTATTTTACATTGTTTCATTGTCTACCCAGACATTTTCTTTGACCCATAAGATTCTATGAGTTTGATTCCACACCCCTTGTAAAGACGATTCATAAAACATTTCCTTTCATTTTTTGCTCTCCCCCTCTTCCATTGCATCTACCGAAGCGGCCATTGAGGACTCTCTTCGCCGACCATTGCAATACTTTCTCAGACGATGCCCAATGCAGAACATCCTCGAGCATTGACGCCGATGCTGATAACGTTTTTTAGTTTTTATTTATTTTTTCAGTCTACTATACCTTTGTGTTTCGTTTTATTTTATACCTAGCCATAGTGTTAAGATCCATAATGCTTGTATCCATTTGTTCTCATAGGATTTTTACACACGGTTAATCTATTCAAGACGTAATGGTGTCCTTTGTATGAATATGTGCTTATATCTTTGATCATCAACTCCGGCGTCTTGTGGTTGCATCTCCTAGGCGAGGTAGCATAAACTAATTAATTACCAAAAAAAATGAGGCCTTTTTGTCTACCGTGACTATCATTGGCCAATTAGAAAATTAGCGACCACATAAAATTAGAGATGATAATTACGATCCAAGACCTTGTGATCACCATATGGTAGATGAAGTTGGATACTCCTTCGTTGCAAGGTATTCATGGGACTGCACAATCATAAACTATGGGATGATTGGGCTCATTGAACAACACGATATTAAATTGCAGTATCAAATCATTATTATAATTTTGGCTAGGCAATGATAATCTCCTCATTCCTGGTTTTTGGGATAATGTATTTGTTACTCATTTCCCTGTTGGCCACCTGTAGTAAAATAATTTAAAAGAATAAAAAAATAAAAATGAATACAATTAAATTTCTACACGCCTTGGGACAAATTAAGGCAAAGAATCATTCCACATTGCTAATAAGTCCTTCCCTTTTATCTCGTATAAATTCTCTGAATTATCTAACTATGTACAATTCGTAAACCTTAAAGCGAGGAGACCCTTGTAGCTTCAACCAAGTGAGATACCTCGCGCTAATTGCCCAAGACCATCCCATTTTATTGTTTGATGTTGACCAAGGCAGGTAGTGAGTGATCTTGGTGTTGTACTTTTGATATTATTCTTACAGATCAAACTATAGTTACAACTAGGCAGAACCCTACCATTTAGAGTGAGTGTAACTTGTTAATGGATCTCTACCTTGCCTCTAAATTCTAATCATCAACTCACTCTACCTTCATTTCACAGATGGACCATGTTTCCTTTTAGTTATCACCTGTATATTGGCACTTTATCCACAAATTCACGTTACAATTTTGTTAGTCATTATACTATATTCATGTTGTATTCAATTTTATTTTATTTTTTAATTTTTGAAAAACAATTATTGCTACCAGATATATCAACTATTGAATAATTTTATGAAACTCTAACACTCTCACCTGGCACATGGGCTGAGTATTCTCACAAGATAAATTTAACCTTTCAAGTATGTATTGCGACACAAACGATGGGATAACAAATGGTGTTTACAAGAACAGGATTTTATTTTATTACCTTGATTACCATTTTTTTTTTTGAAATAAAGCATATCTCTTTTGTTGCCAGCCTTCTCTATCTTTGTGAATACTTGTATTAAATGAAATTGCTATTGCGATCATTACACATTGAGATATGCAGCTACTCACATGAGCCGAGGTGCTTTCCGTTCAATACCAATTTCTCAGTGCTTTGTTACTCAACCTTACACCAATGTGGTGTGAAACAGGTAGTACATTTTTATGTTTTATGCCATGTCTAGTCCATTGGTCACATGCACACAGATCCGCCGATTTAGGAAGTGTGTAAATGCTCATCTTGGTGTAGATTCACTGATTCAGGCAACACCAGTTATCTGTGCAGATCCACCGATTTAGGCAGCACACTGACAAATTACAAATTCACAATGGTAAATGTAGATCCGCCGATATAGGCAGCATTAGTGCAGATTTTCGGATCTAGGCAGCACGTCTTATTGGTGTAGATTCGCCGGTTGAGGCAACACCGATCACGAAATCATGCTGCAGTGGCTGGCCACCACTGTAACTGGTATGATTTTGTTACCCGAGTACATAATGAAAGTTATTTGGATTTGGACTTATATTGTGGAATTGGAATTGGATTGGGATTTCGTATCTGATGATTACTTTGTCACGATAGTGTTTATGTGATGGGACTTGACATTTATGAGATTGATGATGAGTGTGACCAATGATATCCTGATTCATCAAGATATGACATATACTGCGTATTTTAGTATTATGGGACACTAAAATAGGTAGTATGTGGATGACGGCAGGCATAAGCAATATTGTCTAATTTTATGGAATTTTTTTTACTATTTGATACAGATTTCTAATCATTGTTTTTGCCAAGTATTGTTTGCATATTTTTATCTTCGCAACTGAGGACAATTTCTTTCCAACGGAGCCAGGTATGTCGATTAGTCGGTTTATGTCTTGCTATGTGCTATTTTTGAGTATTTTGCAGGGCAGCCAGGCTTCCGGCTGTAGCACCTACTAGAGTTTAGACTAGTGTAGGGTTTGTGAAGGGCTAAAGGACATATATGAAATTGTGCACATTATGCTCACTGCAAGTTTGAGAGTCTGAGCACCACACACTACTAGAGTGCACATTATGTTCACTGGAAGTTTGAGAGTCTCAGTACCACACACTACTAGAGTGCACATTATGCTCACTACAAGTTCAAGAGTCTGAGTACCACTCACTAATAGAGTGCTCAACTTTTGGTCACATCGAAACTTGCTTGACTCACATATTTTACCATGATTAGACCGACACACTTTCCTCTCCGAGCCGCCGCAGTGTGGGCTCTCTGCGACTCTCATCACCACGACTTTGGAGAATTGAGTGTCACTCATCAGCCACTACAAACATACAACATCACATGTAACTTTGATCCCATAGCTCATATTTGACCTCGAGGACAATAACAAAATCTCAATGTCTCTCTCTCTCTCTCTCTCTCTCTCTCAGATTATAGGAGTATTTCCCATATAGATTTATGTAATTATGACATCATGGTTCTCCCAAGGAATTGATAATCATAGAAAAGAATACTTTATGTGTCAAACAATCACGGATTTAATATTTACGTAATTACCAAAAAAATTGTGTGATCACAAGGTCTTGTTGACGTATTTACATAATCACAGTTAACATGATCACAAACAAGCCAGTTTAGAGCGACCTAGAAACCCACAAAAAGCCTATCGAGATTTTGCGTTTTCCCTACAGGATTGCCAGGATTTAGCATTTCCTACGGGCCCGCCCAAAAAACCTTAAAGTTTGGTGGGCTGCAGCTTAATATATAGAGGGCCCTAATCGGGCCCACTAGGCTTTTTTTGTTGAGCCATACACACGTGTGCATGCACGCGCGCGCGCGCACACACACACACACACACACACACACACACACACACACACACACACACACAGAGAGAGAGAGAGAGAGAGAGAGAGAGAGAGAGAGAGAGAGAGAGAGAGAGAGAGAGAGAGAGAGAGAGAGAGAGAGAGAGAGAGGTCAATGACCACCTTTGTTTTAGGAGCTACCTAGTGTTGCCACGATTATAATGACTACTTGCACATAGAAAACATACATCATTTGATACACTTACAACCACAAATAGCTTGTAGATGCATTAGCACACATGCTCTTGTTCACGAAGAATTCTTGGCATTGTTGTGTAGCTCTGTCTAAGCCAATCATGATGGTGCAATTGAATCTCCAATGTGATGAATGAGCAGGAAGTAGCATCAAGATGAAGCTCACACACTCTCTCTTTCTCTCTCACACACGGTCAATGACAACTTAGAGCTTTGATTATGATTAAGTTCTCTTTACAAAATGACCTAGGTACCTTATGTACTAAGGCTACCATAAGTCAAATCAAAATAGAGTTCAAGGGGTCAAATGGATTTGTATTTACAATCTGGAAGTGCCATTGCACCTCGGCTTCTACAACTAGAATAACTACTCATTACAAATGATGCTTTTAACCATAATCCGCATCATTTCATAACTATAAAAAATAAGACATTGGTATGGAAATTGAGTTATGTCGTGTTGTTGACTCATGGGTCAACACTCCCCCACTCCAAATTTATTTCGTCCCTGACATGACCTCATTGTCAATGTCGGTGTGGTCTTTCTTGTCGTTTTGCTTTCTTGTGCTTTATGTCCTTCACATCCAAACCCCGAGCTGCAACATATCTTGTTGTCATTATAGGGCTATTGCCAGATCTAAATTCAAAAAGAAGCCAATCTCGTTCAGCTTGACTCTTATCATGATGGACAGATAAAGCTGCAAATTCATCCATTACAAGTTGTCTAGTAACTTGATCACAACCTCTTCTTGTTTCCATAAATATCATCAGTTTACTTCCATCCATCATTCACTTCAGTAAATCTGCCAATTTTGAGTATTTCTCATCTAAAAAACAACTTCTATAATCTATAGAATTGAATGATTGGCTTTCAGAGCTTATGAACCAATGAAAACTTTGCAAGGATTCAACTTGTTTAGGCCAAGCTATACTCCAATATTAAGTCTGTCTGTCACGCCAAATCTGGGAGATTTTTTTTTTTTTGAGATTCAAAACCCATGTTTGCTAGGGGCCTTTTTATTCTTTGTCTTCTTCGTATCACTTGTGCCGACATTTTGCTTCATTGCTTTCAATTTAATACCAAAGACATAAGAACTAGATGTTCAGTTTTATTTTTATTTTTTTCTTTTCAATATATATTTAAAAAAATCACTTAGAAATCAATAAAAATCTACACAATATGAGATTTGCAATGCACTCTAGTCAATTCTACATATTGACCACATATGTTCTGAGAAAACATACACGTTGCAATGCAGTCTCTACATGGCATTATGGATACAAAAAAAATATGAAATTCTCAATGCAACTATAAATATATTGATCAGTTATACATCCTCTGTGATTTGAAAACAATAAGACACAACTATTTTCACATGCTACAAAGAATCATCAGCATTTACGTTGAAATGATGATTATTTACTAAAAACACACAAAAGCAATAATGTCGATGATTGACCATCTCATGCACTAGAAATCTTTCATAATACATAATGCACTCCCTATATAAACCAATGCATAAAAGAGCAAAATGAGATCTTCAATATAGTTACACAATTGAGGAGTACTTGTACCCAATCAAGGAGTGTAGCCCCCTTATGCATCCAATTCAATATATAAAAGCTAATTTCCCTTAATTAAGGCTTATGGATCTCATTTGTGGAGTGATAATATATATCAATTCAAATCTATGATGGTGAAAAATGCAAGACTTCAAGGATCTTTATATACCCAATACACTAGAACAAAGAATCCGGCCCTTGACTATCAACTCGTTATATAAATATGCTCATTTTCTAAAACCAACTTTGGCCCTTTTATGGACCAATGGCTTCATCACAATAAGCACGAATCTCCAAATTCTCAATTGTTTTGGTTTTGTAACTTATGTTTGGTAAGGCTTTAAATATTTTTTAGAAGTGGTTACCAAATTAAGAATCACGTTTGGTCCAAAAAAAGGACCTATGACTCTGTAACCTTAGATCAATTCACAAGGAGATGACTATACCCAGCGCTCGGATACACTCCCTAGGGATTTGCCTAGTTAAAATGCCAAAGTAAGAAGAGAATTACTATATACAGTTGGGCCCGCCGGGAAAACCCTATAGCCCCGAGAGCCCCGTCACAAAAATGAACAAGCTGGCGGGCCTATAAGTTCTATGGGTTTTTGCAAATCACCATCAAGATCACATTAAAAATAAATGTGATCATATATTTTTTATGTGTAATTACTTGCGTTATTAACGTGTTCACACGATCGTGATCACGTCAGTGAAATCCTTGCGACCAATGGAAAAAAATATAGAGTAAAAACAAACCAAATTATTTCTCCTATTTTTAGCCAAAAAAAGAGAACAAAACTCTAAAGTCTTTTCCCTTTAGGCCGCAAACCTATTTTGATAGTCTTTTGGATTCTCTACCATGCTCTAGGGCTTTTTTTTCTTACAAAAGTGATTTTATAAAAAAAATAAAAAATTGCCATAGCACGCTCAAATCAATGCATTGCCAACGGTGGCGGTGCTGCCACGTGCTAGAATATGTGGACTGGTTTAGACTAGTTACCAGTGCTCAAAGAAACCTGGGTTTAGTATAATTTCACCTACAATTTGTTTCGGGGGGTGCACTATGTAATCATGTTAATGTATAATGTGAGTTCGAAATTAGGAGGGGTTTTAAAATGCAACAATTTTGGCAATTTAACAGAGATACATTAAAATAAAGGGTATTCATATTCAATTTTAGAAAATTTTTCAAAAATAAGGGGTCATTTTATTCATTCAGACATGTTAAAAGAGGGGTTTTTTTAATACCCTACGAACGCACGTTATATAGGGAGTACTGAATGGTGAACCCCCCGAGCAATTTGTGAGATTCACCTCTCAAATTTCAATTTAAATGTGAGGAAGCCTACAAATTCTATTGCAAAAAATTTCAAATTTATTCAATTTACCTGTGTTATGTAGGTTTTCCAAGTTAGAAGTTTCTTTTCGGCCACATTTGGTGTCAATTTTATTAACAAAACAAAAATAAAAAACACTCTAGAATTAGTCCGTGCTAGCACGGATTGGTGTTGACAGGTTTCACTAGGGACGAGGGGGTATTTAACATCGTGGAATGCCCTCGAACCTGACCAGAGAGTACTCTTCTTGCTTTCTTGAAGACACTCCAAGGCAATGTCGTCGAGGCCTTTGAAGATGACCTCTTTTCTTATGCATAAGTAGACAAGGAGGATGACGACGATGATTTAGATGAATCTTTGAAGAGAAGGTCTCTTAGATGCAAATCCTACGTGGGATGGATTTCCTAACTTCACTCTTACCTTATTGCAGACATAGCGAGAACCACAAACATAATTGTCAATCCATGGGATGAAGCTAACTCGACTAGTACATAGAGGCTACAAGACGGTGTCAATCTCTCATTAGGAGAAATATGGACCTTGTAAGGAATCCTAATTTTTAAGGATTAAGGCTAATGTTGTGTAGGGTTAAGGGGACAAGGGCATTCAAGAAGCTAGTTTTGAGTAGGCTTTTCTAGCCTTTTTTTAAATACATGTAGGATGTGGACCTAGGAGGTCACTTTCTCTCTTTAGCTTTTTGAAAGTGAAGTAGTAAAGGAGAGTGGCCACATCAGCAAAAATGTGGGTCACTAAGAGCCAAAAAAAAGTTTTTTTAACTTATTTTTTACTTAAAATTTCCCCCCAACATATATACATATGAACAAATCATTTTTGACCTTTTTTTAAACCTACAAACATTGACAGTCCACTTTTAAAAATAAAATCCCCCCAAAAACAAAACCCTTTATTCTCTCCTCCTCCTCTCTCCTCTCCCTCCCTCCTCCTCCCTCATCTCTCCCTCTTATCTCCTCCTCCCTCACTGTCCCTTCTCTCCTCCTCCTCCCCTCTCTCTCTCCCTCCCCCCCTTGATCCCTTCTCTCCTCCTCCTCCCCTCTCTCTCCCTCTCCCTCTCCCCCTTCTCTCTTTTCATCCTTTGCTTCCTCAGGCAACAAATTCCATGGTGCTCATGAACATCACAAATCGTATGCCTCCACCATTATGTACACGGCACAACAAAAGCGTACATATTTGCTTTTCGGTGGCATTTGCATCGAAGTCCGCACGTGAGGGTGAGCAGAGGTCATCCCAGGAACGTCATACCATCGATGAGACGAATGTTGATGGTGGTTATTCAATATCTTGGGAGGGAAGAAGTAGGTTTGTTAAACTATTGCAATTGTTTGTGTATGGGTGCATGTGCATCTTTGGATTTGTTGGATGCACAAATGTCAAGCTCTTCAGATCAAAAGAGTGGAATTACAAGACAGTATTGCCTCGTCGAAGAGGGAGGTTGAAACTCTCCAAAAAAAATTGCAAGAAAAGGATGTGTATATTATGAAGCTTGCCAATACCATCAAATATTTGAAAGAAACACCCCCTAGTACAAGGTAACAATATACTTTTTACTTTTGGTTGTGTTGTTCTTATCATAGACTTTGAAGTCTAAGGTGTTGCCTCTACTTGTTTTGTAGTGCTTAGCACAAAGGTTTCTTTTGTACACAAATAGTGAAATGCTGCAGATTAGAGAGGTCAAGTGTCACTACTTTTTCTCTAAAATAGACTTCTTTCTTACATCTTGCACGTAGGTGATTCAAATCCATGCTTATTAGAGGTGGGTAATCTCATCCCAATGTATATTTTAGGATTATTGGATGAAAATACCTGCAAATTTGTACAGCATATACTTAACAAGTGTCTTTATTATACAGCTTGCAAATGTGGAATTTATACATGTTTTTGTTTGAAGAACATGTCTCTAACGCGTCATGATACAAGGCTAGGTGACCTCTTACTATGCTAGTTGAGTGGTGTTGTTTGCAAGAGTGGCTCAAGTAACTAGTATACCACGAACTTTTTACGATCGCACAAATCTCTCCTCAAGCAATGTGGCTCCCACTACACCAAAAATCATTATGCTAACATGGAGAGATCCCTAGTAGGACAATACAACAACTTTTCATCAGCAACACACCCTTTCCTAACATGAGGGCAACCCCACCAAAGATATTTTTATGTGACAGGTCACCCCATGAGCATACCATGTCATGGAATGGATGTAAGAACTATGACCACACTACCCATTGGAAGTTGTTCATCACGAATGTCTGTTTATCAAAGTTAATGAGAATAAATTTGGACTTTTTTGTTTGTTGATGTGTAAGAGCACTCTAGGTCTACCATATTTTAGATTGTTTGATAAGTGAAATAAGATTTGTAGTCACTTAAAGTGTAAATTTGTTTCAGTTTGGTAAGATTGTACATGAGAAGACATGATAAAGTATAAGAGATCTTGACGGAAAAAACCTCGGTGAGATTCCTACCATGCACTTGTGACACCATACCTCTCCTTGAACCCTTTGATTTCTATCATAGTGGGAACTCCAAGGGAAGCCTATTTTCAAATTTTTATCAACAAATTTTTTTTGAAGAAAATTTTGGTTATTTTAAAGTTTGTACATAGTCTAGGAGTTCATTTTGATTGTTTTCCTTCAGTTTCAAATTTTGACCGAGGGCACTCCTTGGAAGCCACTTTTGGGGCGAGATTTTGGGAAAGTTTTGTATGTAGGAAATATAGTCGTTAACACAATAAAAAACATTGGTTCTTTGAGTATTTTCAAATTCCATGGTTTTAATGGTCGTTGGAGCCCGTAGATTAAGGAAAAAGTAAGAAATGTCTGTTTTACATCATTTTTTTAGAAATGACAACTTGCACATTGATTTTTGGAGAATCCGAGCAAGATATGACTTTTTTGCATCACATGATGGTCAAAGAGCGCAACGAGATGAAAAAATTCATGTGAGACAAGCCCAGACAGATTCGGAGTTGATTGGAAGCTAGAAGCTGTCGAAAGCAGCCTAAACCTTGTATCATCCTCATACACAATAATTTTGCGATTTTTTTCATTGTAAAGACTCCTAGGGCCCTCTGCAAGACTGACCACAAAGGGTGTGCAAAAAGCCCATCCAAAAGTCCCAGATGGTCATTTTGCGCGCCCTTGTGGCCAGTCTTGGTGAGGGCCCTCGGGGATTTTACATGGAAAAAAATTACAAAAATATTGTGTATGAGGATGATATAAAGATGTTATGTTGGATGTACAGAGACCAAGAGCTCCCCCCAAACCCCATTTTGCTATGGCTTGGATGGCCATTCTCATGCCCGTGTGGCCCCACTTGTTGAGGGTCCCTGGGGCCTTAAAATGGAAAATACAATCTTTTTTTATCCATGGCCATGAGATAGAAGTGTGCAGTTTGATGTATTCATAGAAAACTCCCTCCATCCCCAATGGCAAATACCTAAACCTTGTATCATGCTCATCCACCATTTTTTTCTTCCTTATGTCCACTGCCCTTGTTCTTGGTGTGTATTTGTCATTATAAGCCCCAGGGACCCTCAAAAAGAGGGGCCACAAGGGCGCACAGAATGGCCATCCAGGGTCCACTGCCCCTGTTCTTGGTGTGTATTTGTCATTATAAGGCCCCAGGGACCCTCAAAAGGAGGGGCCACAAGGGCGCGCAGAATAGCCATCCAGGGTCCCTGGATGGCCATTCTGCGCGCCCTTGTGGCCCCTCTTTTTGAGGGTCCATGGGGCCTTATAATGACAAATAGGGATTTTTTTAATGCATGTCCATGAGATAGAGGTTTAGTGTTTGATGTAATCAGAGGAACCCCCCCCCCCCCCCCTTCCCCCTTTTTTCTATGTTCAAAGGTTCGGAACATTCACTATGTAAAATTTTCCTATATCATGTGTATTCACCAAAATGGATTAGAAGTACCCCTTATAGGCCTTATCTACACATATTTTTGTAACTTTACAAGAATATAAAATCCCTTCTATTGAACACATGTGCTATGTTACATATACTTTAGTGAACTCCCCAAGTCAAAGGCCTCACAAATCCTATGCACTAGAAATCGACCAAACAAGAAGCCAATTTTTACTTCGTTGTGTCCACCTCGTGTTCTTGGGAATGTTTTGGCTAAGCCATTTCTTTGGTATTTGAAACCACATGTGACCCCTATTGTTAGTATAGTATCCAACCAAAGGTTTCTTGATTAGCGTTTTACATAGGCTCGAGTGGTACATATCTTCTATGTTAACAATGCATGTATCTATAATTTATGTTTACACTTTCTTTATCCAAATGAGCTACATAGTAAGAATCAAATCCAAAATTTAACAGTTAAGTTCACAAGGTAATAGCTATTGGTATCATCTTTAGCAATACCAAAGAGATAACTACAAATAGCTCATGAATAGGGATACTTAAGAAGATTTGATACCAAAAACTTGTCAACACTACTCAAAAAGGTGGAAACTCAAAGGCTTTACAATATATGTATGATGAAACACGAATCAATAATAAGTCACCCCTATACATCGCCACCTCCATCTCAAGTTGTCATTTCTTTAAGTCAAGCTTGGCATAGGCATAGTATGGAAACAATAACATGTTGGGAAGCAAGAATTTAGCTTTCTCAACTTGTGAAATGTTGCTAATGATATATATGTTAAACATCCCCAAATGAGGACATCTTGACAAAGGTTATGATCCACTTTAATAATAATAACCATTAATGATTAAACTGAAATCAAAATATTGCTTGAACTTCTTCATGGTGGAGTGATTAAGACTTGAGACTTGAAACGTCTTACATGCAAATCAAAATATCCATAAAGGACAACAATATTTCTCAAATCTGTATGAATCTCCAATAATCTAAATTAAATACTCTCACTCAATGCGACACCATTTAGCAAGAAAACATATTTATATTGCATTTATAGAGGAATCCAACCTCATGAAAATAATTACAAACGGAGAAAATGTTGTTGTTGTTAGGCGTCTCCTACAAGTATTTGTCTTCCTCATCTAGAGATTCATATACACTTGAGTATTTGTGTATCTGTGACACTAGGGAAGATAGTAGTACTATATGGATGGCTTTTCTAAGAGCTCCTAGAAAGTACCTATTGGTTCAAGATTCTACAAAAATTCTACTATTCTTATCAAAATCCTTTAACATGGTAGTGGAAGGTTCCTCATAGAACAAAAATATAATGATTTTCATCTCTGCACATGGTTGCTTGCTCATGTCCTCTGAAAAAAAGTTGACTCTGTAAGTAAACAATAGATTATACGAGCACAAAGTTATAAAGTACAAAATGATATCATTCTAATAATCTAATGACAACTATATAAAGAATAAATTATAAGAAAAATCTTTCATGATTCTCCATAGATAGCACAACTAACTTGCATTGTGAGAATCAATCACATGCTACACAACTATAGATGGTGCACCAAAGCCATCAACAAAATAGCACCACCCAGTGTTAAGAGGTGTGAAGCATAAACATTGAAAGCCATAAATAGGTTGTTCTCTTCAGTATGATAAACTTAAAGAACAATGCCCACACACTATTCACCTCCTGTTGTTGTGGTATGCAAGTCATGTGAGCTCATATTTTTGCCACCTTTAGGAGTAGAGGTTTCTATGTAGTGTGAGTGAATGAAAGTAGAAGGAGTAGAATCTTTTTTCATGTTGTAATGGAGGTGAGAGAAGGGAGAGGAGCTAGCTTGCTGTGAAACTATGTGGTGGGCAAGGGGAAGAGATAGGGGAGGAGCTTGATTGGTGCTACAATGGAGGTGGGAGAAAGCTAGCAGAGAGATAATGCTGGACTACAGGGGGTGCATGTGGTTGTTGCACCAATGTAGAGCTTGGAAAAGGGTTTGTAGAGAGAGAAAACCACTTTCTAGCTATAGAATAAGTTTCGAAAGACTTTGGAAGGCGGAAAATGATGTTTTGAAATTTTTTGAAAAAAATCAAATTTTTGGGTTTTTTAGTGCACCTTTTTTACTTTTGGAATTCAAAAATAATTTTTTGACCATGAAATAGGTTTGGGGACCTTTTAAGAAGGGAAAACTTGATTTTTTTTTTTTTTTGCAAATTTGAAATTTTTAGTGTATTTTTAAGTCCGAGCCAAAAAGTGGGGGAAAAGAGGTCAAAGTGGTCCCCCCTCCCCCTCCCCCCCCATATCGCCCCCTTTCCCCTAGCCACCTCCGTTACCTTCTCATGAGGTAAGAGGCCATTAGGAGGTGTAAGGCTACCTTGTCCCCCTACTTTTTTTAGGGTATAGAGTGTGTCCACCACCCTCTTCCTATTGGCTGGCCTCTAATTACACTTACTCCCAAAGGGCCCCTAGAGGGTTTATATTTTTCCTAATGCTTGGAAAACTATAGACAACTTGTATCTAACACAAGCTACATTCAAATGACCAAAGTCATCAAAATCTAGTCATTAATCGACAAATAAAACATGACCGTTACAACATCAAATGACAACTGAATGTTACAAAACTTCTAGGACAAGTATAGAAGACCTAAGCATACATGCTTATGGTCTCAAATCCCACTTTTGATGAAGTGCAAAAAACACGATTATTAACAACTGTGAGATTTTGACCTAGTCGTTTGTTACCGCGAATGCATTTAAATGCTTAGCAATGATGTCCCACTACCCCGCATATGCTTACTTTGTGATTTCCTAGCTTAAATTTCTACTTACGATGAAATTAGGCGGCGAGTTGGCGACGCCAAAAGCTACAGTTTACCATGATATGTTTACATCAATGCGTAGAGCTCTTACCTACGGTTGCAAACAACAGACGTCACTGCAATGTGACAACCGACAAGGGAGCCGAAAGCATGAGAAGGAGAGAACTGATTGCCATTAGCTCACGCTGTGTATTACTTATCCAAAACTTACAAAAATTGGCTTTTATACCTTAGCCAAGGTTTCTTGTTCAAAACTAATTATCTAGGAGCTCTAACTAAGAATTAATTGATACAATTTGGAAGCTTATACCTCGAGGTCATCGATTACAATATCCACTTGAAAAATAGGAGTTACAATATTCTCGATTTATCAAAAGAATAAGTGTTCTTACAATAAAATCTCCCAAAAATGTTACATGGTAGCTTCCTGCTAACATTCCCCCCCTCCTTAACTGTGTTGTCCCTTGACATAGTTTCATGGACTGAAATAGTCTTCGGGCTGATGGTTGACGAGGAGTGTTTGTAGAGCTTTCTGATATCTGATGTGGTGTTCTTTCTCAGGGACTTGCAGAAACTAAATACCGAATTTATTTTTAAGTTATATGGTAGAATAGCCAACAAACCTTGCTGTCAGATTGCTGATCACTGGCTTAAATATCTTTGTACGCCATGTAAAGAGTCCTGTGTAAAAAGCCTCTTCGAATACCAACATATTGCTTGATGGCAAGAGCATACATCTGGCATAGAAGCCATAGAGGACTTCTTCTGAAGATTTTCCACTCAAATCATAGCACAAGACTTTGTTACCTTCTAAGAAAGACACCATGGGGCTCATGCTTACTCAGGCTCATGAAAAACTTTGATGCATGTGAGCAGCATTCTGCAGATTTTATATAGCATTGCACATGAGAGGTCAGGGAGGCTCTTGAAGAAGTTCATGGTGCCTGTTAGGGTTCTCACTATGTATTCCTCAGTTGTTGGTCCTTGCTCTAGAGTTGGGAGTTTCGGGTAGTTGAGTCAAGTTGGTCTCTTCTTCCTCAATGCTTCATGTGCTAGCCATGTCCTTACCCTTGGTACATAACAGAATGTCGGGTCTTTCTGTATTGCCGTAGGTGCTCTTGTAAACAAAATATACCTTGATTTTTGTTGAGCCAATTCATTCTCCATTTGGGGTGGAGAGCATCTGACCCTTCTTCTTGCATATCCTTGTAGAGTATTTATTTTACTTGTAGCAGCTCCACCTTTATCAAAGGGTAGGGTAGCAACTATTGCTGTCATTGAGCATTGATTTGGTTGGGAGTGAGCTGTGTTACATTGACTGAGTGAAGAACTCTTAATTCCCAATCCATTGCTGCTTTCCATTCAGCATCCACTTCCATAAACAATCTATCCTTTAAGTGCATCTTCTTTAGCTGTAGAAAGCTATACCATTGGTACTTGTTCCTCTTCAGTGATTGGTACTTTGAATCCAAAATCTCCCATTGGCCCTTTTGTTGATTGTGTTTCCATATTTGCAAGGGAGACTGATGGTATGTCTATAATTGGCTGCTTAGAGGTACCTGCCTCCTCTTGAGCTTTCGTATGCCCTTCTCTTAGCAATTGGTTGGCTCTCTTTAAATCCTCTATCTCCTTGAGAAACTGATCTTCTCTTTGTACCCGCATTAAGGCGAGGTCTCGTCTTTGTGTGTGTTCCAGCTTCAACTCAAGTTCTAGGTCCTTGTTCCTCTTTTACCAAGTCTTGTAGATTTCATCTGTCCCCTTGAGTGAAGCTACTTCTTGGTTTTCCATGATCTGCTTTAGGAATGCCAATTGGTCATTGATCCTCTACTTTGATTATTTCAAAGAGGCACTTGCTACATCTAATTGCACTTGGAGATTTTGTACTGCCTGAGTAGTGCCCAAAAGTTCAATTGTCACTTCAGTCAGCTGCTGGTCCTTGCTTTTACATGCATCTGATAGCTTTGTGAGAAGCTCTCCTAAATCCTTCATCTCTTTTTGTTGCCTTTCCTTGAAAATTTTGTGTTGCTCTGCTTCGTTTTTTAGCTCTTTGATCTGGCCTTGAAGATTCTCAATAATGTTCATTCTGTCTTCAAGATCACCTTGGAGAGGATCAATTACCTATTCCAACTCTCGAGCTTTGGCACTATAGCTAAGAGCTGTTGTTCACATCTTCTTGGTCATCATCTACATCTGCTTTGCATACTCATTTACCTAGATGATCACTTCATCTGTTGTTTCCCATTCTTCAGTTTCTACCTAAGGCTGCTTAGAAGTTCCCGTGTATTTTGCTTGTGGATCTTTTGACGGCGTAATGGATTCTGCTTCAGGCTTTGTAGATGGTTCACCGGATTCTTCTTGTGTTGTTGTAGAAGTTCTAACTTCATCTTTGTGTGTTTCCTTAGGTTATTCATAACTAGCTTCTTTCTCTTATTTCTCTTTCCCTTTTGTTTCCTTGCCTTCATTGGATATGGCAGTGGGTGAAGGGCTTGGACTAGGCATGGGATGATCTTCTTGTTCAGTGGTGGGTGAAGTGGGTCTTGGAGACATCGTTCCTTGATCATGTTGTGGTTCACTTTGTTGTGCAACTTCTGATTGCCTTTGTTGCTCAACCAACTCTTCTCTTGCTTTCCTTTGTGCTTTGAGAGCTTCTTGTATCTTCAAGGCTTTGCCTTCTGCATACATTCCCTCAAGCAGATCCTTCCGATCTTCTTGAGTCTTCTTTTTGGGGTTCTTGGTCGTAGAACCCTTGATCTCCCTCGGGCTCCATGACTCTCGGTTCTCTCCAGAATCTTGGAAACTTGTTTCAAATGATTCTTTCTCTATTTTAACCTTGATTTTTTTTGCTGAGGTTCTTCTTGATGGGCTTCCATTGCTTTCTTCTTCATTTCTTCTCTCCTTTCCTTCTTTTCTTCATTGTCAGAGCTTTCACTGCTGTTGTGGGCTTCAAGCAAGCTTTCTGCTAATTCTTAATTTGATTTATATACCCTTTTCTTCTTTGATCTAGTGGTTCATGGAGAGGGTTGAGCTGAGACTATCCATGTATTCTGATATGGGCCTGGCGGCAAGCTATCTGCCATCCCAATGGCATGGTATGCAATCCTCCTTAGAACTTCAGGAGCGCCCAGATATGTTACCTTTCCTTCCTTCCTCCTTCCTTCTTTGTGCTCGTGAGTGTTGTGAGCACGTACTAGGCATAATCTATTGTTTTCCTTGTTGTTGAATTCACACTTGCATGAAAGTGGTTGCAACCGCATGATTTGGAGTAGTGTATCATGGCGGTCTCTTTGAGAGGAAGTAGAAGTGTTGGTGATAAAGACGAGCCACATCCTCCACTTGATTTAGAATGAGGTCGGAGAAGGTGGCGGTAGCTGTATCCTTGTTGAATGTACCATTTGTTTTCCTATCTCTGTCCATCCTTGTCATACCTTCAGTTGCTGGCAGCTTTAATGCCTTGGCCACTATGTCCTTGTTAATGACCACTTCAACTTCTTGTCCCTGCTGATCCGTGATCTGAGCAGATCCATCCTCTTTGATTGTGGATAGTAATTCATAAGCTCTCTGGAAATCTATTTTGCATGGATCTTGATTGTAGAATTCTTGAAATCATAGCCTTCTGTTGGCTTCTTTTGTGGCTGGCTTTGTGGAGACATCATAAAGTTCTTTTGGTAGTATCTGCAATTCTACCTGGTTTCCATCTTCACTCTTGAACCTGCCGGTGAAGACTGTGGTGTTGTGTTCTTCAAGCTCTTTCTTTGATAGGTAAGTTACCTTGGCCGTTTTCACTGAACTCAGCTCCAACTGGTAGGGTGGAAATTCTTGCAGCTTTCCTTTCAGAGTCATCCTCTTCTTTTCTTTCTTTGCCACTTGCATTGCACCTATTAGGAGAATACAGTTCGTAGTTAGAAAATTCCATAAAATTTTGCTTTGAAATGCCATGTTTTTGAATTGCTGCAAATGATGTCCACTTTGCTTCAAATTAATTTTGGAGCATGTATAGATGCATAAAAATATTTAAAGATCAAAACCATTCAATCCAGGCAAAATTTGCAACCAAAGTAAATAATCGGGATTATTTACAGCAGGGAAATCTTTCAATCTTTTTGCACATTTGACATCATAGGCTTGAAAAACATGTGATTTGGATACTCTAAGTGAAGTGTGGGCTCATTTGAGTGCATAGGGTAGAAGTAGTGCCAGATTTAGGCTTCAGACTCTAAAACAGTAGGTATAAAGAGATTTTGGGTTTTTGTGATCCAAATTTGACCAAAATTGATCGATGGACTTGTCACAACATGTACTTTGGTGCCATAAGGTCAAAGTTGAAATTTGGACTCATTCTGGCAAAAAAGTAAATAATCACGATTATTTACTTTTTCATCAAATTAGATATTTCTTGTTGCAAATTGGTTCTAGCCATGATATAAAGCCCCTATGTGAGATGTGGGATGATTTAGATCAAAAAATGCGACAAATAACTTAAAATTTGGACAAAAGAGCCTTTAGTGCGTTTTTTGACAAAATCTGATATTTTCTTGATCTTTTGGGCTCACATTTGACATGTGGCATGAGCTAGATGTGTACACGTGATAGGTGAAGTGACATTATGATTTTCAAGCCAATTATGAACAAAAGTAAATAATCACGATTATTAACTACAATCATATTTTTTGCATGAAAAGCTAATTTTATGACCTATACATCTTCATTACACTAAAACAAGTTCTAAAATGATTTTGGTAAGATTTGGTCATGTTGGCATCACTTCGTACTCTTGTCAACTTTGAAATCACCAATTTTTGTTACTACTTGGTGTGTAGAGTTGTTTGGTCACTTTTGAAGCCATGGACTTGTCCACTACATAGTCCTGATGTTGCTCATCTAGTTTGGGCTCATTCAGAGTCGGTTGGACTTCATATATCAAATCTGACACTTTGTAGTCTTTGAGTTGTTTCCTTTTGTTTGAGAGCTTTCCTTGATTGTTTTTTTGAAACCATCTAGGTACATTGTGTATAGACCTTGTCTATAAGCAGCCCGTAAAGCCAGAAACCAATTCTCGCATGTGGCCAAAACCTAGATTATTTACTTGGGACCCCCTCGACCCCTTCCAAATGGTCCTCTAATGATATGGAAGTGTTCTACTATTTAGGGGTATGCTACAGTTCAAGTCTCGTCCAATTCAGTTGAGCTGACAAGTCGTTAGGGTCGTTTTTGTGTTGTAGGAATTCGTACACAGCTAGGATTCTAGTTTTTTTCCTAGGCCTAGACTTGCTACTTGACTGTATAGAAACGTTCTTTGATGAGTTTAGAATTTATCCCTCATGTCTCGTGTGAGATGGCACTGAAAATGGGTGACTGTGGACTCCGAAAATCGCGTGCGAAGAAGGTAGAGAGCTCTCTTCTCCAAAGAGTGACTAGTGGAAATGAGGTGATTTTGGACTACCTTGGATATCTATACTCAGACTTCCCAAACTATTTTTCCCTAAATTCCCCTGTTAGTCCTACTATACTGTGAAATCTACATTAGACTCAAACATTTCCTCAATCGGACTCTGTTAGCTCATTCTGCAATAATTTGTAGAAACAGATCCTAGCGGCCTAATTTAGGCTTCCCGCTTCCGTTTTTCATTTGATTGAAATTTTTTGTGCATGTCCGTAGTTCTTTTGATCATCAACATATTTACAATTTCCCCATATGAGCTCATTTGCCATTTATTATTGATTTTTTATTTGTTTAGTTAAAAAATCAAAGAAAATAATAAAAAACACCAAAAAAGAAAATTGAAAAATCAACAATTAAGAAAATCCATTGAAGAACACTATTTTATTACTTTTTGATGAATTTCTCAATTTTTAAACTCCAAAATCAAGAAAAATTCATGAAAATAAGCAAAAAAGGCTATGTTTTGATGTATTTTTTGATAGTATATACATTATTTACACTCATCGAGGAGATGTTATCAGCTGAAATTCCCATGGTGATGATGTTTAAGGAGAGTATTATGTAATTTTGGAAAAAAAGAAACGTTAACATCCAACTTTTTTGCTTCCTTTTCAAGCATTTCCCTTAATTAATGAAGTGTCCTTCCACCCCTCCTAGATGGAGTACTCCGGGACAACTGTGTGCATGGGTTGAAAAATTGTGTCTATGCATAGTCGTGGTTGGCTCTATCGTGCTTTGAAGGTCAATTCAATTCAAATCGATATGTGGTGCAAGAGTTGGGTCTTGAGTAGTTATCTGAAGGGTTTTCATGGTCGAGGTTTCTTGTTGTTGTTTTCTAAATAGCAGAGTTTATAATTTGTGTGCTCTTTGCCTGATTGTACCATCTGGATGCTTTGGAACATCCATTTCTTGAGCTCTGTAGGTATCAATGATGATGGTTGCTAAGATTCAACTACTCTCCATTGGTATTTTGGTTTTCTGTTGGTGAACTGTTGTGGTTGAGTTTTGTAATATTTAACCTTCCACTGATTCATCAGCTTTACAGTTGGTGGAGAAGATAAATGCTCCTTTGATTTCCAAACCCATTTAGTGCTTGTGTCTCTTTTGAAAGATTCTTTTCTTTGAGTTGTCAGATGTGAAACTTTCTTCAGTATGGTAGATGAGTTTTTGGGCACCCAGATTTGAGACAGATTGTCCTTGATTTGTACTTTTGGTACCCAAATTTATGTAACTCCTTGTATGCTACTTGTAGAATTTTCTTGTCTAAAGGATGACGTAGATTGATTGTTCCGTGGTTTCTTTTGTGGGTGACCTCTTTTTAATTTCTCTTTGCTCGGTCCAATTGGGACTAAGAGTCATCCTCCTTTAAGTGATAGCTTAAGTCGGTCGATGTCCCAATCTGGTACTGCCTTGTATGTCCACATCCATGAGATTTCAAGAATCATCATTTCATTCATATGTTCATCTGGTATGCATACAAATTGATGTGGGTGTGGAAATCCGTCTACTATCACATTCAAGTTGACTACTTCCAATGCTGGTGTTGGGTTTTTGTTGCATCGTTTGATAGCAGATATTCCCAATGCTAAAGACTGAGTCATAGCTTTCTTATAGCTCACTGCATTCATTCAAGCTTCCTTATCTACTAATGCATTTGTGCTATGAATGTTTAGTTGTACCGTGATGCAAAGGTCAATTCCATCTAGCCATTCATCATCCATTGACATTGCATCATTCTGTGATTCTGATAGTCTTTCATCTGGTTCCAAAGTGTTGATGGGAATAGATATTTGTTGATTTTTGAAAGAATCTTTCCTTTTGAGTACTTGGAGTCGAGATTACTCTTGAGCTTCATCAATAACTTGCTGTTGTTTAATCTTTCTTTGCTCTGTTGCATGTATTTTTTCTAGCAAATCATAGGTTAGTGGCAAATGATACTTCTTTAAATGGCATCCACTAATCCAGCTAGCCATTGTTGTATTCACGTGTCTTTTTGTCCATTCTTGTCTATATGCTATACTTGAGAAATTTAAATTGTGCTTAATTGTCATTGCTTCCTCTCTCTCTCTCACTTGTCCATATAACTTGGCCATATGACTTTGTTTAATCTATTTAATAGTAGAGTTTATAACTTGTCCATATTTTCTTATCCATTCAATATTAAGATTAAATGTTTGTGTGTTTAATGCAGGTACGGATGCTAATGAGTTTCTTTCTTCTTTGTCACCCCAACAGAGGAGGCGTAGGAGGAGCATCATTGCTCTAGAGCACCATCACGTCATTCCACTCCTTGAGAGTCTCCCTCTGTTTTGGAGCATTCAGTGTGCTTCGAAGCTTTGGTGTCGATGAGATGATCTTACACTCGTCTAGGCACCAACACTCTAGTGGTGGCGACGGCGGTTGCTGTGGGGATGCCACTGCTGATCCCTCGACACTACCTCGTGTTTGACGAGGATCCTTAGATTACTCTTGTTTGACCGCCCCCACACCAATCATGGCATTGCCATCTATGCCAGGTTTTGTGCGACTATCGGCCGTTCCTAGCTACACACCACTAGCTACTCCTCCCAGAGTCACCCTAGTCGACACTCCTTGCTTCACGGCCCAGACTCCAGTGGAAAACCTGACTTCCGTACCCACATCAAGACACCACTAGAGAAACCACTCAAGACCCCTACTAAGACACCACTAGAGACACCACTCAAGACCCCTACTAAGACACCCATGTTCATGCGTCACATGTGAGAGGGCTTGCCGTACTTGATCGACATCAGCGGCGGCATCATCTTGGATGATGAAGGCAAGAAGCCTTGATCTCATGCATGCACGGTCTTTGATTTTAGGTGTTTCAACACTACATACTAAACACCTAGAGTGAAGTGCCAAATGAATTAAATTTTAAGACAAAGTCATCAGCATGTTGCATGACAAGTTTCCCATGTCAAGTCGCAATGAGCGCTTCAATGAAGACTCGATGAAGCTTTGCATGCGTGAATACTGCAAGCACGAGCATTTTGAAGTACAAAAAGTAATAAAGCATGGGTGTAACAAACCAGATTGACTGACCCAGGAAGATTGGAAGAATGTAAAGCGAGGAGAGTGTAAGAATCCTGACAAGTGGAAGCAACAAAAGGAGGCAGCCAAAGCGCGAGTAGAGGCAGGGAGCTCGCACCACTTGGGGAGCAGCAGGTGGACATCATTTAAGGCCAATTTTGTAAGTATTTTTTCATTTTAGGTTTGGTAGTTACGTCTATTTGTACTTATAAATTCTAACATAATGTACTCTTCGTATGTTTTGAACAGTGGTCGATAATAGGACGTGACGCCCCACCGTATGAGCGCGAGTACGCAGGCAAAAAGGGCTTAAATGCCCTGATGGACATTCTCAATTCTTGCGGCGGAATGGTTAGTATTTCACTTCACTCTTTTACATTTGTTGTATTTTAATGATAAGCTAAGAAGATAGATTGTTTTGTAATTGTATGCTTATACTTACAGAAAGTCTTATTGTTTTTTCTACAAAATCCGACAGATACGTCGCTTGGACGCGATGAGATGTTTGATTAAATGAAGTCAATCTAGACGTAGCTAGATAGCATTAGTTTTCTTTTTTCATAGCATGTATATTGAGATGACGTGTATACGTCTTTTTGTAACTATTGGAAAACGATGTATTTTCTCAATAATGACAATTGTGTTGTAACTATTACATTTGCAAAGCTTAACAATCAAGTGAGTTTCCTTATGATGTGTATAATTGTCATTCATTTACTTTTGTCAATTCACTTTTGTCCAATTACTTTTGTTAGTTTTGTATATTTACTCTGCAAACAATACTATGCATGATGGAGTTAATGGTTATATTGTCTTGTGGGTGACTACTTTGGGTCTATACCTTGGAATTCTTTCGAATGTGAATCTTAGCTTATCTTGGATTCATTTAGTATACTTTATTCTGGAAACATTCAATATGATTGAATGCCCTGCCACCCGAAACTTTTTACTCTCGGGCATCGCTATAAGCGTCTCTATATAAGGTTCTGCAACATTGCTACAGAAGGACTGCAATCATTGCTAAAATCATCGCTATATGTGTTGTTATACGCATCGCTATATAGAGACGCCTATAGCAACGTTCCCGTAGTGATGCTTTTAACAATGGTCTTAACGACACCGGGGAGTAAAAAACTCAATTTATTTCCGTCGCTAAAAGTGTCACAAGTGCACATAACCTCTTGTAGTGTCACGAGCAATGTAGGCAGGTTTAGGCTCTTCTCCTAGTTTGGCTAGATCTATTTTCTTTGCATTTTCAGGTCCTTGATATGACTCACCCTATTTTTTTAATTCCCTTACAGGTTGTTCGACTATGATCTTTCGGTCTTGGAGAGATATTTCTTGTATTGGGATGGAACACTCATTACATATTTCTTGGAGAGTATATTTATTGTATTGGGATGGAACGCTCATTACATATTTACTCTCCTCCTCAGTTGTTTCCATTTTAGTGGTATACATCTCCTTTAGAGTTTTCTTCAACTTTTAATATTTTTTCTTTCGTTCAACCCGTTTCATGGATGATTCATCATCGTGATGTTAGGCTTTAATTGAGTTTCCTTTCTCATTTTCCTTGATGTTTTTAATTTACCTTGTTTGTTGTCTGAAGGATATCTACCCGTGATTTTGTCTTTGACACAATCATGAGCATCTATCTTCATCAAAAATTATGTTATGCTAGAAACTAATGGCACAGGTATAGATTTCAAGTTTTTTGTTTCATATATTCTTCTATACCATTTCTATCTTCTTGTTTTTTGGTTTGGAAAATTGAAAAACTTTTTCTATCCTTCGTTTATGAGTAGTTGGGCTCTCACATGTTCTTTTTCTTACTCAGAATCATCAAATGTAGCTGAATGTTCTTCAAACTCATCAGTAGCATCATAATAGAGGTATGAAAAGACTTGTTGAGCTTTCAGTAAGTTCTTGGGTTCCCGAACTTCGTCTTCAATGTGATTCACACACACATCCATTGTTGCCAAAATTTGAGTCCCTTCAAATGGATTAAAAAAATTCTCCGAAAAGGGTTCATGTATATATGCTTCATCTGTGCAATCCCTTTCTAAGATACATTTTTTTTGTTTTAAACTCTCATTTTCTGAGGCTCCACACATCCAAATAGGCATGTCTTCGTTTAACCAAGACGGAAGCTTTAATTCTGCTAAAGAGACTGAGTCAAATTCTTGAATGGGTGTTTTACTGACATCTTTATAAGTGTAATCTTTCAAATTAACTCTTGTGATGGATCCCACTTGCTTCAAGTACAGCTAATTGTTTTTCCAATCTTGAATGAGCTGTATTTGCCGCATGAATGGTCTTCCCAAGATAATATCATAATTAAGTTTCTTTTCAAATTCCAGTATCACAAAAGTATGTTGATAATCAATCCACAAGAACTAACTATCACTTTTTCAAGCAGTCCTAGGGCTTTTTCTATGTGTCCATCCACCAATTGTAATTTCATTCAAGTTTGTCAGCTAATGGTGGGTTTTTTCCATGACTCCCATACTGCTTTTGTGGCTATGGCTATGCAAGCCCCACTGTCTAGTATTGCCATGGTCTCTACATCATTACATGTCACCGAAAGGGTAGTGTTTCCTTCTTCCCCTTTATACTATTCTCCAACTTTGTTCATAGGGAAAAATCTAATCTCTTTGTTATCTATTTCATGTTTCAATTTATCCAAATTTTTTGCGGTTAGCCTTGTTATCCCCACCTTCTCTAGATTTTTTTGTAGATCATTCCATAAATATGGTCTAATTTTGAATAGTTCTCCCAAGGTAAGAGTACATTGAATGGTTGCTGACATGATTGAATGGATGTTCTCCACCTCTAGGGTCTATTCCTCTCTTTTTACTTGAGTGGTTCTACACACTATGGACTCATCTTCGTTGTCTCCTAAGTAAGAGGGTAGTGTTTTTAGAGTCATTGGTTTAGACATTCCTCATGCTTCAAAACCGCAGTCCCCATACAAGGATTGTATATCATTGTCTATATCAAGAGGTCAATTGTCTGACCAAACTTCCTCTTCTGGAGCTAAATTCAAAGTTATGATCCCATCATTAATCTCTCTACTTTTCCCCATAAATGTCCTGGCTAGTCTTCCTCCACAAATGGAGTTCCATCTAAAGCATCTTCACTGTCACATGCACTATGAGTTTTGGATCTTTAGTTTCAAGGTGTGGTTCTACCACCACTTGGGGTTTCTCTTTATTGGTTTCCACCACAAGCTCCTCGGGTTTTGCTATACTCTCAAGCTTGGGTTTTTGTTTTTCGAGCATTTCTTGAGTAATTCTTACCAAAGTTTAATAAGCTTGAAGCTTAACTGCTTCCATATCTGGAGAAGGATAGTTTTTCCATTTTTTTTCATGTTTTGGCCTGCTGTAAGTACCACTTAGAAAGCTTCCAGGGCTACATTGATTGGCTCAAAAGAATTGTCTACCAAAATTGATCCTCCAGATTTTATTGTGGTTTCCTTGATTTCACTCCCAATTTCTTTTCCTGGAATAGTTTCTTGGCTTTTTCCTTGATTTCAGCCCTTTGTTTTTGTTTTCTCGTCTCATACCTTTGACTTCTTCTTTTCTTAGTCTTTTGAGAGGAAATTTCAGTATTATTTGATTCATCAGAGGAGTTATGTTTCTTTTTCTTAGCTTGGGCTGGAGTGATCACCCTGATTGGAACAATAGGTTCACTTTCCTGTAAGGTCCCTCCCTAAACCCTAGAGCCATTCAAAACTTTTTCAGCCTAGAAAATAATTTAGAAAAAGCAAGACTGACAAAGGAGTCATGCGGACAACGAGACTTTACTCCAGAATGAAAAGACAAGGATATTTCGAATAAGAAATTACGTCATCCCTATATTTTTCCAAAAAGATTAAGATTATTTTTATACTTCTTCGTCAAAAGCCGCGTGGGAACTGATCTAGATCGATAACTGGGAGAAAAAGGGACTAACTTGATTGAAAAATAAAGTTAAGAGATAAGAATTAAGAAGAAAATTGGAGTCCAATAGGAATTAAGAAGAGAATTGGGGTCCAATAGCATTTGAGAGGAGAATTGGGGTCCAATAGCATTTGAAAGGAGATTCGGGGTCCAATAGGAATTAAGAAGAGAATTGGGCTTCAATAGCATTTGAGAAGAGAAATGGGGTCCAATAGCAATTGAGAAGAGAATTGGGGTCCAATAGGATTTGAGAAGAGAATTGGGGTCTAATAGGATCTGAGAAAAGAATACCCACCATTTCCTATATAAGCACCCCCTCTCCTTTGTAATTTTACACATACATATTGCTAAGCTACTTGCATACTTGCCATGCTTAAGATTATGTTTAAGTAAATCAAGGTTTCCATTAAACCTTGCTCTTGCTCTCTCCTTCTCTTGAAGACCAAAACCTTAAGGGTTTTGTGAAGAAGCTCCTCTCTCCTTCCTCTTCATCTTAAATCCCTTTCCTTCCTCCTTGAGCCTCACATCTCTTCAAGAAGGACTTCAACCCCACTTCCCTCTTGTTTAGAGGAGGTAATCTTCATTTCTAGTAGGATTAATTAATCCATCTGTTTTAATACTAGGAAAGTTTATGTGCATCATTTTAGGTTTAAGCTTTAGTGGTAACCTTGGAATTAGGGTTAAGTATTAATGGTAGTTATGCATCATTAATTTAAGCTTCAAAGGTAGATTTACACTCATAAGCTAAGCTTTAATGGCAACTTTGCACTTAAATGTAAGCTTTAGTGACTACCTTGCATTTTTAGGTCTAAGCTTTAATGAAAACCTTGCAATTAGGGTCAAGTGATAAGAATATCTATGCATCATAAAGTTAAGCTTCAAAGATAGATTTTCTCTGGCAAGTTAAGCTTTAATGGTAACTTTGCACTTAGATGTAAGCTTTAGTGACTACCTTGCATTTTTAGGTTTAAGATTTAATGCATTAGGGCCAAAAACGACTCAAAAAGGGCTGTGTAATGAATTGGTTAAATTACTAATTATCAGAGCCGTTTATGGTCAAAACGAATTCAGATTTGTTCGTTTTGGTCATTTAAATCTACGCAATCTAAAGCGTATTTTAGGTACATATCTCTAAATATTCAAAAAGATATCGTTTCCTTCACATTCTTTTGTGGCTCACCTCGAAATTTATTTTCATTTACTTCACTTGGCGGCAAATAGTTGTTTCCACTTTTGAATCACTCAATCTCTCTTTTTTCTCTCACCTTTCGCGAGCTTTATCTCTTCTTCTCTGATGCACCTTGTTCTGCTGCTACGTTATTTCCATTATACTTTCTGCTCCTTAGTGATAATCGCAAGTTTCACTTGAACATTAAGCTAAGCAATGAGTATGCTACTACGTGGAGTGTCTATCAAAGACCAGTTACAACTGCAAATGAAGAAGAACAACTTCGCAACGAGGGAAAGAAACACATTGATATATGGACAGGTGGGAGCTTGTATCCATCTTTTCACTGGAAGGTATCCATCTTTTCACACACCTCATGATTTGATGAGATTTGTTGGTGATGGGATTGACGGCTTACTAGGATATAGTTCTAGGTTATCTCATTTACACATTGATCATACACATTACATTCAATATCTCAAAACTGTTTTGTATTCAAATGCAACAAGAATTTTAGAACTTGAAAACCAAATAGCATCTCTAAAACAAGAAAATCACCAGCTTTGGACTTTAAAAGAAACTCCAATAGGATTAAGAGCACGAGTAAAACGAATGAGAGATGTAGTAAACTTAACAGAAGGTTCTGGACAAAGAAAAAAAAGATGAAAGATTACTAGAGAACATGTGACTAGTCTTTTATGATTTGATATGTCCAATGTTCAAGAAAGGGTGAGATTTTTAAATGAGGTAATGAACAATTAAGTGATATTCCTAAACTTTTGAACCTTCCTGAAAATCAAACTCAGAAGAAATTGGTATTTCAAAATTTACTGAAATATATGGGTTTACTGGTCCAACCTTCGCAAATGCAAGAAGTTTGTGACACAGTTGCGGTGAGTAGAAGGAGTTATAGGGCCATCTCTAAAACTAGGTTTCATGTTTTAAAGTATTACAAGATTAAAGCTTTTGGTTTGCCTAGGCCTCACAATGTTGGAAAAGTTAGGACTCTGTTAAACGAAGAAATACCCGAACATTTTGGAGAATACTATCATATAGAAGGAACGATGCCATATGAAAAAGAGAAAAAAAAAATCTTCTTTTGAGTATAATGTTTTTAATAACATTTGGATGAGTATAAAACATGTTCAATGTGCTATGGTGAGATACTATAATATGCAAGAAGTAGATTGTGAAGGAAAACTTATATTTGTTATGAAATTGGATGAAGCTCAAATTCAGAAATGTCAAAAAATGGAAAGAGTACCATATTCCTTATGAATAGAGCATTGGACTATAGCCAGGGTAAGCTTGATTCCCCATACCACAAAAATCAATCAGAAATGGAGCTTTGGTTGATCGGAGCAGCTCAAATACCAGTAGAAAATCACAATACATTGAAATGGCTCTTTTTGCAGACCGATATCCCTTCTGTTATACATGACCAAAATGCAGGTGAAAAACTCTGTATAGATGGCATGGGTGACTTTTTTGTAGAATGGCACTTGAGTGCCGACCTAAAAGCATTAAAGTGCATATTTGGTGTATGTGGAGGTGCCAATACCAAGTATCCATGTCTATATTGCATGGCAAGCACTGGAACAAAAGGATGGCTTGCAGAACACGAGGTTGGAAAACCACCATCGAGAAATAGTGTGAACGTCATCGATTACCCATCGTCTTCTATGATTTGGGATCCAATTATAACAATAGATTGAAAAAATCTACATATATGTACAATGCATGCAGAGATTAGAATCTTGGACAAATTGCTTCGACTCCATCTTGATTATGCATATTCTATTAAGCCAACTAAACTTGCAGACGAGTGCATAGAAAAATGCGAGGCTTTGCTGTCTCAAATGGATTTTCATGGTGGTCAAGTGCATCTAAAAAAATATCCTACTCTTTCAAAAGGAACGGGTGATGTTTTGCAAGATGTTTCAATGGGTGGAGCAAAAGCTAGAAGATTTTTGAGTAACCATGACAACAAACAAGTTGATGCTATGTGGAAGTGCTGGAAGGATCTTTGTGTTATAACAACCAATGTCAAAAGTAGACCAGATGTAGCCAACAAACGTATGGAAGTGTGAAAGAATCTCGATAATTTTTTGAAAGTTTTGAGACAACAAGTTAGCTCTGCTACTTATGCAGATGACTTTAAAAAGACAATAAAGCTTTTAATAACTCGTATTACGGATGCTTGGGGAGCAAAAGACGTCACATATTACTTGGTGAGTATTCAATTACTTTCTAAAATCTGGATAGTATTCTACATTGCATCCTATTGAGTTCAACTAACTTTTTTTTTATTTTTAGCATATTTTGTACCTGCATGGACCATACTTTGCAAAACAAGGACCCCTTGCAACATGGAATACTCAGGGAATGGAAAAATATCACTATCAAACGAGGAATTCTTTTTTCAAATGTACGAGAAAGGGAGGGGGATAAAGAAGGAGCAATGCACTAAAGGAATTATTCAATTGGTTCTATAGGAGGCAATTACAATGGATGAGATCAAACAACCATGCTTCTCAACCACAGATGGAGATTAACACTAGAATGGTAACAGGACACTTTTATGTCCTTGGACACTTTTGTGTCCTGTTAAGTGACTATTTTGCTTGAATTATTTGAAGAGTATGAAAATGAATTTCTAGGTGCTATATATCCACAAAGTTTCCTTATGAGATGAAAAAAACTTAGCATTTTTGTTTGAGTATCGATCTCACCATTAACCTTACTCTTGCACAACATTTTTGAACCTAAACTGTGTGAAAAAACGGATCCTGTTTTTGGCTTTTTTCCAATTTTTGGCAACTATACCACTCTAAACTTCATGTTTGTGAGGTTTAGATGGCTACAGGTGAGGCCTTCATAGTTCTCAACATGTTTTGATGCTTGTAGGGAGAGCGCTAAGTGTTAAAATTGAAGGTTATGACCAATTTACAAGAATTGCATAATCCTGTTTTTTGGCCAAAATTAGCACTTTTACGATTTTTTTGGTGGCTTTCTTGATATCCAAATTCAATTTTGATTGTGTCAGTGTAATGTATAACATAAAGCTAATCTTCCTTGAGTTTTAGGGGACCTAATATGCTATATAGCATACTATATGATGATGGTTGAGTTTTTTGATTGTTGAAGAATACGATACATTTTAGAGTAGCAAGTATAACTTTCTCAATATTGCTAGTTTCTTAGGCCAATTGTGTGTATTTTGTAGGTAGTGACCATATCTAATCATAGACTACAAACTTGGCTAGATATTGAGTAGTTTCTATGGGTTTGTAGAGGTGATATTGCTAAACCCAGTTTTTTCATGTTTGCTGTATTTAGCACTTTATCATTGCCCCCAAGGTTCCAATTGTAAGAGATCCATTATCCTTTTGACATGCTCCATGGCTCCTTTTGAATCCAGAGGCCCAAAGGGAACTAAGAAAACATGTATATACTATCTGTATTGAGCGTGACTATAGAAACTTTGATGATAGGTCCTCAGAATGGCAAAAATGCAACTTTTTTGTACCTATTTTTTTGCCCAAAAATAAATTAGTGAGGTAAAAGAAACCATATGTTTTGGTCACCAACCCATTGAAGTTAACAGGGCATCTTATCTCATGTCCTACAAAAATCTCCACTCTTATTTATATGCAATCAACCGTAAAAAATTGCTATTTTGGGCAAAATGCACTGCTCCATCAACTTTGGACGCTTGTAGTGACCAAGGGATGAGAAAAATTATAAGTTTCTCATTTTTTCCATATGTAGTAGTTATTGAACTATAAGCTCATGAGAGGATTTTTCAAAATGAGTGGATCTACTATGGTTTTGGAAATTTTTCCCAAAACCCTGAAAGGACACTTTTATGTCCTGTTAGGTTACCATTCTAGTGTTAATGCTTCACTTTGAAACTTTGTACCGAATCTTTCTAAAGAGATCCAAATTCAAAAAAGATATTTGGTGCAAAAAATTGTCAAATTTACATCAGCTTTTGATTTTTTTCATATCTCTAGGCATGTCACCCCTATATCTCAAAAACTTTCTTCTTTTATAGCCCCCAAGAAGGTTGACATTTTTCTCCTCAGCTGCTGCTACATAGCTAGAGTAGCAAAGAAAGTATCTTGCTGTTGAGGCATTGAATCTTGTAGCATATCCAAATATTCTAAGTGCTACTGCTCTCTCAAGTAGCATGCTCTTGTCTGCATTGATTTGAAGGGGAGTGTACCCTAAAAACCGTGACAATATCTTCAGGGCAAACATTGGCAACTCGGGATCTTAGAATACTGCATGTGAAAAGCGCAGAAGGTGGCACTATCCAATGTAGGTATGTAGTGCATGAGAGAGGAGGCATCCCTTCTTGAAGAGCCCTCTATTGCTTTCCCTCTCGAGCCTTTAGCTCTCCCAAGAAAATTGTCTTTGTCAAGGAGTTCAATCTGCAAAACAAGACATAATGATTAATTAAAACAAACTTGAAAAAAAGAAAGATTTCAGAAGGGAGAGCAAGGCGAAACTAAATCTACCTTTTGCAACTCATCTTCAGCAAATGACTTTTTCTTGAAGGAGATTGCATGATCCGGTCATCTCTCTTATGTCAACTTCCTTTCCAATTTTTTTCAGCTTAAAGTCTCTACCAAAAGATTGGATGCCAAGCTCAATAAGTCTCTTCTCAAAATCCTCCGACCTTCGTTCATGGTGGAGAAAAAATCAAACCGGTGAAGCTAGCTAGGCACACGGTTCAAAGGTCGACAAGTACGTGCCACAGTGATGGAGAGAGCGATAAGGGGGGAGGCCACCAAAGTGATGGAGAGAGCGATAAGGGGGAAGGGTTCCACGATGTGCAAAGTGCTCCGGTTAGGCACAGGGTGAAGGTGTCGCAACAAGCACGCCAAAAAGATGGAGAGCAGCCCCAAACGAAGCGATAGGGGAGGGCACGCCAAAAAGATAGAGGAACCCAAATGTAGTGATAGGGGAGGGTTCCAGGATGTGCAAACTGCTCTGGTCGCGTCATGCGGGAGATACCTAGTGGAGCCCAATAGAAGCCCGAACCACGCGATAGAGGCCCCACCCAGAGTTTGCAAACGGGTACTGTCGTGTCGTGTGGGACGAAGGGACCTTGAGAGACCAAAGCGACGTGTAGCACTAGTGGAGAGAGAAGTAAAACAAAGGCAATTTCTCGCGTCGTGTGGGACAATTAAAAGTATAACACCAATAAAAATTGAGATCAAGCTTTATATAAGGTGCAAAAAATTACCGTTATGGACACGTGTCAACAATGCACACGTGCCACGTGGCATGCTTCCAACGGTCATCGTACGGACGGTCGGCTGTATATAAAGCTCGCACGTGCTCATTTTTTACCTTCTCCCAAACCACACATTCGCGTCGTGTCGTACCTCCTAAAGGATCCGCACATCCTCTTTGTGCAAGTCTTATCTCTTTCTTCCATCAACCCACGCTACCCGCGCTACCCCTGCTTGCCCAATTCTTTGCACTTCCAGATTGTTTCTTATTCCTAACCCGTACGACGTGATACGGGCAAGCGCTAGACAATGGGTGGCCAAGCTATCGCATCGTGCGGTTGTCCTTCCTTGATACATTGCCAAGATCAACAGCTTTACATACGACGCGACTCGGATATGTTCTAGAATGTGGGTGACCCGACTATCGTGTCATGCAGGTGTCCTTCATTGATTCATTGCCAAGGTCAACAACTTCACATACGACGCAATTCGGACATGTTCTAGAATGTGGGTGACCCGGCTATCGTGTCGTGTAGGTGTCCTTCCTTGATTCATTGCCAAGGTCAACAGCTTCACATACGATGCGATACGGACATGCTTTAGAGTGTGGGTGACCCGGCTATCGCCTCGTGCAGGTGTCCCTCCATGATTCCTAGCCAAGATCATTAGCTTCACATACAACGCAATACGGTGAACTTGTAGACTGTGGGTGACCCAGCTATCGCGTCATGCGGTGTTTGTACTTTTTGACCCAAATGGCGAGGACGAAGCAGACTGCAAGAAAAGTCTACCAAGCCCCAAATGATCCAGAAAAAGATGATTTAGAGAGAGAAGATCCAGAGAAACCACCACCTCCACAACCTCATCAGAGGCCCACTGCTAGAAAAAGATTGAATTATCAAGTCAAATCTCTAAGAGAAATAAGAAAAGCACAAAAGTCTACTTGTCTACTGATTCCAAAGCAACCTTTCATGAGAGTTGTCAAAGAGATATCAGATAGACTTGTGAGCATGATGAATATCAAAACTTTTGTCTCAGTAAGGTGGCAATCTCAAGCTTTGATGTGCCTTCAAGAAGCTGTCGAGGATTTTCTCATAGACTTTATGAATGATAGCTACATTGCAGTTGCATTTGCTCACAAGGTCACACTTATGAGCAAAGATTTTGTGCTTGTGTCAAGGCTGAGGTACAAGTTTAATAAGGCTCTTGAGCTTATTCCTAGTGAGGATCTTAAAGCCTTCCAAATTGTAAATATCCCTCCTTCCAGGCATCAAAAAGATTCAGGGGTTGTCATTGAGGATGTTACACATGAGTATGAGACAAGAAAGGCCCAGGATATGAAAGCAGGAAAGGAGGTTGAGAGGGATCCAGACATGATATTAGAGGATGCTATCCTTAAAGAGCAAGCAAAAAGTTTAAGAGAATCCAACTCTCTTCTTTATGAAAAAGTTACAGGCCAAATGGTGGTGGATGTCTCCTTGTTTGGAGATAATGAGGTGTACTTGGACATATTCCCTCAAGACACAAGTATGCTTCTAAACCCCAACATTGAGCTTGGTGACACTGTGCTCTTTATCTGTCTTAGGTATGTGTTTCTCCTTTGCTAACTATTAGTGCATGTGCAAGGCAGATACAAGGGCTCATTGGGAGGTGTGTTTTCTTTTTCAGGTGTCTTATGAGGGATCTTCCAGAGGCTCTAGCTATGCAAATTTCCATACTTGACCCTCTAGTGACACAATTCCTTTTTAACAAGCAAGGAAGCCTTTCAAGTTTTTTTGAAGATGTTAACATGCTGACTTGCAATTACATAATATGCCCCTATGTTGAAGGGTAAATCTTAACTCCTTACATGTTATTTTTAACATTTTGTGGTAATCCTAGCTTATTGTTATTTTTTGTAGAGGAAATTGGAGTCTTATTATCTTCAATCTTATGGAGAAAGATATTATATTTATGAATTCATTGTCAAGTATCCATGGGAGAAGTAAACTGTAAGTATGAAGTATGATCTATGCTTCATGGCCCATTGTTTTCTATTAGTAGCTTGTTGATTCAATGCCTTCTTGCAGTGCTGCCAAACTTATTGTTGGTCACGTGAGTACCACAAATAAGGATTAGAATATAGAAGGTTTCAAGTACTACAATCAAAAAGTGCCTTTACAAACAGACTCAACATCTTGTGGATGGAGGGTGCATGGAGATATCTTGAGTCAAGGTGCAGGATGACTACACTCACTGTAAGTGTGTGGCTCATGTATGTATTTTGATTTCTTAACCTTGTATGTATGTACTCATGTCCTTTAATTCCTTTTTTATTTGTTTCAGTTGCATGACTATTTAGAGTCTTGGGTCACGTGGGTCTGAGAGAGAGCTGTTTTGGAAAGATCAATAAACGCAAATGATCCAAAATCTCCTTTGCCACCAAAGAAAGGTAGAGCCACCAAGGGTTTGGATGCAAAGAAAATGGATCAGAAGAAGAAAAGTCTTGCAAAGAAGATCCATACAAAGAAAAAGGATCACAAGAAGAAGAGTCGTGCCAAGGGGAAGAGTCCCACCAAGAAGGATAGCCCTGCAAAAAGAAAAGCAGATACAAAGGGCCATCCATTCCACTCACCATTGAAATTCAAGGTTCAAAATCATCGTACAGTTAAGAAAAATAATGGGGAGGCACGTAGCTCACCTTTCAAGCTACCATTCATGTTGCCAAAGAAGGTTTCCAAGTCACCCAAGCCAGCCACTCCTCAGGAGTCCAAAGCACCAACCCCTGCCAAGTCACCCGTGCCAAGCCCTGAGGAGCCCAAAGCACCAACCCCTGCCAAGTCACCCATGCCAAGCCATGAGGAGCCCAAGTCACCACCACCACCCACTCCTGAACTTTCACCCCCTTCTGAACACAAAAGAAAAAGGGTCTCTAAGGACGCAGAATCCTCTCAGGCAAAAAGAAAAGTGGAGTTTCATGATTGATTACTCCACAAAAGCTATGTATGCTTTTGTTCATTTTGTCCATATGAACATATATATACTCTTTGGTGATTCATAATTTTGTACTTCAAATACTTAATACCAACTATCCTATTCTTAAATGTGTGTCATGGTGTCATGTAAGTTTAAAACAACATAAATAATGATCACAATAAGGTAGAGAAAAGATAAATATATTTGCAAAATGCAATGATTACAATATTGAACTTGTTTTTTCAAGTCCTTGCAAGTGGGTCAAATACAACTCTTTTTGGGGGAAGGCATGTGATGCAAGAGGTTGAATTCTCCATCCTTGTGCTCACCACAATTTCATCCACTTTGAATCTATACTCAAGAGATGTTTCATCAAGAAACTCAAGAGATTCTCTAACATCTTGTAGTCTCCAATTTGTTGCTACTATCAGGCTTCTATACTCGGTGTGTGGATGGACTGTGACCTTTATTTCAAACTTTGGACAATTTTCCTCAAAGTCGAGAGGAACCCAGCTACCTAATTTGCTTCTCCATCTCCTATAGTCGTAGCCCAGAACTAATGATTGAAGATATAGTTGATATGAGATAGACATAGAATTTGGGCTTACTCTACAACTAATATTATCACCAATATGGAAATTTTCTTTGGTGCTCCATCCGTCTCAAAGTACATTATCCAGTTCAGTCATAGAAAGTCTTCTATTAAGCCACATCGTCTTTGTCCTCTACAAGTATATTGTTTTGAAACATGCCACAAAGACATGTATAGGCAAGAACCATTGAACTTTAATCCTTCTTGATATCTTGCCTGGAGACATAGCTTTAAGGATGTCTTCTTTGATCTTGGATTTGAAGCTTGATATACTACATGCATCAGGAGCTTCCCAATCAAGTGAACTTATGGTGGGAATGAGTAACTGATGTAGTTCTCCATATGCACCTTCTCGTGATGGAACTTTGTATTCTGCAAAATAGACAAACAAATCCATTGTTTTGTAAAAGGAAGGTGGCTTGTCAACATACATAGCATCTACAATCCCTTTATGCATTGCTTTGAACGTCCCACTTAGACTCTCCACAGGCTGCCATTCCACAGCTGTTGAAGGAAATATATTTGGAATGGAATCAAAAAATGAGAAAAACAATGGGAGAATGAAAAATTCATTGTATCAAATAGAAGTTTTTTTTGTACTTACAGTGAGAATGCAGTGTGGGATGTTCTTCCAAGTCTAACACCATATCCTTGGCCATGTACACATGTTGAACCTTAGCTAGCCAGCCATTGTCGGTCACTTTGAAAGCAAGAACACGACCTTTCCAATGGTTTTTACTTTATCACGTTTAGTTCTCTTCACTCTGTGTACACCTTTGCATGAAGGAAGCATTGTTACCGAGTCATTCACAGGAAAAGATATGGGCTTCCAAAGACCATCCTCTCTAACGTTATGAAAGTACAAAAAGTTAGACGTGCAAAAGATGCAATGGAAACTCAGAGATTAGAGAAGAAGAAAGAAATATAGAGACGGAAAGACTTAAACCTCTCACAAAATAGAGAGAGAGCGAAAAAGGTATACGTTTGAAAAAGTAGGTGATTTGTCATTAATGCCCTTGTTTTGAGAGCCTTCTACATAGATTTCGTATCTTTTCACAACGCTTGTGAAATATAAAATAGAATAAAATATGATACTTCATTACTTTGGGCCGCAAATTTAATGAGCTCTCTCGCCGAAAGCACCCAAATATAGCAGTTTCAGCCTTATGATCAAGACATTTAGCGGTTCTCCGTCAAAATAGGACCACCAAAACCCAAAATAGAGGAGACAAGAGTGCCATACTTTTGTATACGTGTCAAATAACTATTGGAATATTCCTTAATCCTTAGATTAACAAATAGCCCTTTTTGAGTCGTTTTTGGCCCTAATGGGAAACCTCGCAATGAGGGCCATACCCAGACTTGACCCTACTCACCTCCCGCAGTCCTCCAGACCATTCCAGGGAATGATGTGGATCTATCTGCAAGTATCCCTCCCACTTGGGATTGACACTCAGACAGGACTCCGATCTATCTCGAATGCCAACCCAAGGGGATACTTCCCTTCATTCAATGATTCTATCCGCTTCTCATAATCAATTTTTCCTTGACAGCTTTTCGCACCCAAAATTGTGGTCCTTAGTCTTGATTCTCTTGATCTTTATCTTGAGGATATGCTCTTGCTTTCTTATTCTCCCTTGGTTCATGGCAATAAACCCTTTTTCCAGACAAGCAGGCATGGAAGTTATCACTTTCCCCTAAGAAGAGGGATCTTGCAATCCTACCTGGTCTCGCTCGTCCTCGATTACCCATTTTTATTTCACGTAGCCCTAGCGTTTAACATAAAAAAATTAAATCAATATCTGGCCATCAGACCCTCCGGATCCGCCCACCCATCGAACCATTTCATGAAAATCCCTTGCTGAGGTAGTACTTAACTACTACAAAATCAGGAAGACAACAGTCTATCACACATCATCAAACAACAAGCAGCATGCAATCTATTGCATACCCTCGTTCAGGGAAATTCATGTGGTTGTTTCCACCAGATCTTTATTTAGAAACTTTTACTTCATTTCCTTTCCTTTATCTCCTATAATTAGCCTGTAACTAGTTTCCTAACTAATCATGCAACACATTTAGTTTCAATCAATTCATCTTGCCTCCCCATTCAGGCCAAGATAATCGCTTACAAGCCATCAAAATGGCAGCACCTTCACAATATTTTCCAAAATTAAGTGTTTGGGAAAGGCTCATCAAGTAATTTAATCATTCCTTTCTAAGCATTTTATTTCGAGAGGTATAGCACCATCTGGTGACAGATGCACGGAATAGCCCCTATATTCCTAGCCTTTCCAGTTCCGTTTTAAGCTACCAAGTCGAACAAATTTCCTTAATTAAATTCACATCATCCTCCTTGAGTATAACCTTCTCATCCAACTATTGGCATCAGGCCATACCTGGGTTATGGCCGATTTCCAATAAGATACTATGGGTACTTCACCCGGCCGGGCAAAAATTAAAAAACCCATTCATCTCTTATCCCTCGGGCATGAATGACCTAGGTATAACAACTTGCCGGGTACGCTAACTTAGCCGAAAAGGGCCTATCTCCGTCAAGTTCCCCAAGAGAATCCTCTCAATGGGCCGGCATTTCAATCAAATTGACCCCAAGAAGATCCATCTTGGTTTTCGGTCATTTCCAGACAATCTTCAAAACTCCTAGTTAAATCTATGTTTTGGAATGGGCTATCCCTATCACCTTTCGAGATTCGTTTTTAACTCCTAGTTGGTAATTTCCAGGTTCATTCATTTATCAACCTTAATTCCTACTTTCATTAATTATCTACCAGCCAAGTTTATTTAGAAAATACAAGCGAGTTTTTGCCATAGGCATTTGATGGTTAATGTCTCTTCGGAAATGCCAAATTTTTAAGTTCAATCCCTGTTTTATCGATTCCCAAGTTTTTGCAATCCTTTGCCATCCATGGGACATCTCCATGGAAGCTTGTAGAGTTTCGGTTCAAAACAACACGGAGATCAATTCCGTGAAGTTATCCCCTATCTCCCCCATCCCGTATTTGCAAACAAACTTGAAATTGACAACTTTAGAAACACTCTTCAATACCAAAATTTGAACTACTTTTGTCGAGTTTAGACAACTACTCTTTTCTTATGGTGCCTAGCTTTCCATTTTAGAAGCTAGAAGGTCGTCCTATAATTTATGAGTCTTCAAGCTTTCCATGAAAGCTTAAACCTAAAATAGAAGGTAGTCACTAAAGCTTACACCTAAGTGAAAAGTTACCATTAATGCTTAGCTTAAGAGTGCAAATCTACATTTGAAACTTAACTTAATGATGCATAGATACTCTTAGCACTTAACCCTAATTGCGAGGTTTCCATTAAAGCTTAAACATAAAATACAAGGTAGGCACTAAAGCTTACACCTAAGTGAAAAGTTACCATTAAAGCTTAGCTTAAGAGTGAAAATCTACCTTGTAAGCTTAGCTTAATTAACACTAGGTTGGTAATGGGACACTTTTATGTCCTGTTAAGTGACCATTTTCCTTGAATTATGCCAAGAGTTTCAAAATGGATTTTGAGGTGCTATCTATCTAGAAAGTTGTCTCGTGAGCTGAAAGAAACTCGACATTTTTTTGGAATATCAATTCCATCTTTAACATTTTCCTTGCACAACATTTCACAACCTAAACTCTGTCAAAAAAAGGGTCCTGTTTTTGGCTTTTTTTGACTTTTTGCAACTATACCACTCTAGAATTCATGTTTGTGAGGTCTATAATGCTAGAGAACTATCTTTAGTAGTCCTCAACATGTCCTAATGCTTCTAGGGAGAAATAAATATTAAAGTTGTAAGTTATGACCAACTTACAAAAATTGTCAAATCCTGTTTTTTAGCCAATTTTAGCTCTTCTATGTTTTTTTTGGTGGATTCATGATATCCAAATGCATTTTTGATTTTCTATGTCGCATATTGTAACATAAAGCTAATATTCCTTGAGTTTTGGGGCACCTAATACCCTATTTTGCATAGTACACAACGATGGTTGATTTTTTCAATTATAGAAGAAAACGAAACATTCTAGTATATAAAGTATAGCTTTTTCAATATTGTTAGTTTCTTGTGACAAATACATGCATTTTGTAGGTAGTAACCATATCTAGTCATAGGATCAAATTTGGCTAGATATTGAATAGTTTATATGGGATTCTACATCTCATAATGTTGAACCCAGTTTTTTCATGTTTGCTGTATTTAACACTTCATCTTTGTCCCCAAGATTCCCCTTGGCAAGAGATGTATTATTATTTTGACATGATCCATGGCTCCTTATGAACATAAAGGACAATAGGGAACTAAGAAAACATGCATATATTATTTGTATTGAGCGTGGCTATAGAAACTTTGATGATAGGTTTGCAGAATGATAAAAATTCAACATTTTTGTACCTATTTATTTTGGCAAAACAAAAAATAGTGAGTGAGAAGCAATCATATGTTCTGATCACCAACCCATTGAAGTTAACTAGGGAATTTATCTCAAGTCCTACAAAAATCCCTAATCTTATTTTTATGCAACAAAACGTAATAAATGACTGTTTTGATGAAAATTCATTGGTCCATCAACTTTGGAGGCTTGGTGTGACCAAAAGATGAGAAATTTACAAGTTTCTTATTTTTTCCATGTGTAGTAGGCCTTGAACTATAACCTCATGAAAGGATTTTACAAAATGAGTGGATCTACTATGGTTTTGGAGGTTTTTTTCAAAACCCTAAAAGGACACTTTTATGTCCTGTTAGGTTACCAACCTAGTGTTAATGATGCATAGATACTCTTAGATCTTAACCCTAATTGCGAGGTTTCCATTAAAGCTTAAACCTGAAAATGCAAGGTAGTCACTAAAGCTTACATCTAAGTGGAAAGTTACCATTAAAGCTTAGCTTACGAGAGCAAATCTACCTTTAAAGCTTAACTTTATGATGCATAGATACTCTTATCACTTGACCCTAATTGAGAGGTTTCCATTAAAGCTTAAGCCTAAAAATGCAAGGTAGTCACTAAAGCTTACATCTAAGTGCAAAGTTACCATTAAAGATTAGCTTACGAGAGCAAATCTACCTTTGAAGCTTAACTTTATGATGCATAGATACTCTTATCACTTGACCCTAATTGCAAGGTTTCCATTAAAGCTTAAACCTAAAAATACAAGGTAGTCACTAAAGCTTACATCTAAGTGCAGAGTTACCAGTAAAGCCTAGCTTACGAGAGCAAATCTACCTTTGAAGCTTAACTTTCTGATGCATAGATACTCTTATCACTTGACCCTAATTGCGAGGTTTCCATTAAAGCTTAAACCTAAAAATGCAAGGTAGTCACTAAAGCTTACATCTAAGTGCAAAGTTACCATTAAAGCTTAGCTTATGAGTTCAAATCTACCTTTGAATATTTGCGTCATCATTCCAAGACTGCCTAAAGATTAATTTGTTGGACACCTTTTTTTAAAAATAAGTGATAAGGCTATTGATAAGAGACAAATTATGGTTTTACTGGTGAATGACAATGGGCAAACAATATAAGCTCAATCTATTACCACTGCACAAGGATGATTTGCCTTGTCGTAGTCTAAAGCGAGCAAAAATTTAGATTTATCAAGTTGAGACTATTGTTTGCAAGTAAAAACAAGCTTAATTTAATGATGCATAACTACCATTAATACTTAACCCTAATTCCAAGGTTACCATTAAAGCTTAAACCTAAAATGATGCACGTAAACCTTCCTAGTATTAAAACACATGGGTTAATTAATTCTACTAGAAATGAAGATTACCTCCTCTAAATAAGAGGGAAGTGGGGTTGAAGTCCTTCTTGATTCCTATTGGACACCAATTCTCTTTTCAAATGCTATTGGACCCCAATTCTCTTCTTAATTCCTATTGGACCCCAGTTTTCTTCTTAATTCTTATCTCTTAACTTTATCTTTCAATCAAGTTAGTCCTTTTTCTTCCAGTTCTCGATCTAGATCAGCTCCCACGCGGCTTTTGACGAAGAAGTATAAAAATAATCTTAATCTTTTTGGAAAAATATAGGGATGACGTAATTTCTTATTCGAAATATCCTTGTCTTTTCATTCTAGCTCTAGGGTTTAGGGAGGGACCTTATAAACTCCCCAACAAAAAGAAAGAGTTGTGCTCAGCTAGGGACATGCTTTAGAGAGTAGTCAGACTCAATCTTCGGTCAACTTATGATTGAAGATGGTCAGTAACTTTAGGGTAGTTAGATTAAAGGACAATGAAGATGGTATGGACCTTGAGTAATACACTTCTCTTTCATTTTTAGCACTGACTCAAAAGTCTTAATCATAAAGAAGTCTTAATGGCTCGGGTTTACTTTAATTAATGAATGTTATCTTACTTAACTAGGTATTTTTCCTTTGGTGTGATCGGATTGTGTTTCTCTTCTGAGGTCTGAAAATCACTTCTTCACTTCGCTCTCTCTCTAGCCTCAATACGCTTTGTAAAAATCTTTCCATTATTCTTACCTAGACTTTAACTTTTTCCGTTTCTGAGCATTGACTCATCTATCTATTGATATCATCCAACTGATACCATGTTCTTGATAGTTAAGGATCTCATACCGATCTTTCAATTAATCTTGCAATATCTCCTCCCTTGTGTACCCAATTTATTTCCTCCATTCTTATTTCTCTTATGACTATAGCTTACTGTCTCATCTTTCATTTGGTACTCAAATATTTCACGTATCATAACAACTAGACTTGTAAAACACCATAGACGATTTGAATCTCAAAAGAATTGACTCACTAGAGATTCTTGAATTCCATAAATATGATGATTGATTTCATCCGCATAAAAATTACATCAAAAGTGCCATCGATATCTTGAAGAATAATTGTAAGTTGTTCTGAATAACCAACCAAAAATATGATCAAGGGTTTGGATAAAAAGGAGATATTGATTTGATTCCAAAAGGTCCACAATATCTGAATGCAAGCTTACGGAATTTTCCTAGCTTTAAGGAGTTGTGTTTGGGTTTGACTCTGAGGAAAACTTGTTTGCCTTCGCTAAAGCTTCTAGTGGAGCGGTGAAGATCAGCGTAGCTCTTCTGCCTATCACTAGCTCTCTTCATGTTGTTTCTAATGACTAGAAGTTGATGATCCATCTCTTCTAGTGTAGACTTGGCGGCAGGAACATGAAGAGATGGGTTGGCTAATCGAAGAGGGACTAAACATTCCTGACCATACAAGGCTTTAAAGGGTGAGATTCTGAGGCTGCAATGGTCAGAAGAGTTATAAGAAAACTCAACTAGGGGAAGAAACTTGATCCATTGCTCGGGCTACTGGCTGCAGTATGCTCGAAGCATATCTTCAATGACTTGATTCACTCGTTCAATTTGACCATCAGTCTCCGGATGATATGTTGAGCTGAGATTTAGTTCGGTACCCAGAGATCGAAACATGGCTTGCCAAAACTTAGAAGTAAATTTGGCATCCCGATCTCACTGGTGATTCTTGCAGGGACTCCATGTAATCTTACTACCTCTTTGACAAATACTTGGGCTATGTCGATGGCGGTGGTTGTCTCCTTGATTGGAATTAGATGAGCCACCTTAGTGAGCTTATCTACTATGAAAATAATAGAATCATAGTTTTCAGTTGTCTTTGGAAGACCAGTGACAAAGTCCATACTAAAAAATTCCCACTTCATTTGAGGAATACCTAGGGATTGAATCTTTCTAGGTAGTAAAGAAGACCATCTGCTAAGGTATAGTCAGCTAAGTGTTCCCTTGGGTTTTGAGCTTGAATCTCTTGCATAAGAGGTCTAAAATAAGGGTCTACCTGAATTTCTTATTGAACTTCCTCGGCTAAAGAAGAGATAAGGAGTGAGTTATTCAGGGTTGATGAGAATAGGACTGTTGGTCAAGAGGTCTTTCAGTCTATTGAAGGCAGTATCTGGGTGAAAGCATGTTAACCTGTCGCGCTTTTTGTGCTAGTTAGCAGTTTCAAGTTAGCAGAACTTCAAAAAGTTGGGCGTCCGGTAAATTTTTTACAAATAATATCAAAATTTGTTGGAGGTTGTCTATTTGTATTCCTTGTTTCAAGTGCTTTCTATTGATATATCATATGTCATAGATCTTGGAGATGTAGCTCAAGTTATTGTACCAGTTAGCATATGTCAAAATTGTGCTAGTTAGCATTGTCCGGGACATGAAAAAGCATGACACGTTAACATGCTTTCACCCATCTCTCCCCAACAAAAAAGAAAGAGCTATCTTCAACTCGAATAAAATACGTAATTGATGAAGCTTTTTGGATACGCCTTGCAACTTAACTTCTTGTTAACGCTTTCAAATTGACTTCTCTCTTACACTTCTTCATCCCAAAAATTTGGTAATATAATATAGGAGTCATGGAAAATATTTCTTAATAAGCTATCTTCTTGAATAAGTCATCACGTTTGTGACTTCTTACATGGCGACATCTCACAAGAGTGACTCTCTCGAGTAGAGACCATTTCCGCAACAATACCCAACTTGCTATGGTTACAGAGGCTTTGGGACTTGGCCCTCAATACTATTGCATCAAAAGGACACGAGATCCTGTGTTCTCCGTAAGGTTGTTCTTGCTTGTGCAGTGTATCCCCCATTCCAAGATTTGCCTCGATACCATCTAGAGTCTTCCTCTTAGAGGTCCCTTTGTTTTCTCAGCTCATACAGGAGAAATTGCTCAAGCTGTTTCTCGTAGAAGCATTCTAGAAGGTGAGAGTCCTAACATGTGTGGCGCTTGCGATACTTGGTTATGTAACCATATATCAAAGGATCTTCATGAGTTGTTAACTTTCTTGTCTCTCTCTGTAATTACTTCCTGCCTCCCTTGTAATCCTTTTCTGGCTTTAATTGAAGAAATAACCCTTTTTTCAAGAATTTGAGTATTGTCTGTACTTCTTTTCTTGAAATTTCAGCCTCTCCTGTTTAATCAATTTCTTAAGGACATCTCTATATAGTGCTTTCAGCAAAGGGTCTTCTGTCTATGACTGTCTCGAGTAAAAATTCCAACTTTGAGTTCTTGGTTAACTCATAAGTTTGTTTTCTTATTCTTCTTTGGAGTTTAAATGTCAGCAAAATTTATGAGCTTATCTATTGCACTTTCGCGTCTTGATTTCTTGTGAGTTTTTAAGCACATCTCATTATCCGTCTTTTCTATTTGTCTTGAGATGCTATAAGTAGAAGTTTACTTCCAAAATCTAGAAACAAGATTGGAACCGTACCATATCTCTTTGGTCCCAATCCCAGCTTTCTCTCATCATTGCAATCCATAAATTATTCAATAGTTGTATGGGTCCCCATAGGGTTTACCGTGTAACTCCATTCGACCCACATAATCTTCCTTTCTTAGTAGAAATGGAATTATCCTTAGGAGAGAAAAGTTCGATAAGGTGTGTCAACATGACTAACGTGTTCACTAGTTCGGCTATCCCCATTCTTTCAAGACTATCCTATAAAATTCTTCTTCTTGAATATTCCAAGCCATCAGTAATTTCAAAATGAGTCTTGCTATATATACTTATAGGTTTATCTGTGGCTAATCACAATAACTTCTTGGATTTCTTCATTATCACTTAAAATTATCTTCCAGTCACTGTCCCTAAAATTCATTCTTCATGTGGTAGCTACTTTACTCAATCTTGCTCCTTATTACTAAGCTTAAGGAAGAATGACAAGTAAACCTCAATAAAAGTTTCATCCATGCCACTTTCATATGTCTTCGCCAAAGTGCATGCGTCTTCATTCATTTATGCCACTTCTATGTGTCTTCGCACAAGTGCATTACCTATTCTTTCACAAATTTCTATATCGTTCATTTTCAACTTTACTCACATTTCTGACTTACTTAGATCCCAGGGACAAATATAAGTTCTTAGAAATAAGTTCTAAGAACTTATTTAGATCCCAGGGACAAGTATAAGTTCTTAGAAATAAGAGCTCCCTAAAATTTTCCAACATAGTAAGCCTTCGCTCTAGCGTAGCAGTTTCCATCCTCTTGTACATAATCCGTTGAATTTATTCTAGCAGATCCCAAGCCATCTTGAAAACTTTTGAATAATTTATTGGAACATCAAGACTTCATTTTGTAATATAACAGTGAAATTTGGGTACTAGACTGAGTTGTTTTTCTCTCATGCATTAGTCTTAAATTAAAAATTATAGATTCCAAGGTCCAAGATTCAAAATTAGGCTCCGATACCACTTGTGAGGGCCATACCAGACTCGATCCTACTCACCTCCCTCAGCCCTCCAGACCGTTCCAGGGAATGATGTAGATCTATCTACAGGTATCCCTCCCACTTGGGACTGACACTCAGACAGGACTCCGGTCTATCTCCAATGCCAACCCAAGGGGGTACATCCCTTCATTCAACAATTCTATCTGGTTCTCATAATCAACCTGTCCTTGACAGCTTTCCGCACCCAAAATCGTGGTCCTTAGTCTTGATTCTCTTGATCTTCAACTTGAGGATCTGCTCTTGCTTTCTTCGCCATTGTGGCTACGGTAATCCAAATTCAGATTTGAGTATTGCATTGTGTTCCTGTCCTCTTGCTCTTTCATTCAAGTGTAATCATTCAAGATTCGGTGAAGGTTTTCAACTACAAGTTTGAGGCCTTAAATCGTTGTTTTGAGTGTCTATATGCGTGTTTTATGTTGTTTTGACCCTAGGAGAGGCTTTAAGGATCCTAAAACGACCCATTAGGATCATCTGTTCGCTGTTTTTGTTGACTTTGGGATGAACGATCACGATCATTGTACCTCTCCATAATGTTGTGACAGCGATAGGACATGTTCCTGATAATCCTCTATAGCTCCCCTTCAAGTTTCGTGCAATTACGATATGATTTGCATGGTAAACGGGCGTGATGACTGAAGAACGGTGTAGGAGGACATAGGCAGATTACTTGGCGGTAACGTGTTTGATTTTCTTGTAGAGTTAGTAAGTTGCATCTCTTCCAGTTCAATTCATTAGCATTGACACCCTAGTGAGTTCCCATGCCTCATCCGAGTCGCTTCCCCTGTATTGATAAATATGTTGATGCTTGAGAGCTATGCTATGGACGTCCGTCGCGGCTACCCGCAAACATTTGCATCATTGCCGGGGAATGCACTTTAGGTGATGAGTGACCGAGTGTGCAGTTAGACTCCTTAAAAAAGATCGATCCATGAATCCATTTTACACCTCAGTTAGGCTGCTAGACAAGGGTTTAGACCGGCTAGATCCTCTCTTAGGAGATTTAGGGAGCTGTGAGTGAATGTGTTAAAGCATTTTTGCTCTTCAATTTCTCTAATTCGATTGAGTACTGAAATCTCACCCAAAATCCGTCGTGTTTGTTTTGTTTATTTCAATTTCTTATGTTTTTTCAGTTCTGTACTTAGGAGTAGGATAAGCAAATCACATTCCAATCAGATTTGGGACAAAAGTTAGAGTCGAGAAACCAGAAAACCATAACTTTGGCCAAAAAAGCCATAAGACTCTGAAAGTCTGAAAATCTGACCAAACAGGATTGATATTGATTCAAATCACAAAGTGGTAGCACAAAACACTAGGAAACACTTGTCAGAGGGAGCAGACAAAATTTCATCAGATTTGGCCCAGGTACTACGATCGCGATCGGTGTACCTAAGTGTCAGATTTGGACCAGAATTGACATGTTCCTTCTTGATAAGATTCTAAACAACTTTGTCTAAAGCAGCCACACCCAAAAACATCAAGAACCAAGAAAATCAGGCCACTTGGGTAATACTAGCCTGACAGACCCAAAAACTGTAAAATCTTGACTTTTGATGATCCAAATGCAAAAAGACTTTGGGGATAGCCTTAAAACATCAGTGTCTACAAGCATGCCAAGTTTGGTCTGATTTGGGCTCAGAAGTACGATCGCGATCGGTGTACCTAAGTGCCAGAATTGGACCAGATTTCATCTTTGGGATCCCCAGGTGTATATAAACATAAAAGTCTAAAGGACCTAGAGCCAGAAACCTCAAAATACCTGTCAAACCATTTGAATACAGATCCAAGTCAAAAATTGCTAAATTGGCTTAGAAAGTGACTTTAAGTAGACCAAAACACATCCAAACTGGGAAGGAACTACACAAAGGGATAGCTTATACACAGGACAATCCCAGGTATCTCTCAAATCCCAAATCAAACATCAAAATCCAGTCAAACAGATAAATTTGGGAAAACAGGCACTTACAACCAAGAAATGGTAAAAACTTGACTTTTTTGAGTCCAAATACAAAAGTGTCTAGCAGGTAGTCTTAAAATCGCCTAGTGAACAAGGTGGTGAAGTTTCATCTGATTTGGGCTCAGAAGTACGATCGCGATCGGTGTACCTCTAGCCCAGATCCAGCTCATTTTTGACCTGTTCATAGACCTAGGTTATACAAGATACCATGAGTTTTCAAAACTCAAATTGGACATACTGACAATAATCTGCAAGCAAAATTGTATTGAGAACATTTTTAAGCGTTGAATCTGCTGACAGTTGGAATGATACAGTGATCTCATAGCCATCCAGTGTAATCATTTGCAGAGACCGATCAAGTAACAACCCATGCAATCGAAGGAATCGAAAGATCTTTCCATCTCCAGGTAAGAGGTTTGGATTCAGTCAGTAAATCCCACTTTCTTCATGTTTTTGAGATCAAGAAAACAAATCAACACCAGACACCTAAAATTAGCGGATCAAACGAGTGTTGCATTAGTAGAGGAGAGTGTAAACCAAGGGATAGTGCAACCGTTAGAGCCGATCCTTGAAGAAGTCATTTCCGACACTTCTTCAGAGAGATCTTCCGAGTATTTCGCAGAACACTTGGGACAAATAAAACTAAACGGGATAGAAAACATGACAACAGGACCATCGGACCCCTCGGACGCACTAAAGCTATTGTTCATCAAGTATCAATATGACAACAAGCAAGGTGCCAATATATACAAAGATGGTATGGACCGCTACTATGTGAAAATAGAAGAGAGACCAAGTGAGTTCAGGGACTTAGTGCCTGTGAGCTATAGTGGAGACAGGTACCTAGATGACGAGGGTATCATGTACTTGGTAGTCCTGAATCCTAACATTGTAGACAAGTGGGGATTGATGGGCACAAAAGACAAAATAGACGAGGAACATGAGGAAAGGGCTCCAACAATGAGCTCACCTAATGCGAGATTAAGGTGAGAAAATGAAACGCTGAGAATCAACACGGATAATGTCTACTTGGGGTTATACAAGTATAATAATGGAGAGAAAGATCTCTATTATAGATGCGAGGAACCCTACGTCGGGGAGATGACTGAGTGGAAAAGACTTTATGTCTTCACCTACACAGAGGAAGCGAAAACGAAAATTGCAGCATACGACAAGTATGGAAGACGATATACAGCAATCAATAAAAAATAATTGGAAGGATATACGTACTTTGGGGGACCACTTCACCAGTACTATGTCACTCCAAGACCTCTAAGACCAGCCTCTATAACTGTCGTGCCAGAACCGTTGACCACAGGAGGAGGGAGGACTCATGTAGCCGATTCTTTCAGTCGACCTCATTATTCGATGCCAAGCCTCATGGGGACGTTACATTCCAGAGAATCAATGGCTACGAATCGAGGTAGTGCGGTTCCCATCTCTACACATACGGCTGTAGGTCCGACATTTGCAACCACCCCATCACATTTGCCTCCTAGTAGTAGATTTGGGGCGGGAGAGCCAACGAGCAACCTACAACCTCCCTGATGCACGAGAACGATTAAGTCAAGACATGGGAGCAATGGGATTGACAGCAAACCATAGACGGATCAGACCATCCCAAGTAGCGAAATGCATGCCAAAGAAGTATAGCGGATCGGGGGACCCATATGCCCATGTATCGCTCTTCAAGCAAGTATTAAGAGCAGAACAGATCACTGACTTCCATACTCAATACGAGGGATTCGGGCTTGAAAAAGGACCTTCACTTAAAAGCCTGTAGCACGTTTCAACAGGTTACAAGGAAAGCGTTATATCTTGTCGATAACTGCAAAGCATATGAGGAACTGTCAGAGGATACTGATTCAGTAACCAGTGGCTCTTCATTGATTAAAAACGAACCCTCTACCAAGAAAGATGCCCAGGCATCCTTGATGCCAACAACTGATTAATTGATAGAGGAGGTAACGAAGAGAATGCAGCAACATATGAGATCAAATCCGGTGATGAGACAACCTCAGACGAGAAAGTGTGACACGTGTGGGGGGAATTATCCGACAACGTGGTGCACTCAACAGTCGAAAGTACCAGTTACAAATGGACGAGTACTGAAATGGTGCGCCATAGAACAAAATTGGACGAATCATAGCACGGAAGAGTGTTTTTATAGCAAAAACTATGTGAGGGAAAGACCGTATGGGCCTCCAGCAGGACCATCCCAACCACCTCCTCCAAGATATCAAGTGGGACCAAATATGAATCTGGTAGCAGAAGCAGACAGACCTCAACCTGTATTGGGTCAACAACCTCCATTGCCACAGGAAAATAGGTCCATGATTAGGTATGCTCAACCATGTGAAGCATCACTAGGAACAAATAGTACACTTCAAGTTTCTTATTATGAGGAACCGAATGAGCCTTACGCAATAGAACCTGAATCACAAATGTACGCAAACGAAGCATATGAACCATGGGGAAGTAGCGAGGGTATGGCACCACCAACGTATGTAGCACAACCTTCGAGAGATCAATATTTGGTAGACGAAATAACGTTAATGTTCATTGCGAACCAGAATTACAAACGAAGAGGGTAGTATCCTAATAGAGCAGGAAAACCTATGGGACCACCTCCTCAAAATCAAACACCAATTGGACAGTGCTATAACTGTGGAAGTACAGATCATTGGGAGCGTAACTGTCCTTTCAAAGGCGAAAGAGTGAAAGTTTTTGGGTTTTGTGATGGGTGTGGTGTGAATCACATATTGCTAGATTGCCCAAAAAATCCGGACAACAAGGGAAAAGAGAATATGAATATAGTGGGGGTGATACCAAGTGCAAGCAGCGGATCAGAAACCGATCCAATGATCCAGATCAATGCGATAACCAGAGCCCAAGCCAAGGACTTAAGGAAAAACGAGCCCATGGAGGAAAGGGTAGAGTTGTCTATACCCACAGAAAATGAAAGCTTATCCGTGAGAACCCAGAGAAAATCCTTGAAGGCGAAACGAGACAGGATGAAAACAAGAAGGGTGAACAGCCAAATTGCCATGCAAAACAAATTACATAAAACGAAGGAGCAACTCAAACAAGAGAGAGAGAGTAGGACTGCTGAGGATAACAGCAAGCCAAAAAAAACGTCCTCGGGAGGATCGGTCTTGGTTGACAAAGTGCTAGAGCCGTTAGATGCTCTATTACAAGCGTACGAAGGAAGGCTAAAAACAAACCAAACTTTAGAGCAAAGATGATTAACTTATCCTCAACCAGAAGTGGAAACGAAGCGTTTGGAAAGGTGTAAACACCTCATTGAAATAGCCTAGGCGTTGATGGAACCTAAGATGGTTAGAACCCCAGAATAAGAAGTGTTGATTCATAAAGAGCGAGAAAAACTAAAAACCGATGAACCAAAACAAGTAAACGAACCCAGGCCTGAAACAATATTGTCACTGAATCATCGAGTGGTGCCAAATACGACTGATGACGCTAAGTCAATGACGATGATGCCAATTCCAGAAGTTGAAGAACGATGGCCACAACACTTATGGGAGACCATTAGAAACAGAAAGAACAGGAGCACGACGTTACAGTCTGCTCCAATTCCTGAGATTAACCTGGATAACAGATTTTGTCCAGCCGATATACAATCGCTGTATGGGGATGCGGGAACGGAGATTTCGGTGGAAAGCAAAGCCCAATCCTTGAAAACCCTACCGTCATTTATAGGTGAACATGAGGCACAATCGGACATAGGGTTAGTTCCATCCCAGATAAGAACTATTCCACATATGGTTGACTCAAAGAGTCTTCAAGATATGTTGTCGACACCTATAACATGCACAATCACGTTGTCCGAACTCTTGAGAGTCAGACCACACTTATGGCAAGACATGGGGAAACATATGAAGCACAAGGGAGTAACGATTCCTCTTTCGACAAACCCTACGGGAGAAGAAAACAAACGGGAGAGTCAACCCAAAGCTCAATCAGTACCCATAAACAAGGTCGGAGATTATTGTGATGGCGAGGAGGGGAATACGACCCTACCTGTGGAATATCAGGACATAAAAACGATAGCTATCCTAGATAGTGGAGCGGGAGTGGCGATTGCTACAAAGCAAATCTGGGGGAAGTGGGGCCGTCCAGCTCTCAGGAAAACGAGAATGAAACTACAACTCGCAGATGGGTATGTAGAGAGACCATTGGGAATCCTGGACCAAATAGTTGTAACTTCGTGTGGAATTAACTATGAGCACACCTTTGCTGTGGTGGATTTCGGGAAAACGAACAACTTTGACATTATTTTGGGACGACCTTTTATGCGTCAACTCAAAATGATACAAGATTGGGGGTACGACCAAATCTACCTAAGGCACGAAGAGCTAATAACGAAAATCAACATGAAGGATCACAGCTATAGAGACGTGGCAAAAACACCAGTGCAAGAGTTTAATTCGACTAGTGTAAATGAAAAAGAAATGCCTGCATGGATGCAAACGAAAGCGCATGTGTGGATGTGTGGAGCATCTGATTGTGGGGAGATAATCAAAGAGGAATGCGTTTTGGAAAGATCCGTAGAAGACGAAGCTTATTTCCCAGAACATTTATTTGAGCCATTTGGGTGGACTCAAATATTGTCAACCTTGGACATATGTGTTAACGAATGTACACCTACGAAATTTTGTGACGAAGAAGGATACGACCTAGTAACGTTGCAAATGGCTAGCGTCATCCTTGAGTCAGGATCAGAGAGCGAGGAACAAGAAGAACTACCACGTGAGACCGAGTGTAAAAGAATCATTGATGAGATATCTGTGGTGATTGATAGAAATCGAACAGAGGAGGAATTTGCGGATTCGTTATACTGTGACCTTCCATCACTGGACGATAAAATCCAACTGATAGAGGCTGATGAAAGATCAAGCGCATCAGAGACGAATAGGAAATACAGGTCGAGACAGGACAAGTTTTACGAGTTTCCTAACCAAAAACCTAGTCGATAGGAGCGGTATAAATCCAAGAGAACTAAAAAATCAAGGACGAAAAAGCATAATCCGATGCCTCTTGTGGATGACAGAACGGGATATCTAAAGCTTGTCAAAGCTGATGATTGTGTCAAAGACGAGGTCACTGGCCGGTTTATCAAGACTAAACCGCGGAAAAACAACAAGAAGAACAGAAACGAGAAGCAAACGACTAAGTCGCAGAAAGGGGGGGAAACACAGTCTGGAATGACTAAAACAGAGAGGAAAACAGAGTACAATAAGCTTAAGCAAACACTCAAAGACATATGGACGACTGACTTTGAAACAAATGAGGACACCAATTCTGACAAGATGGATGCATCGTCCCATTATAAGAAATATACCATACAAGATAGGAAAATCATAGTACAACAACCAATGAGAGAACTGAAGGAACCGGGTACATCGTATGATGGTCCTGAGAAAGCCAAACGAATAGATCTAGCGGAGCCAGGAGAAGATCCAAAACCTGCATATATTGCCACTGATCTTACTGAAGAAGAGGAAAAGCTTTTGGTAGCTACTCTTAAACAGTATAGAGATGTGTTTGCATGGTCATATAAAGATCTTAAGGGTGTGGATCCAAGTATCTGTCAACACAAAATACCCCTTAAGAACAACGCCAAAACCAGTAGACAACGTCTCTATACTTACAATGAAACGTTTGCGAAAAAGATCAAGGAGGAGATAGATAAACTTAAGGAGGCAGAGTTTATTTACGAAATTGAGCACACCGATTGGGTTTCACCGATTGTGGTGGTCCCGAAGAAAAATGGAAAGTTGAGAGTGTGCGTCAATCTCAAGAAAGTAAACGTTGCTACAATTCGAGACAACTATCCCCTACCCATTACTGATCATGTAATAGAAAGGGTGGCAAGCAAAGAGACTTATAGCTTCTTAGATGGCTTTTCGGGTTACAACCAACTCGCAATAAAGCCAGAGAATTAGCACAAAACGGCTTTCGCAACCGAATGGGATATTTTTGCATTCCGGGTAATGGCTTTTGGCCTCACAAATGAACCAGACACGTTTCAAAGGCTGATGGGTCATGATTTTAAAGAATATCTAAGACAGTTCTTAGAAATTTACATGGATGACCTGTGTGTTCACTCCCTTGTAAGAGTAGAGCACATAGAGCACTTGGCAAAGGTATTTGAAAAATGCAGACTGTATCGGATTTGCCTGAATCTAGAGAAATGTATCTTCATGGTAAGACAAGGCAAAATATTGGGACATATAGTGTCCAAAAATGGTATTTCGACAGACATGGAGAAGATCAGCGTCATTGTTGATCTACCACGACTAGTAAAGGTAAAGGAGGTTCAGGCATTTATGGGCCATTGCGGATATTATCGCAGATTTATCTACTCATATGCTATAATTGCAAAACCACTTTACGCACTGATAACTAAATTTGAGGGGATAGAGGAGTGCGAGGAATCTTTTCAAACGTTGAAACGGAGATTAATTTCCGCTCCAATGTTGAAGGCTCCGGATTGGGAGAGGATCTTTCACATCCACGTAGATGCATCAGCGTATGCAATAGGATGCATACTTGCACAACCTGGGGAGAACAACATGGATTTTCCAATAAGTTACTCTAGTAGACAATTGAACAATGCAGAGAAGAATTACACAAAAACTGAGAGGGAGGGATTGGGTATAATCTATGTGGTGAAAACGTTTAAACACTACTTACTTTCCAATAAATTTGTATTCTTCGTTGATCACCAAGCACTGTTGTACTTAGTACACAAACCTTGCAGTACGGGGAGAATTGTTCTATGGTTCATCATACTACTCGAGTTTGACTTCACGGTAGTGGTCAAGAAAGGAACTACACACCAAAGAGCGGATCATTTATCTAGAATGATGCATGGAGAGAACCCTGTAGGAGTTGATGATGATTTGCCAGATGCATATCTTTTCAACATAGAAATGGTTCCAAGATGGAGCGAGGATGTAATTCCTTTGCTGACTATCGTGTTAATGAATGTGACAAGACAACCATCTACCATTGCGGCATCCTAATCATCGGTAATGTTGGCGGGCATGCTATACAAATAAGGATCAGATCAAATCCTTAGGCTTTGTGTTGAATCGAGTGAACGGGAATTATACATAAACCAAGCTCATGTACAAACAACAGGAATTCACAATGGGCATGCACAGATGTATCAGAGATTGATGAGAATGGGTGTGTATTGGCCGAAAATGAGACATAGTGTTCATATGCATGTCAAATCTTGTGTTAAATGCACGCTTCAAAAGCCAATAGAGCATGCGACTCTATTCAGATTATCTGTAGCACCCCGATGGAGTAACTACATTGTTGAATACCTCACCACCAGGATACTGCATGAGGGGATGAGTAGATCACGAATCAAAACGATCATGAAAGAGGCAGAAAACTATGTACTGATTGAGGACACTCTTTACAAGAGGGGAAAAGACAATCAATTGAGAATGTGCGCGACTGAAGAGGAATACATTCCTATCTTAGAACAAGCACACAACGGACAAGCTGGTGGACATTTCTCAGCTGAAAAAACGGCCAAAGAAATTCTTATTGTAGGCATATGGTGGCCTACACTATTTATGGACGCGGAAGAGTTTGTGAAATGCTATGACGATTGCCAGAAAACAAAAATTCCTAGAGCACGAGATGATATGCCCTTAAGGCCAATGATGGGGGCAAGAGCGTTTGCGAAATGGGGAATAGATATTGCAGGACCGATAGTGCCTCCGGGATATAAAACGCACGCTCAATACATTATTGTGGCAACAGATTATCTAACAAAATGGGTGGAAGCTAAAGCAACAACCAGAAATGATGCAAAAACGATAGCACAGTTTTTGTATGAGAACATTTTCACCAGATATGGCTTACCAATTGAGCTCGTGAGCGATAGAGGCACTCACTTCATCAATGAAGTGATCGAATTCCTATTGGACGAATTCATGGTAATTCACAGGAAGTCTGCCCCCTATCACCCACAAGCAAACGGCCAAGCAGAAAGTACGAATAAAATTTTGGTGACAATTCACACCAAAATTGTCGGCAAATTGAGAGCTGATTGGGATCAAAAGCTGCATTCAGCTTTATGGGTATATCGAGTAGCTTACAAAACATCCATCGGGACGACTCCATTCAACATAGTATATGGAATTCAAGCGATCTTGCCACTTGAATTCCTTATTCCCACGCTTCGAGTCGTTAAAAAATTAGAATAGACGGGCCATGAATTATCCAATCAGATAGATGTCTTGGAAAAACTGGATGAAACTAGATTGAGAGCCGTTGCATCAATCTACGCGCAAAAACAAAACATTGAATCATTCTTTGATCAACATGTTATCAGAAAGGAATTTTCTATTGGGGATTACGTCTTAATGTATACCCTGAAACAACATTCCCGAAAACTCAAAAAGCGAGGAAATGGACCCTATGTGATTCATGACATATCATCTAGCGGTGCCATCAAACTTGCGACACTAGAGGGAGAGGCAATGCCTAACTAGATTAGTGGTTGCAGACTAAAGAAATACAACTTACCACTAACCACATAGATGCTTGCCAAAATACACGCTGCAAAGGAGCGCAAGAATAAAGCAAAAGAAACAAAAGCTCAAGCGCAGGAGGAGGCCAAAGTCAGGATTTTCAAAAATAAAACAAACCTTACAACAACAAAGACTTCCTCCACCAGCAGACACGACTCAAATTCCTTTGTCTATGATTCAAACTGATGAGCAATGGGAAACAGGAATCGATGTTCGCATCAATGTCAGACTCCCGCAGGGCAGGTATCAGCGAGCATTGATTGACATAGGAGCAAGAGTCAATGCGGTCAACTTCTCCACTTACAGGATGCTTACAGATGAACCCCTCGTGAAATCCACACGTGATCTACAAGCAGCGAACGGTGCAACAATGCCAGGATAGTAAACTTACCAATCAATCTTGATGGAAATAGTTGTCCTCATCAATTTTTCGTCATGAAAGATTGGCGAAATCAAAGAATCAATATGCTTGGGAGTTCCATGGATGAGAACGTACAATGTAGTCACTGAATGGTCAGAACATGCGTTAAGGTACACACATGACTCTAACGTGTACATGACTCCATTCGCCAAAACAGATCACTCATGGCCAAGTATCCCCCTCGCCAATAAGCAACCAACTAATCAACAAAAAACACCACCAAAGGTTCTTCGGAAGGTCTGGATAAAGAAAACATTGCTGACCAACAAACCGAGCAAGATATGGCTACCTAAGGACAAACTCTAGACGGAAGTAGCATCCTCGCCAGAACCTTCAGAAGTTACTCCAAAGTGGAAATGGCAACCAAAAAATGATAACACTAAAGTTTCAACGCCAGAGCTCGAAAGGAAACCCAAATGGCAATGGAAACCTGTGAAAACTAAAGCAGAATCTGTAAAGATGCAACAAACTACATATAAATGGGTTCCAAAAATAGTTCCCAACACAACACCCAGAATCAAGGAAAGAGCAATTCAATTGCAAGCTCTCATGTTTCATAAACAGCTACCCTCGCCATCAAAAGCCACCGAAAACTACGTTCAGTTCCCACATCTTGCACATCATATTGTTACCCACCGCATTGTCTCAAACATCAGAATAGGGCCACATTACACGGCCATGCTTAGACACAGAGTTCAAAACCCATGCACATGCACCAACCCTTCGTCCGGGACGACTCAGACAAGGAAGGGGGGAGTAATTGATGAATCTACAAACAGTCAGGGCCATTAAGGGGTCCAATGTGTATATATGTACATAATGCGTGTGTTTTTTCATTATTTAGAGTTCAGTTTTGAACATATTTGATCAAAACCTGGCATTTTTTGTGTATTTTTGTATCATCCGACTAGCATAATAATGAGCTGTAATGACAAATGCAGAGCATTGGGATGCTTTTAGAGAAAATATATGCTTAGGGGTGAGTATAATAATTTTGGCTAATTTTCGCCAGTTAATAAGTATTTTCATTTTATTGTGTTTGATTTTCGTTAATAAAACATCAAAAATTAAAAAAATCTCGCTCACAAGCGTGGAATCTGTTCTTGGAAGGACACAGAGGCATCTGCTAGAATCTATAGGATTCACCGCCATGGCACATCTTGATGGCCATGTACTCCAGGCTAATGTACCTGCCATCACACTACTTGTAGACATTTGAAGAGGCCTTCGTCACAGGATTCTTCGAAATGGATTCAAGGATTTTCCATCCCATGGCGAAGGACCTCAAGACACGGTACGTGGCATACCAACACACCTTATCTGAAAATCAATTCAGACAGCATCAAGAAGCCCTCGAAGCCGTCCTGCGAACCAGAATCTTTTTAGCGACACTCGCTTCATTAGAGCCACATCAACGGCCAAAGCACTGAACATGCACGAGGGCGTGCAAGGATAAGGAAGGGGGGAGTGTTTGGTGGACGAAGCAACAAGCTGCCGTAGCCAGAAGGACCATAATTTTCTGAGAAACCATTGTAAAAATTCTTTTGTAAAGAAGCATCTCTAAGCGGGGAAATTGTCAAGGATGTATGATTATTCTTATGGGAGCAATTGTATATTAGAGAGCCAGTTTTAGGATTAGGGGCTTATGGCCGGACAAGCCATTTTGTAAAGACCTAATCTATAAAGGTCATTTTTTGTAAGTTGGAGGATAATATTTTGAATGGAGAACTAAGAAGACAGCGTACAGTTGAGAGCTCCTTCTTGTTCAAGCTTGTAATTTTCGCCATTGCGGCTACGGTAATCCAAATTCAGATTTGAGTATTGCATTGTGTTCCTCTCCTCTTGCTCTTTCATTCAAGATTCGGTGAAGGTTTTCAACTACGATTTTGAGGCCTTAAATCGCTGTTTTGAGTGTCTATATGCATGTTTTATGTTGTTTTGACCCTAGGAGAGGCTTTAGGGACCCTAAAACGATCCATTAGGACCATCTGTTCGTTGTTTTTGCTGACTTTGGGATGAATGATCACGATCGTTGTACCTCTCCAGAATGTTGTGACATCGATAGGACATGTTCCTGATAATTCTCTGTAGCTCCCCTTCAAGTTTCGTGCAATTCCGATATGATTTGCATGGTAAACGGGCGTGATGAGACTAAAGAACAGTGTAGGAGGACATAGGCAGATTACTTGGCGGTAACGCATTTGATTTGCTTGTAGAGTTAGTAAGTTTCATCTCTTCGAGTTCACTTCATTAGGATTGACACCCTAGTGAGTTCCCATGCCTCATCCGAGTCGCTTCCCCTGTATTGATAAATATGTTGATGCTTGAGAGCTATGCTATGGATGTCCGTCGCGGCGACCCGCAAACAATGAACAAAAGTGTTCGTTTATCCAAGATTTATCTTCCTTCTCCTGCTGCCTATGCAGCTGTTGGTGGTCATGTAATTCCCATCATGCTCCAAGGTTCTGGCGTTGGGGGTTCTTCCGGTGGATAATACTTAGGATTTGAAGTATATCCATTGGAATCTTCGTAATATGGGTGCATAGGTACCAAAGCCTTCTATTCTGTCATTTATTGTTGGTGTGTATCTTATGCCGACTGGTCGTAATCCTGGTAAGGGTGGTTGATTCCCCAATACTGGTTGTGGTCTTTCTACACCTACAGGTTCTGGTAGGTTGCCTGCTTGATACCTAGGCATCGGTGGAAGTTGAGGAGATGCTACATGAACTTGGGGAGCATATGGTTGCTCTCTCACATATCCCTTGTTATAATAACATTCCTGCGTCACATGGTTTGTCAATTTTTTTTCAATAGCACACCACTTCAGCTGTTTAGCCTGAGGCTTGGCATACATATTAATTTTTTTAGCACTTCCTCCACAAGCTTCTCCTGGCTTACAGCTACTTCTCCTTTCGGTGCTATCTTAGTGGACTTGCTTCCACTTTGTTGTGAGGATGAATCGTCATCAAGATCCTTGAATTCACCCTCCTTGTAGACCGCACAATTGTCTACAAGGTAAAGAGCCTCCTTAATTAACTCATTTAACGTTGTGATTCTCTTCATATGTAATTCCTTCTAGAGATATGCGTTTCTTAGTCCTTGAATAAATATAATCATAAGTCTGGACTGAGTTGGCAGTTCTTCGATAGAGCAGAACTTCACATATCTTTTTAGTTGCAGGGCTTCCTTTCGCACTGATTCCCCTTCTTTCTGTTTGAATTTATGGATTTGTGAGACTGTATTATGAGCTATCTCTCTTTGTGAGAATTCCTCAATAAACTCGTCAAACACCTCCTCCATAGACTCAAAGTCTCTACGCTCCACAGAGTCAAACCAAGTAGCAGCATCCTCCTTTAAGTCCAAACCCTGCAAATTAGGTAGGGAAGTCTAATACCTCTTCAGCTCTAATTACACGCACAAAGACTGCTACATGATCCCTAGGATCTCTGTTTCCCGTGTATTTCTTGTTTACCCATTTTTGCACTTGAGAAGGTCTAATTCTATGATGGTCTACAAATCTCATCATTGGTTCTCCTCGTCCTACTCGATATACCTCCTCTGGCCTTTGGTAGTGGGAGGGTTCCTCTCCCAGAGGTGCCCCTAAGCCATAATTTCTAATGGTTTTTGCAAGAGGTGGTTCATCTCTTCGAACTCGTTCTCGTTCTATGGGTTGTCTTCCAGGCTCTCTCGAATCTTGAGTTTTTGGCTTACTCTCGCCCTGATACTGTGAATAGAGCGGTGGTTCTTGTAAATCTCTTAGACCTTGTACGGCTGGATAATCCTCTCGGTTTCGGTCTTGTTCTAATGTCGCACTTTGTCAAAGCCATGCCTGCAATGATGGTTGGGTTGCTTGTTGGTTCTGGTAGTCGAACGTCTGTTGTCGGTTAGAATGTGATGTTACGTCGTACTCTTCTGAAAATGGATTTGTCGACTTTCTAGGGGTGTAGGTGAACCTTGGCACTTCTTCGGGGGCATATGTGTTAAGTATGGAGCCTGATTTACCTTGTAATCTTCTGTGGTAAAAGCGCACATTTGTAAGGCCCCTATTATGAGGAGAAGCCATCGTGCGTGAAGGAAAATCACTCGTCGGAAACCAAAATTTTCGTGGCCAAAAATCAGGGGCCGGAATATTTCTTTTCGCCGGAATATTATGGCCGGACGGCGGCCGGAAAGTGGTCGGAAAACAACCGTTGGTTGGCCGGTGGCCGATAGTCAATGGCCGGTGGCCGGTGGTCGGAAGTCAATGGCCGGTGGCCGGTGGGGCCGAATTCAAAAGCGGACTTGTCTTCTCAAGAGCTGCCACACATGGGCGGATTGGAGGGTCTGATTTGGACTTATCTACACAAGGGCGGCTACACATGGCTGCCTCTCATGAGAGAGGGCAACCCTTTTGGCCTATAAAAGGAGGCCATTTCTACACACATTTCATAGTGTGAAGTTGATGCAACAAGGTGAGTGTGAGGTGGTGAGAGTGAAGCAAGGCAGGAGCTCCATTAAGGGTATAATCGCTTTGTAAACTACTTCTTGTTTTGAAGTACTAAAGCCATTGAGTGGCTGCTTTCCCATGGACGTAGCCCACATTGGCTGAACCACGTATATCGTGTGTACTCTCTCTCTCTCTCTACTCTATAATCTCATGTATGTAAATATGTCTCTCTCCATTAAGTAATCTACTCAATTATCTATTCAGCTACGTCTTATTTCCTAACAATATGTTGATGTTACTGGGACTGTTGCCTTTTCTACCTCCTTTGGAAGAATACGGTTGTATTCTTGCCCGTACCTATCAACAAAAATGATATCCTTCCCCATTGTAATTTCATAAGAGAATAAGTAAAGAACCTTGTCTTTGCTTAATTCATTTGGGTAGGGTTCTTTGCATAAAAAATAAGAGACTACTCCCTTGCTCTCATGCTTGTAAATTCCCACATTCTCATTATAGGTAGAGAGAGACCCTAGGTTTTTTTTTATCATACATAAAAAGAGCTCCAGGTCGATCAATTTTTGGAGGCGGTTCTTGAGTTTCTGAGACCATTTTTCCCTTTGCCACATTATCTCCATATCTGTTGTAATCCTTAGGGTTACTAACTATCAGATAGTGGTTCCCCTTTTCGTCTCGGAATCTATCTCCATCATCATAGACTCAAATTATCTCCAGTCTCTGAGCAGGTCTTTCTTCTATACAAATACACTTGCATCCCCGATAGTCAGAATAAACTAGGGCTCTTGTTCCTTCTAAAAAGATTATAGTGAACTTGGCATCGTTCAAAGGGTTTTGGGAGGTACTTCCTCCTAGAATTGGTCCTTCATCGGAGAAACCTCCTGGCTGTTGACTACCCATCATGAAGAAGTACTTATCTAATGAAGTGTCAGTATCACTACCGTCCTCAATGATCAATGCTAATGGATCTAGCCTTCCCTGAGTTACACTCTCCTTAGTAGACAGTAAGCTACCCTGATCACCTGCTGCCACTTTTTGGTCTCTAGGAATGTGTCTTCCTGATCTTAAATTCATCAAACTTAGCAATGCAATTTATCACAAATCCAACCACTCACCTGGCAAAGGTTCAGTTTCCGCACAACTTCTTGCCTTGCCACTGAATATACCTGTACACAAGCGTTTAATTTCGGCAATTGAATCAAAGCATTTAACCGCTAGAGGTGGTCTTAGTAATGATTGGTATAATTGGAGGGTTAACCTCAACCACTATTGTACTTTATACACTTTGTATGTTCTTGGTTAGGTCTGCTAATCTGGAACTGTACTTCACTCGAATGTTTGTTAGTTTACAAGGAAAGTCTTAATTTAGTCTTTGCTCCGTCAAAAGGTCAAACAAGGTCCAAACTCACTTCTGAAAGAGGTTCTGGAACTCTTAAGTCAATTGGAACATCACTCTATATCCACATATTTTCACTTCAATAAGACCCTGTAGATATCTACCTGGTTTATTTTGGCTGAATTTTGCACTATAGATTTCCCTTGATGTGCTGAGTCCATAGCTGTTTTTACTTTTTTATTTGGACACCTATAAGCTAGTCAATTGATCAGAAATATGTTCCAGCAACTTGATGTTGGTCTGACCAGTCAAATCAACTCCAATTTGGACCAAAATTGACTAGGAGGCTTGCCTCAGGCTATACAACACCCTTCTATGCCTATAGTTAGTTTTTGACTTCAGTATCATGCTTAGATATGTCTAACTACTCAAAATTGCTTCAAATCCAAACCCCAGACTTCTCTTAAGGTGCTGATCATTTTGGTATGCTCAAAGTTGGATTTGGAGTGCTAACTCACACAGAACACATCCTACGTGTAGGATGTCTAAGTGATTTGTTTGACCCCAAACTTGAGCCACAGCTTTCCCTTGATGTCAGCAACCCAATGCTATGCTTATATTTTAGTTTGAATTTCAAAAGACCCCAATTTTACCTATCCTAGACTTTTCAGTCAAAAATGCTAAAGTCTGCTTAAAACCCAATTTTCTCACCCAATTGAGATGAAACCTTTCTCATGCACTCAATAAATCATGTAGATCATGCTCATGCAGCCATCCTATGGTTTTGGTCTTCAAATAATGCCTTCGCACAATTTGGGTGGGATGTCTGGCAATTTCCTTTCTTTTGGCCTTATCCTGTCAAGATATGGTCAAACTTCCACTTTCCAAGTGAAAATAGGGTGAAACCTATCTTCTAAACACAGTGGTCAGCTCAGATTTTCAAAATTCTCACCAGAACACTCTGTAGATATCCTACGCGTAGGATGTCTACTGGCTTAAAATTTAATTTTTTTCTGATAGAAGTACTCCCTATGCTCTGCAGCTCTCTCAGAAATACTCACAGAAACTTTTGAACTTCACTTCAACTTCTAAACACTCTTTTCCGTCTTTTACAACTCTTTGATGAGCCTAACAGAAAATATAACATGCATGAAGTGCTCCAGATCATAAATCATGATTCCTACTTACCCTACTCCTACTCATCATGTGAGATGGTGATATTGGTGTCTCGGTTGCTTCTTGGCCTCTCCAGACTCTCAAGCTATCCTTTCACCGCCTCTACCACTCCAACTCCTACTCTCTACACCACAACTTAACTAATACCTAAAACTTCCTAAGTCTACTTGAGTCTACCTAAGTCAAAGGATCTCAGCCAGACACTCGCTCCCTAGACTCCTCCTAAGACCTAGAGAGTCCTCCACCCTCTGATCCTATCTAAATGTAAAACAAGACTCTGGAAATCCAGAGAATCCCTATCCTCAAGGACTAGTCTCGGTCACCTACCTAGGGTTCTCATCCCCGACATCGGTACCAATGTTGGCGGATACGCCGCGATGGACGTCAGCACAGCGAGAACTCACCTAGCAAGATTTGTCAACTAAGGACGAAGCTCGACCCGCAGGTGCATGGAAGCAAGCATAGGGTGTCAACCTACACTCAACCAACTCTCGACTACTTCCTACAGAGGTCTCTACCCAATGTCTAAGCTACGGCCTACAGGAGTACATAAGAGAAGATTTACTACAACGCTTTCAAGAGCCAAATACCCATCAAACGTTATCGAAACGCTACAGAACTTGAAGGAAACCCTATTAACACCAATAGGTCGCTTTCCCTAGGGTCCATGAACCAAAACCCCAACCCTAAACACCCAGTGCAAAATCACGTACGATGTCTGGTCAAAATTTGCAAGTCTTCATTTTCGAACTAAAGTGCCTAATGTGTAGATCTACTCAATGCGAACACGTGGATATGCTGAAATGCGAAAACAGACAATGTATGCTCACCAAATCACCAGATATAGCTCGTGCGTCGAGCTCGCAAAGTCGGATCATACACACGCAATGTAGGTGTTGGCGCGTAGCTCTCTTCGGGGGCAACACGCTGCACTTCTTTGCACTCTATTTCGACCACCGGTGCGTGCGTAGCGTCAAGATAAAACTCTCACTCTCTCTCGTACACAGAGTACGCTCAACTCACACAGACAAAACTTATGAAATGAAAAAAGGGTTTTTTGCATTAAGGTCAAAAGTGGTATAAATACCTTACAATCTCAAACCCTAATGTTCCAATGTAATCATTCACTCAGTCTAAATGTCAAAAATGGGATACAATCTGGAAGCTTTTGCAAGCCCCACTATTTACAAAGGTGAAATGAAGGTTTTTCTCAATTAAGGAATAATTACAAAAAATAATATCCTGTCGGGCAATCATCCTCCGTTGGGTGCATGTGTCCATCTGCTAACAGACCACGATTTTGGGTGCGGAAAGCTGTCAAGGACAGATTGATTATGAGAAGTGGATAGAATCGTTGAATGAAGGGATGTACCCCCTTGGGTTGGCATTCGAGATAGACCAAAGTTGTGTCTGAGTGTCGGTCTCAAGTGAGAGGGATACCTGCAGATAGATCTACGTCATTCCCTGGAACGGTCTGGAGGGCTGAGGGAGGTGAGTAGGGTCGAGTCTGGGTATGGCCCTCACATTTTCGAAGAGCTATGAGGTATCTCTTGGACTACATTGACCACTACTTTTTCTTTGTTTAACGGATTTTTTGGACAATTTTCAGGGTAGTGTCCTCCTTTTTTACAACATTGTGTACAAAAAGCATCAATTGGATTAATGTTATTGTTAGGCTCTAAGCATTCATTTTTCCAATGATCATATGCACCACAATTATGGAAGTTTGTAACCCTTGGATTGATCATGGGTCTTACCATAGGAGGTCTAACACGTTGATTAGCTACATAGTACATCGGTGTAAGCTTTGGTGGTGTAGCATAAGTCACAGGTTCTTCCATTGAATGTGGATGTGGATTATACCACTCGCCTTCTACCACTACTATAGATGGGCTAGGCTCAACATAAGGTGTAACAGGCACTAGTGCTTGTTCAGCTATGACTCCTTCTGAATGCATGTACTTTATAAGCATTGCATTATATCTAGGATATGGAGGTTGTTGATCCAACACTGGCTGTGGTCATTCCATACCCATTGGTACTCTTTGTGCTAGGGCCATATTAGGATGATATCTATACATGGGTTGTCCTTGTGGCCTCATGGGCACATATTGAACATTTCCATTGTACTTTGGTCGGTAATAGCACTCATTGGTGTTGTCCACTTACCCTCGATAGCACACCATTTTTGCGGCCTAATTGATTGCCCCTATTGAGGTATCCCTTGCCATGGTCTTCTCGTAGGTGCTTTTTGCATGTTATTCCTCATTTTTTTCATCCTTTTGAGCATGTCTTCTATGGTTGTAAGTGGTGTTGGAGCAGTCGTTCCCACTTGTGTTGGTTTTGTTGATGCTCTTTTCTCACTGTGAGTATCCTTAGGGACATCTTCTTCATTGAAAATCTCACAATTGTCTCCCAAGTCAATAGCATCTGATACACACTCGTCTAGGGTCATATACTTCTTGCTATACAGTAAGCATGAAGTTCTTTGTTGAGAAATCCTTCTAGAAACAGTGACACTAATTTTTCTTCTGTTGGTATTTTTAATTCTTAGCATCTTGCAATGTATTGCTTCATCCTAGTTGCACAATCCCTAACAGACTCACCTTGTTTCTGTTTCAAGCTATAGATTTGAGCTACCATATTATGTTTGATCCCAGTTTTGGAACATGCAGCTACAAATCCCTGACCTGATGTATTAAAATCCATGATTGACCTTGGTGGAATGTTTTGGAACCATGTCAAATCTTTTCCTTCCAATGTCATTCCAAATCCCTCAAATTGAGTGTGGAAATCAAATATGCATTATGCTCTTAGCACTTGCTTGAAGCTAGCTAAGTGGTCATATCGATCCCCAAAATCACTGTATTTCCTGACCCATTCTTGAAAATTAGCTGTTCTGACACGTTTGTTTGGCTTAGCTCCAACTCTTTTGGCAGTTGGTCTTGTCTCGAGTCCTTCAAACCAATCTGTTGGAAATAGTGACTCACGTAGCCCTAGACTAGCTTTAATGTCACTTGATTTTCTTTGTAATGAGATAGATTTGGGGTTTTTATCATTGCTCCCAAAAGATCTCTTGCGGAGTTTCTCTCTTGGAGTAGTTTCTGGTCCTTGGCCCAATATCCAATCTCTTATGGAGTACCCTTTCTATCTGGTCTGTTCTACCTCCTCAGGACTCATCATGACAGAGTTATTTTTATGACAATCCCTAAATAGGTAAGCTGATAGATCTGTTGAACCCTTGTCTTTGATCTTAAAGATATAGATGATCTTCATGGGTGTTAATTGACCTAGTTTGGCATGAGAGGTCCATAGAAGATTCTTAACGTTCCTATCCTCCCACAATATACTCCAATCCTAGGACTATTAGTCCTATGCCATTTCAAGGGTATCATATCAACTTGATCGTATCCCTCAAATTCTAAAGTTGGTGGACCTTGTTTTGCTGACACATCCATAATCATTGTATTCACTTCTAATCCCCATCTGTCTATCACATCAAGATTTTCAACCTTTACATTCTTGTTTTTATCCATATGCATTTTTCCTTGTTTGTTTGCCCTTATTTCCTCTGCAAACTCTATGTCATGGTTATCAATGCGAATGGCATACTCTTCATTAAGATCCAGGTAGGTCTGAGCTCCATGGAAATTAGTCTTATAAAGGGTGAGTATGTGCTTATATCGCATTGTCGTTCCGGTTCTTGACTGAGTTGAATAGGAAGACATTTTAGATGTTGAGTCTGAATAAGTGTCTGAGACTTCTTCTAATGTAGCTCCCAAGTAATCACCTTGATTCACACTCTCTTGGTGGATACTCTACTAGCGGTCTCTCCAAATATGCCTTGATTTTCTAGTATACGACCAGATGTAAGGTTCATATAGACTTGTTAAGCCCTGGTTAGAGTGCTTACCGTCGGATTGAATTATTATCCATTTTTCCACTTGACTTGAATTCAACTCCTATCAAACTCTCAAATCTTTGCCTACAACCTGGTCCTTGTGTAAGTTTTAACCAAGTTAGCTATTTTCTCACAAAGACTGTACATTTTTTTGATAACTATTGTGATTGGTTTGTGTATGTCACTTCAATCTGAGCTAAGTGATTTAGCAAATGAAACTTTCAGATTCTACCCTTGCAAAGAGCTAAAGGGGTCTTACCTGCGGTTGCAATGCAACACACGTCACTACAATGTGACAACCGACAAGGGAGTAGGAAGCATGAGAAGGAGAGAAGTGAGTGTCGTTAGCTCACGCTGTGTATTACTTATCCAAAACTTAACAATAGCTTACAAAATTTGGCTTTTATATCTTATCCAAGGTTTCTTTGGTCAAAACCTAATCATCTGGGAGCTCTAACTAAGGATAAATTAATATAATCTGAAAAACCTAATCATCTGGGAGCTCTAATTAAGGATAAATTAATATAATCTGAAAGCTTATAGCTCCAACTCATCGATTACAATATGCACTTGGAAAATAGGAGTTATAATATTCTCGATTTCTCAAAAGAATAAGTTTTTTTACAATAAAAGCTCTTGAAAAATGTTACATGGGTTGGCTTGCTACTAACATCCTACAAAAAACATTTTCCTAAATTGAAGACTCTACTGAAGGAAACCTTTGAAGGCATTAGGAAGAGAAAGGGGTCTAGGAGGGACTCTTTATTTGGCAATTAAAGGAAGCCAAACCTTTAGTATTAAGAAATTAATCAAAGGATAGCTTTTGAATTGAAACATGCAAAACGAGTAGTTTATTTGAATTCAAAATTTCCCCCCAAAATAGAATTTAAAATCTAGTGGGCAGAACCATATCATGTAGCATATCTACGGAAAGAGCTTGGTGAACAGATTGTAGATCTATGATCTCCACTCCAATCAAATATCATATGTGGGAGTTATGGAAGGCCAAAAATCATAATTTTTCCACCGTCTTTTTTGGGGGGAAAGTGCATCCTAAGTTGACCACTCTTGCACACCCACCATTCTTGCACACATGGCATACACCTATTCGCCAAATTGTTCACCTCCATAAGATTGTGGAAAATAAAGAGGCCCTCCTATACCCCATCCTCTTCCTAATGGAAACCTTTGGAGAGGCAAAGCCCAACTTGGTCACAGAGAGGACTGAGAGAAGTGTTGTGTTTTCTGCCCAGCACTATAGTGTCTCAAAGGATAGAAAGCATTTCTTGGCTATGAAAAGAGCTTGAAGAAGCTGAAGATGATATAAATAGGGTCTTTTTGAGGCTATCAAAGAAGTCCTACGAGTTCATGGCACATCGACCTCTCCCAACAACATTGCTCCTGTACATACACACACTTCATCTTTTATCCTTGGGGCTATTGTGTGGCCTCTAATCATCCTTGTTGAGGCCGTGGATAGGATAATGGACTTGCATGAACAATTTTTGATGTGCTTACATCTCTATGACACAGCTCATGCACGGTTGGAGATCTAAAGGCCTGTTGATATTCAGAGGTGAGACAATGGGCTACCTAGAGGCTAAGGGAGTGTAAAAATTGTTTTTTGAGCTCAACAAGCAAAGAGATCACAACTCGACGGTCCATGGATATATTGCTACTCCTAAGGACATGAAAAGTATCAGTCCTAAGAGGAAATTGGTGAAGTGGATAGAGGAAAGCTATTATTTAAAGGTCCAGCAAGCCCAAAACAGGTCTCTGTTACTACACTTTTCACATTACCTGAAGGCTTTCATGGAGCTTCAGTGTAGCTTTCCTCAAATCAGTACCTAGATGTTATTTGATAAACTACCAAGGTTTAAATGAGATGCAAGCATTGAGCATATAACTTCAAAATAATCAAAACATTTAGATCATGCCAGCATATGCAAAATGCATTCAATCACAAGTTTTTTTGCATGAGTTTATACAGAGTCTCCTCGTATTGAGCTTTTATGTGCTCTGCTCTACGCGTATAGAAAATGAAAAAGCTTGTGGAGCAAGGAAAGGTGAAATACCTAGGGCTATCCAAGGCTTCGACCTCAACCATAAAAGAGGCCCATGCGGTCTAGCTAGAGTGGTCTTTGTGGTTGTGGGATGTGGGGAATGCCAACCATTGTTGTACATGCATGCTGCATTTACTATGGTAGTCAATAGGGAAAATGGGCCAACATGAAAGAATGAGAATGTCATTTCACAATGCTCCTTTTCTCGCATTAATTGCAGGAAACTTGGGATTGGCAGAGTTCTACCAAATATCAAACGAACTTATCCGAGCAAGCTCAAATCCGAGAAAAGCTATCAAGTGAGTTTCTCACGTATATATATACTTCTTTTCTAAAAAGAGATATGAGAGAGATAGATAGATAGATAGATAGAGAGAGAGAGAGAGAGAGAGAGAGCTTTCTCTAAACCCAAACAATAAATGTCAGCACCATTGCTCCCCAATTATGATTATACAAATTTAGTCATTCTTATACATCACTCACCATTGCTAGCAAAAATGTGTTTTTTTGGAAACTTAAATATAGATCAATTGAACAGCTTAGTTCAAAAAGATGGAAGATGCGATCCTTTTCATTTTAGATTATTTTTTGGCAAAATCTAGCAGATGTCTAGAAGGCCATAATTTGTTTGCGGCAAATTTCAATCTCTGTTGAGCTTGTGTCTGCTCAAGACAAGGTGGTAAGGAAATCTTGCTAGTTGGATGAGGGAAAGGGTTGCATCGTATTGACATCACATTTTTTGCAGATGATAGAGTTTTGCCAAACCAAGAGCTACCATGTATGTCCACTAGGAAGAGCGCTAATAAGTGATAAAATATGTGCTTAGATCTCTCTCTCTGTCTCACTCACTCACTGTAAAAAAAAAAAAAGAAACAATATCACTATCAACGAATATTTTCATCATATACAAAACATCTTTACAACAAAATGTTGAGGTTGGAGAATCTTCAAGAAAAAGTCTTTTCACTTTCAGGGGCCAAAGATGACTAGATATACTTCGATCTTTGACTTATCTTTCTTCTCTTTCACTTCACCTTTCGCATTCTCCCACTTAAGTTTTAGTCCTCATGAAAACCAAGCCAACATGTGAGCACAACCAAACTACCTTCTCGGATCTTCTCTCTCTCTCTCTCTCTCTCTCTCTCTCTCTCTCTCTCTCTCTCACACACACACACACACACACACACACACACACACAAAACTCTTTGAAAAATTATGTGTCTCTTTGAACTTTTAGATTTCAAGTCCGCTAAAATATAGTGCAAAGAGCCGATTGAAAACTCAAAACAACCAATTGAAGGAAGGGAAAGAAGGATAAAATCCGATTCGAAAATTCAAGAAAATAGAGTTTAATTGTAAAAAATGCCGTTATTTTGAGAAATTTCCTCTCTCTCTCTCACATGCTGAGCATACACTCATTAGAAGTATAACAAGCTGACATTTGTCCAAAAATGATTTGTGGAAAAAACCCAGCAGCAGCAGCTGTACCACAAAGTAAAACTTACTTTAGCAACACTACATTCCAGAGAGGCACTACGTACGATTAATTAAGCCAATTTTCTGGAATCTCAACATCCCCATCATCAATCTCTATTTCCAAATCCTTGGGATCCTTGCCATCAAGAGAGAAACCCACAGAAATGCAGTACCAAGAATTTCCTTTACTGTGCAAGCAAGCTCCTTTGCCATCAAAACGGGGACGCATAACATGGCCAATCTTGATCACATAATCGAGATAAATGTTGCCATTGTGCTTGATGTTCTTAAATGTATAAGGAGAAGGAAGAGGAATCTGCAGGTTGAAAACAAACTAAGAGCTCATGGGGCACAGTAGCATGGAGAAGAAAAAGGCAATCGAGTGCTCCAGTGGCTTGCATGGTCATATTAATAGGAGGAATTTGGACAATGCAATTATGCGAGTAGACAGCAATCATGAGGAGCTTCTACTGTATAACAATGTCATAAATGCAAATGATGGCATCTCTGTTGTTTTTATCAGTGGGCTTCATCATTGTGGTATTAATTATGCATTAACTGGGCAGGAATCTGACTGTTAGAGCTCGCCCTCTTTGAGATTAGGAAGAGAGATAATTCATGGTACTCAAATTCAAAGTTGCTTCTTCCTCACTTTGACTACCCGACAAGAACATGATACTAGGAATAGCAGGAGGAACCCTCCTTTGAAGTGCTTGTATTGTGTATTTGGCTATCTCCTGAGGGGTCTGCTTTGGCGCTTTAGATCTAGGAGTAACCATGTTTGGCTTCAACAATGTGCCCTCCAAGAGTACATGATGATCATCAAAGCCTTGTAGACAGAAGCAAGCCATTCTCCATCATAGCATCACATTTCTTAATATCATGGGGCCCATCCACAAGAATCTCAGGCTCAACAATGGGGACTAGACCATTCTCTTGACATATATTGATGGAATAGAAAGCCAACCCATTTGCATTCTCAAGTATTGCAAGAGGAGACAGCTCAGTTGGACCAATCTTGAGCACAGCTCTCCACTTGGCAAATCCAGCTCCATCATTATAATACTGTCAGCAGAGTTGGGCAAGGGCGTCCAATCCGTGAGTGGTTGTCTCACCGTCAGTGCTTGCAAGGTTGAAAGTGCCCTTATCTACCTTATCTACCTTGATGTCGGGGACTACTCCACCCTCTTTAAGTACCTCCACATGGTTGATAGAGTAGCTGGTGCTATAGCAGAAGCGTAAACAATGATTGAGGTGAAGTATCGTCTACTTGGCTGGCATGCCATGCATGCAAAGGTGCAAGCCCTTGGCTACAATGACAGTCTCAAAAGTTCAATCTAATAGTCAAAGTGTCTTTCACAATATATACTGGCCTAGATACATCACAATTCAACGTTGGTATATGTAAAATGTGAGCTTATATCCCTACATTGCCAAAATACTAGACCTGTGTGCCAATTCCCTTGATCTCAAATCAATGGACAATACATGGGCATGGGCTAGAAGCCTTGCTTCTTGTGAACTCTATCAAAGAACTTTTCTTTGCACAATAAGAAGTATTTTGCAAAATAAAGGTTAAAATACAACAAAAAAAAAGAACAAGAAAGTTGTAACCTTGTCTGCCACTTGTGGCCAATTGTCTAGTAATTCAAAAGTAAAAAGTTCGCTTGAAAGTTGTAACCTTGTCTCCCAGTTGTGGTCAATTGTCTAGTAATTAAAAGTAAAAAGCTCGCTTGAACCTTGCTTCAGAAGGAAAGAGGATGGGGTGTAGGAGGGCCTCTTTATTTTCCATGAGCTTATGAGGTGATTAACATTTTGACGAATAGGTGTACGCCATGTGTGCAAGAATGGTGGGTGTGTAAGAGATGTGTAAGGATGTAGTTTCCCCTTCAAAAAGGAGGTGGATAATTTTATAATTTTTGGCCTTCCATAACTTTTAAATATGATCTCCAATTTGAGCAGAGATCATAGATCTGCAATCTACATGTTGAGCTCTTTACATAGATATGCTACATGATATGGCTTTACAAGCCAGATTTTATATTCCATTTTGGGGGGAAACTTTGAATTCAAATAAACTAGCCGTTTTGATTGTTTGAATTCAAGAGCTATCCTTTGATTACTTTCTTAATACTACAGGTTTGACTTTCTTAAACTGCCAAATAAAGAGGCCCTCCTAGACCCCATTCTCTTCCTAATGTCACAGCCATGTATGCGGATAAAGTGAGAGCTACCGTATGTATCATGTATGCCATCTCGGCTTATGTCGTATTGACAGTCTCACTCAGGCCCGTTGCAAAGTCTCCCTTCTTTGAAGCCTCAACACAAGATGACTAAAATTGAAGCCTTGTTTCACATAATTATTTTTTGTGCTCATACCCAACAAATGCTTCCTGCTAACAAAGGCGCATAAAGTCGAGCTAGTGGCTATTTCTCTCCTCCCATTGCTCCATTGAGCTTTCAATTTCCAAAGAACAAACCCTTGGATTTGCTTGTCCTCCTACATAGAACTCCAAAAGATTTCTCCAAAAAAGCCCCAAAAACGTTTTTTTTACGACTCTTATAGAGTGTCCCCTTCACATCTTGAAAGTTTTCACTTGATTGGTCCTCTTTAATGGGCACCCATATTTGGATTTTTTTGAAAACATTGTCTCCCTCTCTCTCTAATACACATTAAGTTCACTTTACTCAAGGGGGGGCAACAACATCACCGTTGTTGCTCCCTTTGAGAACTTTTCCTTCAATAGAGTTTTGAGGAGGAGGGTCTTCTACCCCCATGTGAACGTGCCTTCGGGACATGCCAAGTCATCGCCTTCTTTTCTCCGGACCGTCATCCAAAAACACCATGGGCTCCACCCACAGGTGCTGCGTGCCGCTTAACAGGCCACCGGAATAGCACCATCAAGGGCCGCCATCACCATGCTCACCACAAGAGAGCTCGAAGGGATCACTCCACCCCTTTGATACCCATGGGAGGTGAACCATGCTCGACTTATACCTTGCTGTGAGGTCCGCCCCCACCGTATCAAACGGAGGATCTGATGGTGGTGAACCTGGTGGCCACTAGATCTATAGCGGAAGCAAACAAAGTGGTTTAGGGTTCAACTAGCGGACGATCTCTCATCACAAAGTGAGTCCTACTAGCAATGAGATCTAGCTCCACCTCAAAGGGGAAGCGTACTTAACCTATCTAGAGATCCTAAGACCCGCCTTCCAAGAGGAGAGAAACCTCGAGTGCCTTTTTCCCCATGTTTCAGAGGCACGTACACTTGAGACTTCACCGCTCTAGGGGCAATGAGTATTACTAGTATCGATTTAAACACTATGGGGACAGAGAGTTCCCGACCAATCGGGACCACCCTTCTCATAGGCTTTGGCAACCTGAGCCAAGCCCCCACTTTCCATCTCCACACTCACACTTCCTTGTGTGTCCTAATTACTACCACAATGATTGTTCAACATAAACATTCCTTGATTAAATTCCAAATCACAATGTTCATTTAGACAGCCCTTCAATCACTATTGCAAAGCGGCACCAAGACAGTATTCTAGTAAAAATTCTACTCAAACTTATTCATTAAAATTCCAATGTTCTTGAGGTACAACATCCCCCCTCGAGCGAGAATTTACTCCTCCCATTGTCGCCTAGCTGCCCATACAACTAGGTATGTCCACTGCATAGAAAGCACGACATGGACATTCCCACCACATAGAAAGCACGACATGGACATTCCCACCGCATAGAAAGAAATTCGTGGGTATCCACCACATTGAAAGCAAGTTGTGGATTCAAGAGCTCTTAACTAGGAACTCTGCCCCTTGTGATCATTAGGGGGATGAGGACTAATTCAACATTGGAAATAGAATGAACATGTCGAGCTAAATTTTCCCAGTAGACATTCTTTTCTATTGTAAATAGTATATCCATCAATCATTTCTTTCCTACTTTAGACTTAAATGTACAATGAATTCAAATGCCGAGATTTTCGTCGGATTTCTCCAACATGTTTGGGGATATGTTCTTTCCTAGCTAAACGTGTGCAATGTTAATTAAACAACTGAACTCTAAATCTAGGGGATATCCTCCTAGAACAGAACAGGTGGTGGGGGTTCCACAAGCTTCTCCACCACCAGTAGGACCATGCTATGAAAGCGGTGGTGATCATTGGGTAAGATGTTTTCCACACAAAGGAGAGCGTATCCACCTCTTTGGTTCTGTATGGGGTATACAAATGACCATCTCATTCAACATTGTCCAAAAAACCCTGATAAACAAGCTCCAGTGGATTAGAAAGAGAACCAACCATTTTGATAAACGCGATAACGAGAGCCCAAGCACATGAGGCTGCAAGGAACGCCCCAATCAACCAAACCAAGATATATTTTTTTTTTGTTAGAACCCCTAGGAAATCTTGGAAGGAAAAACAAGACAAGATAAAAGCCAAACAAGAGAACGAGAAAATGGCTCTGGATACCAAATTACTACAAACAGAGAAATAGTTGCCATTGCGGAAAGAGACCTTAAGAAAAAGGGCGATGTAAAAAACCCATCAAGAATACCGTCAAGAGGATCTATCTTGGTGGGCAAGGTATTTGAACCCTTGGATGCCAATTTCTCCAAGTTTGAGGATAATTACCAAGGATTGACCTAAGTACCAAACCAATGATCCAAATCCCAAAAATTCTGGACCAAGGCACCACCTTAATGTGCCCTACCGTATCCCCAAATCTTCAAAAGGTGTTCCAACATGGATCGCAATCCATGTACCACAGAGCCAGATTTCATCTATGACCTCATGAACTTGCTACTATAGTAATCCTAGATGCACTTGTGAAATTTGGTCAAATTTTGGGTAGTTTTGACAAAGCTATGCTCATTTTTTATTTTATGGTCAAAGTTTGCGTTTTCTTCAACTTTTCGATAGTTTTTGATCATTTTCTAAACCTTATTCTTAATCTAAACTGCCTCAGGATGCCTCGAATGAAATAACAAAGGGAGTGGGAAGCAGCTCCATACAAGATCACAAATATATCTTCAAATGAGAAAGCTCATATCATAAAACAAGTGCTAGAAACAATACTAGCCAATATATTCATCGGAAAGTTTCAAGCAGCAAACGGGGAGATAATGAAGACCACCATTTTTCCAAGAGAATTGTGGGCATTACATCAGAACTCTGAAGTCCAAGCAGGGGCAAGGTGTCTACAATTAGCTAGTTTTCTACGACTACCACCATGGGGAACAAATTTTAGAAGAGCACATGAACTCATGAGCTCTATTGAGTACAATGGAGAACCCACCTTTACGGACAAAGATGGAACTACTATCAAAGTTAAAATCACTGCAGAGATAATCAATGAAGCTCTCCATCTGTAGCAGGGAGCACATAATCTATTCCAAAACACCAAAGCAATAGATAATGACAAAGCGTTTTTGAAGCAAAGAGGACACAAACTGACCTATCAAGATTTGATCTACTCAAAGAAAAAATTTCTGTTGTGCCTCATATTGCAACATTTCAAGGTACAAAAGCCATCGACATACACTAAACCACTTTTGCATGTGGCAGTGGTGATGACAGTTGGGTTAGCAAAAAGAAGAACAGTAAGCTGTGATTGTGGCAATTACCTACTTCAAAACATAGTGGAAGCCAATATCAAGGGTAGCCAAAGATGCAAGACTTACATGAATGTTGGACCATGGCTGACTCGAATCGCCTATCAAGCATTATGAATGATTGATATACTCCTTTTGAATATCAATCTTCAGATGAGGAACATGGAAGTGAGTTTTCATTTAGACACAGAAGACTGAAGAAGAGAACAACTCGAGTGACAGAGGCCATTCCAATCACCCAAGCCCAAAGAACAATGTAAGAAGCGCAGGTGCAACGAGAAAGAATATGCCAGCAGAAACACGAGGAAAAAAGAAGTAAGGGAATGGAAGTTGATGATGACAAAGAAGAAGAAGAAGAAGAAGAAGAAGAAGAAGAAGAAGAAGGTGTGCCTCTATAGCACTGAAAATCCATAGCTCTACAACAAATCAAACAACACAAAAGAAAGGAAGCGAAGGATAATTTGAACATTGCTAGTGAAATGTGGCAATGGATTTAGAATAAGCTCAAGCAAAAAATGGAACAAAGAGAAAGAGAGGATGCAAAATAGCCATGCGTCTATGATCTCGAATCATCCGATGAATCTACCAAGGCAAGGGAAAAAGCTAATAACGAAGAAGAGAAAGGTGATCCGGACATCCTTGACCAGCAAGAATATAATTTTGAATCAACAAAAGGACTACCTTGAGAGACTGCAACAGAAAGAAGACAAGAAGCCGTAGATCTTCCAGAACAAATGGCAGATAAAGTGTTGTCACAAAAGAAGGTAGATCAAGAAAAAGAGACCACATCACCAGAAACCACTACAGCTTCGGCTGCTCTTGAAGTACTGAAAACAAAAGAAAGAACAATAAATGATACTGGCACCTCGAATCAGGGACAAATAAGTCAGAAAAAACCAAGTCACCTCGTTCACAATTGTGGTAGAGGAGGGAGCAAAAATGATTAGGTCGTTTGACATTGATGCACATTTAGACCAGATCAAGCTTCAATCCACTGCCAAAGAGCTCTCTACAACTTGCACAAACTAGAGCTGGAGGACACAAAGAAAGAGGCAACAAAAGTAGCCAAAATCACAAAACAGTTGCAAAAAACAATTGAGGAGTTGCAAACCGTCCAGCTATAATGCCAATCTGAATTACAAAAAGAACAAGAAAATGCTGCTTGTTACTACAAGTAAGTCCAACTGTTTAATGACGCCAACACTACTCTGCACATTGAGCAAAAACGACTAGAGGAGGAGTTAATTAGGGAAAGAGAACATAGTGAGAAGCTGCAAGAGTCTTTTGTTGTGGTTAGTAAGACTCTGCCACAACTTCTAGCATTGCAGGAGATGCCCAGATCCTCAGGCATGACAGCTAGATCTACCTCACTGAACAAAGAGGTCCAGGATCTAAAGGAGGCCCTTGCTCAAGAGAAATATGACAGACAAAATATGACAGTAGGGCATAGAGCATTGCAGAAAGCTAAAGACAAAGAAAATCTGAGGAAGCAACTGGCAGACGCAAAGGCGGATTTGGATGCTCTAAGGGCAACACAAGCAAACCCAAAACAAAAAGTCCCCATGGAATTTGAGCAAACAGGAGGACTAGAGCATTTCACCTTTGAAGCTCACCAAATGGATATGCTAGGTACAAGCACAAGAAAAGAGACACGGGAATATAAAGATCTAGCCATGACATCCATCTCGGATACGGAAAAAGAAGAAATTTAGTGGTGGATCTCAGAAGTCAAAGACCCTTCACACAAGGAGTATCTGCAATATGAGCTCAAAGTGTTAGAGTCAGTTGCCCTTCTCATGATCACTCCTAATGAAGTGGTGAAGAACCTCGAGCATGAGATGATTGCCCTACCACTGATGACGCACGAGGCTCTACTGTGGCATTGATGAACTTGGCCTCTTTGAGTTTCTGATTCTCTTCCTTGATCTTTTTGGTTAATGTATCATTACAGGTGTATGGTCTTTGTTTTCTTGGCTTAGCATCATCTCTCATAGGGATAGTGTGTTAGCAAATGGCAAGATCCACAACCTTGAGATCTTTGTAAGACCATACAAAGACATCCCTATATTCCTTTAATGTTATAATGAGAATATCTTCTTCCTCTTGCAAAAAATATGTGGCTATGTATGCGGGTTTGACTCTTCTCCCAACTCTGCAGGGTCAATTCTCTTGGCGTTCTCAAGATCCTCATAGGATATCCTCAGTTCTTTTTATTGTCACATGGGATGCTCTACAATGACCCTGCAATCTTGCAAAGTTTATTTTTTATATGGAACGTAGCATTAATTTCTCCCGGTTTGTCACAATCCAATTTCATGTCCATGGTCCACACTTCTTTCAAAGTCCATTTCAACTCTTTATATTTTGCTTTATGTTCCGTTTTGTCATCAGAGGTTCTTTTCCTTTGGTCTTATCAGGCTTGCATGACTTTGGTTTCATTTTGTTTTGTTGCTTTGAATGCTTCACGTCCTAATATCTTCTAGTTCAGTCCGCTGCATCTACCTTCATCAAGAATTGAGTTTTGCTATCTAGTGCAGGCTTTGAGGTTTTCTTTCTTAAGTTTTTCTCAAATTTTTTTCTTCTCCTCCCTTGAGTAGAATTTTGGCTCTTACGTGCTCTTTTTACAAGTTTGATTCCTCCGTTATAATCGTTTCTTCTTCCAACTCATTTGTGGCATCATATTAGTGATCATAGAAGACCTGTTGCTCCTCAATCATTTTGATAAATATCATATGGAGTAGGACTATATCATAGATCTCTTCATCACAAAAATGCAATGGTGTAGATTCATTAATGTACACATCCATTGTGGACACAATCTGGGTCCACTAAAAAGGTTTGAGAAAATGTTCAAAGAATGGTTTAGGTATGTAATCTGCATCATTCACTTCTCTTTCTAAAACGTAGTCCTCTCTTTTAAAATTACTCCAAATTGGAGTGTCTTGGTGCATCCATGATGGCAGCTTAGTCTCTGCTGAGGTTTTTGAGTCCAATTCTTGTAGAGGTGTCCTCAAGACATCCTTGTAAGAATAGCCTTTCAAGTTCACTTGAGTAATCACCCCTACTTGTTTCAGGTAGATATAATCATTGCCCCCATCTTGGATTAATTGTATCTATCTCATGAATGGTCTTCCCAAGATGATTTCATAGTTGAGTTTCCTTCCAAAGTCTACAATGGAAAAAGTTTGTTGGTAGTCAATCCCATAGGAGTTGACTATAACACTCTCTAATAATTCCATTTGTTTCTCTATGTGTCAATTTGCCAACTGCAGTTTCATTCTTGTTTGCCTGAATTGTTGGCTTTCCCCAGGCTTCCCAGACAGCTTTGGTTGCTATAGTAATGCATGCTCCACTGTTTAAAATAGAATTGTACCAGAAGGGTAGTGTTTTCCTTGTTCCCTTCACAGTCGTCCCCTACCTTGTTCATGGTTACCAAATTGACAAGTTTAGTCTGTGTCTCTTTCTTTTGCAAATTTTTCAGGTTCATATGAGATGCTCCCTTTAATGCCATGTTTTCCATGGTGGTTTGGAAATCTCCCCATAAATGTGGTCGTAACTTCAATAGCTCACCCAACGTGATTGTGCATTGAATTGATGTTGGCATAATGGATTTCAAACTAGCTACATCCAAGGTTTGTTTTGGCCTACTCAGCTTCGTTCTTTTGCACACCATCGATTTCTCCTCATTCTCACCTAGGGAATAAGGCAGTGTCTGCATCATTCCAACTTTTGTAGAGCTCGACTGCTCTGATCCCCAATCTCTATACAGGGATCATTCATCTAGTTCCATGGGTGGTCCATCTAACCGGAATTCTTCAATGGGAGATGATTTTAATATCAAACTCCCATCTTTTTCTTCTCTAACTTGTTCCAACAGGTAGTTTAGCCAATCTTCTTTGATTATAGGCACTCCATCCCATCCTTCTTTAGTATCAAGAACTATGATTGTGTGTCATCATTCTCCAAGGTTTCCAACTCACCCTTTTTTGAGCTTTTTATCTGATGGTTTTGGTCTTAGGTTCTGTTGCTTTTCCTATGATTTATAACTGAAGGTTCTATTTTTCAGCATGGTTTGCGTAATTTGTGCCAGGTTTTTATAAGATTCTAATTTTGTTGCTTCCATATCAGGTGTTGGATAGTTTTTCCATTTGTTTTCCAATGTTTGACCGGCTTTCAATCCAACTTGGAAAGCTTCCAAGGCCGTATTGATTGGTTCGTAAATTTTATCGACCAATACCAATCCAGCTGATTTTGGTTCATGTTCCTTAAAATCCGTTGAAAGAGTCTGCATTTTTTTCTCTATCTTCTTTTGTATCTTCCCTTCTATCTCCTTTCATAGTTTTTGTCTCTTGAGTTTGTATCGTTTGGCGTTTTTCTTTCCTGGAGTTTTGTAAGGTTTCCAATTTTTAAAACCTTAAAGATTGTATAAAGCTTAATCAAAGTGATATGATTATTGAAAAATCAATGTATAATTGTCCAATCTTAGCAAATATTGGTATTTTTTAAATTGTAATCATGACTTTACTATGGTTAGAAAATTTTAGAATTGAATTCCGACAAAAAATAACACATTTATGGCCAGTGAAAGTTTCAATTATTGATTAAATTAACTAAATAAATTGTAAGGTCTTGATAATCATTGTTGTAGAATACTTTTATCATAAAACCCTCTAGATATTTTAGATATTTATAAATATTTTAAGAATTAAACATGTAACAGGTCAGAAAAATAGCAGTATTGATTTGGAGCATCTAGAGGATGTGTGGAGTAGTGATGGGCCTGCCCAGGCCAAGTTAAGTAGTAAGGGGCGCTAGGAAGAGGTTGGGGGTTGCCTTGTAGTGCAGGAAACTGCCAACATAGCCTATGACCCTTAAAACTCTATAAATACCCCCCCCCCCCCCTCTCCACCATAGAACTCAGACTTGGAGTCCTAGCAAATTTCTCTTGCGAATAAGAGAATACCTCACAAAAATTACTTCAAGAGCAAAAACTCTTTGTAATTAATCGAGGTAATTAGTTTAATTTTAGTTAATTAAAGAAAAAAGCTTAAGTTTTGACTAATTTTCCTAATTAAACTATTAATTAAGAGATTAAGCATTGCCTATTATTAACTACTCTCTAAATTATCATTAGGCTATTGATCACTAATTTCTTGCGCTTGATTAGTAATCAAATTAATTAATTACTGCATATTAAGCTGAAAATGATTATTTTTAGGTTGATTTATGAAGAAAAATAGTTTCTAAGCCTAACTAATTATAGTATAGTTTTTTGAGCTTGGTTATGCTATTGAGAAGCCAGGCAAATTAGATCTTAATTTTTTTAGTAATCTACCTAACTAATTAGGTAGAAAATAATTGTTTTTAAACATAAAATAAAGGAAAAATTAGCAAAGACACTTAGATAATTACACAATAATTATGAGAGCTAGGAAACCTTGTTAGAAATCCAAGGTAATTAGTTCATAAATAGAAAATTAGTTAGGCTACAATTATCTGTTCTTAAGCATAAATTAAAAGGGAAAATTAGCTAAATCACTTAGATAATTATACATTAATTTTCATAGCTAGATATCATTGTTAAGAAACCGTGATAATTAGGTCATGAACATAAAATTAGTTTAGCTAATTAGTTAGGCTAAAATTGTATGTTTTTAAGCATAAATTGAAGGGGAAAATCAGCTAAATCACTTAAAAATCTATACAATAATTATCATAGATAGAAATCACTATTAGGAAAACAAGATAATTAGGTCGTGAATAAAAAACATATATAGCTAACTAAACAAATATCCATTTTTAGACATAAATTGAAGAGGAAAATTAGTCAAATCACTTAGATAATTATATAGTAATTATCATAGCTAAAAGTCATTGTTAGAAAGCCGACATAATTAGTCCATGAATAGAAAATTAATTTAGCTAAAATTATCTTTTTTTAAGCATGAATTGAAGAAGGAAATTAGCTAAATCATTTAGATATTATATACTAAATATCATAGCTAGAAATCATTGTTAAAAAGCCGAGATACTTATTTCATGAACAAAAAATTAGTTTAGCTAATTAATTAGGCTAAAATTGTCTATTTTTAAGCATAAATTAAAGGAGGAAATTATCTAGATCACTTAGATAATTGTACATTACTTATCATAGCTATAAATTACTATTAGGAAGCCAAGATAATCAAGCCATGAACAAAAAACTAGTTTAGTAAATTAGTTAAGCTAAAATAGTCTGTTTTAAGAAAATTAGTTAAGCTGATAGAGAAAATTAAGAAATTAGTTTATATAACTACATAGTAATCACCAAAGATGAAAAACAGCATTAGGAAGTTGTGAAAATTATCTTAAGTACAAATAATTAGTTTAGCTAATATTATCTGATTTTGATTATAAATTGAGAAGGAAATTTAGCTAGTTAATTTATATAATTACATAGTAATAAGGAGAGATAGAAAATAGCACTAGAAAGTCAATATAATTATCTTACATATAGATAATTAGTTTAGCTAATTACCTTAGCTAATATTGTATGATTTTGACTATTAATTAAGAAGGAAAATTTGCTTATTAGTTTAGATAATTACATAGTGGTTACCAGAGATGGAAACAACATTAGTAAGTAAAAACATTTATCTTAAGTACAAATAATTAGATAACCTAATTACTTAAGCTAATATTCTCTAATTCTGACGAAAAGCTAATTGGAAAATTTAATAAATCAATCTAGAAGTTAGCAAGATAATTACCAAGGTTATACTACATCAAAATCTACCCAAGATAAATATCCCATGAGCAGATAAGTAATTCATAAATTATTAAAGCTAAAGTAGGATATTTTCAAAGAGAAATTAGATAAGGAAATTAGTAAAATAGCTTTGATAGGTATGGGATTATTATGGAAGCACAATAATACTCCCAAGAAGTAAAGATAAAAATATCTCATCCAAATATTTATCAAAGATATATACTAAGTCCAAAAAACCCTATTTTTGGATACAAAATAAGAGAGATTATCAATTAATTTTCTAATTGAGTAAGTATCCTTTTATAAGGCTATCATTATGGCTCCAAAGAGGACTCGAGGAAATCCTCAGTCTGATGAGGACGATGCAACTCACAAGAGGGCTAGGGTGTCCCATGACCATGAGGCTGGGCCTAGTAGTAGGCCTACGGAGGAGTGTCTTTAGGCACTAGTGCAACAACAGATGGTGGATCAGTCTCAGGTGGTTTTCTCATTATTCAATTAAGTATTTAAATAGTTTAAGTTCTTTTAAAAGTTAACATTGCATACATAAGGAGTGAGTAAGAATAAAAAAAGGAATAATTGGCCGAAAATGGAAGGCAACTTCCAAGAAACTAGCGTGCATTGTTTGTAATCAGGAAAGAACTGTGGGCCAAGATTGGTTGACCTAGGAAAGAATGATTGATCATCCTTAAGACAGCTTGTCTCAAGATACCTCTGATTCTTTGGAATATTTTTATTCCATGTGATGAGTAATGATGGTGAGTCATCCATGGATGAGTCGGTTACCTCCGTGTACGTGGAATCTTTACCCCATACATGTGTATGTTTCTAGATACTACTTAAGACATCGTTTTTATCCTAGGAGAGCCACCCGGTTGTATGGGCAACTGGTTTGGTATATGGGCGTCCCGACTTTGGGTGATTTCTTTTTCGACTCCGGTTTATATGAATCAAAAATGGGTGCCGTTTTTTTTCACCCTTGTATAGGTGTTCTTGAGACAAGCCAATAGTGGTCACAGATACTTTAGATTGAGGATATCTTGTCTTAAGTATGAAGATGTTTGTTTGTAAACGAATGTTTTCAATACTGCTTTCAAGGGTTGTTTTAATGAATTACTATTACGAGAGATAAAAGGAATCATTATTTCAATTGTGATAAGAACGTGGTAGTAATCAAATAACAAAGTATCATGTGTGAGGGCGGGGGTGGTAAATGGGGATCGACTCGGGTTGTCAATCATGGATGGGTGGATTATCATGGACGGGTGGATGATCGACTCGGGTTTTCAATCATGGACGGGTTGTCAATCATGGACTATCCATTCCCACCGCACTAGCGTTTAGAAAAACTTCTCCATTGGAAGGGGAATCTACCAACGGCTGTGCTCTCACACTTGTAGAGGGAAAAAAGCATTGGAAAAAGATTCCTTAGCCCTATGCGGAATTTATAGGGTCGAAAAAGTTTTTAATCTTTTAGGATTATTGTCAAGGTTTCGCTCTTACAATATAGGACGAGGTCTTTTTCTAGGGTCATGGTATCAAACCAGTGTTAGTGGTAAGGGTCCGTTCCTCGGACTTTTCTTATTTAGAGACTTGTTTTTCAGCGGGCCTAGAGACTTGTCAAGGACCCCATCACAACTTGTAGAGTTTGTGGGTTGGGGACCTCTCACTTGGTATCAGAGCATGAGTTAGTAAGGTCTTGAACCTAGGGGGAAAGGTTAACAATATGAGGGTTTAATAAGTAATTTTGCAATTATAATTGTAGTATATTTAGAAAGTGAGGAAATGAGAATTTCCCTATCAATACACGAAGATGTCCACCAGGATTACCAGAAGTTTATGATCTTCAATTTCATGTTTAAAGCTACTTGAAAATCCAAAAAATTTCCATTTTTCAAGAGCATCATGCATTTGCTAGACAAGTTTTTTTCTCCTCCTCCTATGTGGGGAATATCCTGGTCAAGGTCTGGTGGGATTTTCCTTATTGATGCGGGACAGATAGAGGGCCTGTCACTAAACGTGAAGAGACTCAAATGGGTCAATACACTTCAAACCATTGAAGAATACTCTTTCAGCGAGAATGAAGATCAGGATCAAACCATTACTATAGATGGGATAGAGGTGTCTCAGAACCAGTGGGTATTTGATCAGATAGCTAGAGTTATATACCCAGGTAGAACCAGACCCATGAGGGTAGGCCCTAATTTTAGTGGGCCAAAAGATGTTATATTTTTTATTTCCCTTGTCTGACCCACCAGTAGTTCGTTGCATTGGTGCTGGGAAAAATGTTACATAGAAATGCCAGAAGATTTTTGTATAGGAGTTCTACCATCCTGTACATAGTATGAATCAGTGATTCTATTAACTCTTGTATATACCATGGGTTTTATGAAAATTTCATATTTTGTGTAATTCAATGGAATGATTATGGTGATTGTTGGTTTTTGGTTTTCATTTAAACTTGAAAGTATAGATATAGATTAAAAAAATTTCATGACAAAACAAAATATTCCTTAGCACTAAAAGAATTTCATTTATTAGAATTTCAGGGAAATGCAAAAATCCTTTACACTCCCACCCAAGAGAAGAAACTATTATTAAAACAGGTCCAACTCCCAACCTTCAAGGGAGAGGGACCTAAATTAGAACATGATTCCGAAGCTTGGATGGACGCCATGGATGACTATTTCTCCACGGTAGGAACTGCTTCAAAAAATCAAGTAATGTTGGGAATGTTTTGATTCATTGGAGATGTTGAACTTTGGTGGAAACAACATTGTAGGGATAATCCTTCCATTAGTCCATCCTGGGAGAAAATGAAACAGGCAGTGAAAGAGAGATATCTTCCTCCTGCACATCAAGCTATAAAAATGAATGATTTTTTTGTCCTTTGACAGTTAGGGGTTACTTTAGAGGAATACTACACCAAGTATGTGTCCTTATGGTGCTATGCACCACAGATGACAACAAAACAATATATTGCTCGCTTTTGTGAGGGCCTTAACAAACCTTTAAGTACATGCTTAGAAGTTATGAGGCCCACATCAATTAAAGATTCCCTTCTCAGAGCTAAACCTCTTGAGGCTGAAGGAAACCCCCCTGCAAGGAACTATCATAACTACAACAACTTCAGAGGAAGGGCAAGGGGGAATGTCAACCAAGGAAATCAACGGAGGGTAGTTAGAACTGCAACAAATATAGAGCAGACTTTTCCAGATGTTAGATGTTACGGATGCAATTGAATGGGGCACTACAGGAGTAGATATCTTGATGAACAAAACCCCAGAGTGGTTGCTAGGACCATTCCTCAGTCTCAGAAAAACCAAGGAAATAATCAAAGAGGAGGAAGAAATAGAGGACAAGGCAGAGGAAGAGGTAGAGGAGCTAGAGCCTATGTTGTAATGGGAGAACCAACCTTGATGAATAAAGAAGATGAAAGAGCTACTCTTTTTGCCGCCATTGGTAACCTTGGAGCTCGGTAACAGTATGCGATCATCCAGACTACTACAAATAAACAAGGTCAACAATTTGAACTACTTATAGATTGTGGTAGTACACACTCTTTTCTCTCCCCTGAATGCTTAAGGAACCTCGTGCGGAAGTAGAATTTGAACTAGGAGGAACCCTTACTTCATCTTACTTTCGGACCCTTCTAGTAGGAATCTACGACGGTATTCTAGGAATGGATTGGTTAATCAGAAATCAAGCCCACATTCATTGTGCTCAAGGGAACCTATCCTTCAAAAATCACCTAGGTGAAGAAACATTGTACAAGGATCCAATGGGAAGCCTAAGGCTCGTTTAGTTAAGGTTAGTCGACTTCTAAAAGGGTTACGAAACGGGCAACAGATCTTTGTAGTAAAACTCAACAAGGCGGATGATTCAAAGGAAAACCCAACTCTAGAATGGCTTAGGGAATTTTCGGATATATTTCCGAAAGATCTCACAAATTTACCTCCCCCAAGGGACATAGATCATGAAATAGAAATCTTCCCAGGTAGTGAAGTAGTTTCAAAGAGACCCTACAAAATGTCAGTCCCTGAAGCTATTGAATTATAAGGACAGCTTCGTCAACTTATTGAACAAGGATTCATATGACCAAGCATTTCACCCTAGAGAGGGTCATTTTATTCCAAAAGAAGAAGGATGGATCTCTACGTCTTTGCATCGATTATAGGAGACTTAACCAGCTATCTCTAAAGAATAATTACCCTATTTCTTGCATGGAATAATTACTTGATAGACTACATGGGGCCAAGTTAATCACAAAAATTGATCTCTGGTCAGAGGCTACCACCATCAAATCCGATTAAAGAACCAAATATTCATAAGACTCCATTCAACACCCAATATGGGCATTATGAGTTCATAGTGATGCCTTTTGGTCTTACAAATGCTCCGGCTACTTTTAATCAACTCATGCAAGATATATTCCGAGAATATCAGGATGATTATATATTGGTATACTCCAGAGATTAAAAAGAGCATGAAGGCCATGTATGTAAAGTAATTCATCTTCTACGCCAGCATCAATTGTATGCTAAGATGAGCAAATGTGTGTTCTTTACTCGTGAAGTTAGGTACCTCGAACTTATCATAAACCCAGAAGGAATCTTTGTAGACCCCACAAAGATGAAGGACATAATAGATTAGCCACAACCCAAGTCTGTCAGTGAGATTTGAGGATTCCTGGGCATTACAGGGATGGTATAGAATCTTTGTCAAAGATTACGCAGTCGTCCCTACACCTTTGACTCAGCTACTTAAGAAGACAACCAAACTTACATGGAAAAAAGAGCAGAAGACAATATCTCACATCCGAGACCTTGTACTCAAACTCCCTAATTTCACTCAAGAGTTTGAAGTAGTATTTAATGCAAGCAGCCTTGCCATAGGAGGAGTCTTAAACCAAGAAGGCCGACTAGTCGACTTCACCTCTTGAAAATTCAAAATCCATGAACTAAATTATCCAACTCATGATCTGGAACTCCTAGCCATTATCCATGCTCTCAAGCTCCAAAGGCATTATCTTCTAGGGGGTAAGTTTGAGTTAATCATAGATCATAAAAGTTTGAAGTGGATTTTCTCTCAAAAAGGAACACTCAACATGAAGCAATGAAGATGTATAGAACTTGTTCAAGAGTATGATTTTGAGATAAAGTATAAACCAAGTAAGGAGAATGTGGTTGTTCATGCCCTTAGCCACAAGGTTTTCCTTGGGGCCATTTCTACAGTCAATAACGCAATTTTAGACAAGGTTAAGGAATCCTCCCTGGAAGATGAGGTTTATTTATAATTCCTAAAGGTTATCAATCAAAAGGACCTAAAGGAGAAAGATAAGCACATAATCAAGGACTATTCACTTGAAGATGGGCTTCTGTCATAAATTATAATGTCTAACTTTACCAAATGATTTTCTCATATTAAACTGATCACTTAATATGGGAAGATAAAAGGGGAGCAAGAGTTAATGTATATATATATATGTTCTTCTAGACCTATCTCGATAGGGGATCAAAAGGAAAAATGGTTGCATCTCGATAGGGGTCCAAAAGGAGACGGTCTACCAAAGAGTAATGTGCAATAAGTGCTTCTAGACTTACCTCAACAAGGGACCAAGAGGAGAGATGGTTACATCTAAAAAGGGGTCCAAAAGGAGGTAGTCTATCAAAGAGCAACATGCATCTACTGGAGCTTAAAAGACTTAGGGTTAGCTTCATTAAATACGTCCAAAAATTAGTCTTAAAAAGTTCTTTGACCTTAGGGCTAACCTCGAGGTGGGAATCGTACCGAAGCATGAGGTGCTAAGACGCTTGAAGTGGTTGTAGGAACCTTGCCCAAAGCTTAAGGTGATTTTTATGCTTAAATGACTAAGGTTTTTGAAATGTTAAACTCAAAGATAAATTCTCAAAAGGCATGAACGTCCATGATTGATTGATTCAGGCTTGAAGTATTCAATTCAAAAGAAATGACTTAAGAAGCATAAAAGACACATGCTTGCTTGATTGACTAAGTCCTTGAAGTATTTAATTCAACCAGATGACTTAATAAGCATGAAAAGAAACATGTTCAAAGGATCCTCCACATGTGGCCCTCATGATGTGCTTGAATGCTATTGGTGGTTAGGTTTTAAAGGGATCCTATGAGAATCTAGATACATAAAAAAAATTAATTAAGTTCTTTCTCTCAAAGAGGAAAAAGGGGACAAATGTCCAAATGAAATAATAAAATAATACGAGAGAGAGAGAGAGAGGTGGACCAAGCATGAGAGGGGGGGTATACTCTCCCACACACACACATTCTCTCATTGTGTGGAGTGCAAAATGCAAGAGCTCCATCTCCTTCTCCAAGTTGGTGGAGAATTGGAGAGCCTACACCAACAATCTTGGCTATGGAATGCAAATCCAACCAAGAGCCATGCTTCAATGCTTAAGCTTGTTGTATTCTTCATTACTATGCTATTATGCTATGCTAAGCAAGAAGAGTGATGATAAGTGAGGAACTATTTCTTTCTCCTATGGAATGTTTCTTCTTCCTCTTCCCTACTCTCATTCCCTACTAGCTCTCTCCACCTTCGAAGGTGTTTGAGGCCTTGGGACTGAGGCTTGGGATAATTAATGATTTTTTCAAAGTTTATGTTAAGCTCATGATGCATGAAGCTTTCCATCTTTATAGCATCACCAAGGTCACAAGGAACACAAAGATTGTATTGTAACAAATTCTCTCTTGAAGGGAGAATCTATAATACAAACGCCTTTTGGAGGGGGGACCGGCTCCAAGTAAATCCGGTCCTCAACTATTGGCATGTTCTCTAATACTCTCTCTCTCTCTCTCTTGAAAAAGTATTGTTCATGTCAAGTTAATTAAGTACTATGTTTATGTTGCTACCATCAATTAAGTTCACCCTCTATGTTCTCAAAGTGATCTCACAAAAATACTGACCTTAATTCTCTTAATTCCACTATTCTCAAACTTCATAGGCCATTCCCATCACATTGTCAAGAAATTCAAAGAGGGAGTAAAGAGTATCTCTTTTCTCACCTATGATGGCACCTTTGGTGCCACAGACAAAGGATTGGCCTTCATCCAACAATTTGATGTAGCCTTTGAAGATGAGGGCTTCACAGAAGCCTCCAAGCTACACCATGTAGGTATGCACTTCCAAAAATTTACTTGTCAATGGTGGGCTAGTCTTTGTGGCAACGGTGAGGCCCTAAAGGCATGGAAAACTCCATGAGTTTCCATCATGAAGCAATTCCTTACAAGTGATGCAAAGGACAAAGTGCTTACCAAATGGTGGAGCTTGAAACAACTCTTCAACAAGTCTATCCATAAATATGTAGACAAGTTTTGGGATTTACATCTCAAAGCTACAGTCTTTCAAAGGATATACTTTGCAAAACAAAAGAAACAGCTTTGTGCGGGATTACCTGAAGAAATGGCCAAGTATGTCAACTCACAACGGCCTAGCACTATGACCGAAGCCATCCACCACACTATGGTTGCTTCAAGGATCGATTTCCAACAAGGGGTGAGAATAAATTTCAAGCCCATGGAAAACAAGGATCGAAATGAATCTAAAGGGAAGAGCACTGCTCAAAACTCTTCCCAAGGCACCAGCAACAACAGGGCCAAGGGTAAATAGGTGTCTATAGCAACTCACAATGATCTATCTTATATGATAGATGAGTAGGCTACTGATCAAGACTTTAAGTATGTAATTACAGCCTTTCCATTAGGGGAAAAAAAAGAACCATTCACCTTGAAGGATGGTTATCTTCCAAACGGCAATAGACTATGTGTTATTCACCCATACAATAAGAAATTCATGTATGAATCCCATGCTTCTCCTTATATGGGGCAAAGAAGGATTCCATAATCTATTCTTTAAGGAGTAGAAATGCATGTCTGATGGTCTACCATGAAAAGTAAACATACAAGAGTATGTTTCAAAATGCATGGTGTACCAAAAATTGAAATTTGATCGGGGTTAGCAAGAAAACACACTCTATGCCTATCAAAAAGACTATTAAGGCACATCAAACGGTAACCCTCTCTAGATCTCAAATTTTCAAGTTTCATGGCTTGCCAACATCCATAGTGTCAGACAAAGATCCTAGAATGACTAGTAATAATTTCTAGAAGGGTCTCTTTGAAAATCTAGGAAGTAGATTAAATTTCTCTTTTGGCCTATCATCCACAAACGGATGACCAAAGTGAAATAACTAATCTAATGATTCTTGAATCTACGAAAAGCCTATGTCATGGAAGTAGATCAATGTTCTTAATGAGAGAAGTACCTATCTCTTATAGAGTATGCGTACAATGACATTGTACGTACTTCTATGAGAAAAGCACCTTTTGAGGCTAAAGAGGTAAGATCCAAAAGTCCCTTACTACTTAAAGTACATGGGAAGATCTTTGCCTGTTGATGAATATAGCTGAGACTTACAAGAATCTTTTCCAAATATTAAAAAGGTTATATCCATCTCAAAGCAAAGGCATAAAGGGCTGCTGCTAATAAGCACAAAAGAGCCTTAGCCTTTAAGAAAAATGATTGGGTCTTGCTAAAGTTTCTCAAGGCTCATCTAAGGTATACTATGGGAAAGAATCTTATGAGCCACCAAGAGTATTACGCTAAACTAGCAAAAAGATACTATGGTCCTTTCTTTTGAAATTATTAAGCCAATCAATGAGATGGCTTATTAGTTAAAGTTGCCCAACCATTAGCTCATTCACAATGCTAACCATGTGATCCTACTCAAGCCTTACAAAGGAGAGCCACCAAAAAAACCAATAATGGAGGACTCGCCAGAGATCGAAGATCAAGAAGAGTTGTTGCAGCCCAAATCGATTCTTTGACATGAAGACAAGGTACTAAGAAACAGTAAGATTATCCAATGATATCTTGTTAAGTTTAAGAATTATCCTTTTAAAGATGCTAGATAGATGCAAGGAACCTATCTGAAGGATAATATTAACCTTGTCAATGCTTACAATGCTAAACTAGAGTAAGCAATTGAAAATTCTTTTTAAATGAACAATGTGTTTGTCGTATAAGACTCATTCTCTTTCTTTTATTGTGTACAAAATTAAGAATTATGCATGCTTAGGATCATGTTTGTGGTGACGACATCTCCCAAACACCAAGTAGAACTTGTCACTCTACTTTGGAAGTATGATATGGACTAAAGAGCAGACATGCTTGCGGCAGCTAAGCCTCTCGAGCACCAAATGGAATAGTCATCCATTCTAGAATGATGTCGTAGGGTAAAAGGGGATCCTCTACCTGCTAAGAAACATGGACTAATGACTAGCCTTTATCTTCTCTACCTCAAATTTGAGGACGACTATGATTTCAAGAGAGAGGTAATGTCATAAATTATAATATCTAACTTTACCAAATGATTTTCTCATATTAAACTGGTCACTTAAGATGGGAAGATAAAAGGGGAACAAGAGTTAGTATGTATGTATATATATATATATATATATATATATATATATATATATATATATATATATATATATATATATATATATATATATATATATATGCTTCTAGACCTATCTCAACAGGGGATGGAAAGGAGAAATGGTTGCATCTCAATAGGGGTCCAAAAGCAGACGATCTACCAAAGAGCAATGTGCAATAAGTGATTCTAGATTTACCTCAACCAAGAGACCAAGAGGAGAGATGGTTACATCTCAAAAGGGGTCCAAATGGAGCTAATCTATCAAAGAGTAATGTGCATCTAATGGAGCTTAAAAGACCTTAGGTTTAGCTTCATTAAAGACCTCCCCAAAGTTAGTGTTAAACAGTCCATTGTCCTTATGCAAGCTACGACTAACCTCAAGGTGGGAATCGTACCCAAGCATGAGGTGCTAAGACGCTTAAAGTGGTTGTGGGAACCTTGCCCAAAGCTTAAATAACTAAGATTTTTGAAATGTTAAATTCAAAGATAAATTTTGAAGAGACATGAACGTCCATTTTTGATTGACTAAGGCTTGAAGTATTCAGTTCAAAACGAATAACTTAAAAAACATAAAAGACACATGCTTGCTTGATTGACTAAGTCCTTGAAGTACTCAATTCAACCAAATGACTTAATAAGCATAAAAGACACATGTTCAAATGATCCTCCACATGTGGCCCTCATGGTGTGCTTGAATGCTATTGGTTAGGTTTTAAAGGGGTCCAATGAGAATTTAAATACATAAGGATCAAGAAGAATCTCTTGTCTGTATCCACACTTGCTAGACTTGGACTTGTAATCAAATTTGTGGATGACAAATGTACAGTTCATGATCTCAGTCTTGGTAATGAAATTGTTGCATCTGGCCTTTTGTGACGTGGGCTGTATAAGGTCACTTTGTATGACAAGTGTGGACAAAAATTTTCAAATGCTGTTACAGATTCAAGGGCTATTTCAGATGCAAAACTTTGGCATGCACGTTTTGGTCATCTGAATTTTTCTAGCTTGTTGCATTTGCAGAAATATGATATGGTTGCTTCTTTGTTGCCTCTTGAAGCACCTCTCAAACATGTTTGTGAAGGTTGTATTTTGGGTAAGATGCAACGTTCTAAGTTTCCAAAGGATGGTTCAGTTTGGGCCACATGTAGGCTGCAACTTGTGCATAGTGATGTTTGTGGGCCCATGCAAACTCCGTCCTTGGAAAATTACCTTTACTTCGTGACTTTCATTGATGATTACTCCAGGCATGCATGGGTATTTCCGCTTAAAGTGAAGTCCAAATTTTTTATGTGCTTCAAACAATTTTTGGCTATGGCTGAAAATGTCTCGAAATGTACTATGGGCACCATCCGTTCCGATCGAGGGGGGGAGTATATGTCTCATGAATTTAATGCATGTCTGGCTAGTCGTGGGATAAAACACCAATGTACACTGCCTTATACACCTCAACAAAATGGTGTTGCTGAGAGGAAAAACAAGTCAATGATGAAAATGGCACAGCTTTGCCGCATTCTTTTTGGCTTGAGGCCATCATGTGTGCCACTTATGTACTTAACAAGTGTCCTACAAAAGCTTTGCATCGATTACTCCATATGAAGCATGCCATGATAGAAAGCCTTCTATTGAGCACATGCGTGTTTTTGGCTAATTGGCATATGCTTTGGTGCCACAAACATAGCGCAGAAAATTGGATGATCGATAAGGCTGTCAAATGTATTTTTGTTGTTTATGGTGCTGAAAGCAAAGGTTACAGGTTATATCATCCGCAAACAAAGCGTATTCTCGTTTCATGGGATGTAGTGTTTGTGGAAGATTCTGTTCAGCCTTTGTTGTCATGTACTAGAGACAGTAATGTAAGCTCATAGGACATTTATGACACTTTGTTGCCTCTTTTCAATGGTGGAAATACGAATGTAATTTCCAATGAGGCAAATTTACAGCCTATGGGGGTTTCTGAAAATGTTACAGATCAGCTTATTACTGATGCAGATGTACATGAAATTGATGAGGAACGGGCTGAAAATGAGCAGGCTAGATGTATGCCAAAATGGCTGGTGCACACTTAGCGTGACAATAACTTGGATGCACCTTTGTCTAGTCGTACTCGTTCAGGCTCTCGCCATGCATCTTATGCATCAGATTGTTATGCTTTGGCTGTGTCTAGCTTACATGATGATGAGGAGCCTCTGTCTTTTGATGACACACAGAATTCAAAAAATTGGATGGCTGCCATGCAATCAGAATATGAAACACTTATAGAAAATGACACATGGAATTTATGTGATTTGCCTCCTGGCAAAAAGGCCATTGGTACAAAGTGGGTTTACAAGTTGAAACGCAAGCCGGATGGTGAGATCAATCGCCATAAGGCTCGACTTGTTGCAAAGGGTTATGCACAACAAAAAGGCATAGATTATGAAGAGACTTTTGCTCCCACTTGTCGTATGACTACTGTGCATTTTCTATGTGCATTGGCAGCTCATTTTGGTTGGGATGTATATCAATCAGACATTGTTACTACTTTCTTGAATGGTGACATATTTGAGGAAGTTTATGTAACGCAGCCGCGTAGTTTTGTCATTAGAAAACAAGAGGACAAAGTGTGTAGATGTAAGAAGTCTTTGTATGGGTTGAAGCAATCTCCTCGTGCTTGGTATGAGAAAGTTGACACTCATTTTGTTAAACGAGGCTTTCGTAATAGTCCAACAGAAAGCATATTGTATGTAAAGTGTGAGGGTGATGTACTTCTCATTGTGGTTATAGGAACAAAATTTTTGCCACTCGCAGCAAAACCATAAGAACTGGCCGCATTGCTGTTACCACCCTTTCTTTAAGAAGAAATAAAAGCCTCTTCAACTACACGCTACCTAGTTCTGTTTTTTCTATAAAGTGACTCTTGTAACAGCAATGTGCATAATGCATCAAACTTGACAACTTTAGGATTTCCTTGGGTCATCAGTCTCCAAGTACTAGCAAAAGTCTGGTAGGAATCTGGTAAGGTATCAAGAACAGTCTACACAAGGGAGCTATCTGAAATGACCACCTGTAGAAATAAGTTTCTCATTGATATCCTTGACACCAGCAAGGAAAGTGTCCATATCACCTTCCTAATGCATAATCTTTGACTCCCGCTCTTTACGCAGCAAAGCAATTTAAGCCTCATTGCGGCTTGCATAAAGACCTGCTAGAATATCCCAAGCCTGTTTTGCAGATTTTGTTGAACAAATGTGAGGAACAATGGTGTGCTTCACAGACAACGCAATTAATGCATGAGCCTGCGCATCCTTTACATCCCAATGAGCTTGTTCTGCCATAGGCAAAACAACTCTAATAGCAGCAATCCTTGAAGCAAGACCTGCAACATCTTCAACATCGCCTACATCCTCAGAACCAGGACATACATCAATGCCCTGCACAATGTTCTAGATGCCCTTTAACACAAGAACATGTTGCATCATATAAGCCCACATAGGGTAGTTGTCCCCATCCAACCTGTCCTCAGCAGCAAACATCTTGAACACATCTGTGTTGTTGTCAACCATGGTAAATGTTGCACCTGATGTGAAAACTGCCCGAAAATAGGAGAAATAGCGGTAACAACACGTGCTATATAGCACAAACTGTAGAAGACTGTGGGACGTATGTCTAACCTCACCATCCTATCTTATTGCAGTATTAGCGAGAACCATGATTAATTTGTCAAACCATGGGACGAAGATGACTCAACTAGTGCATAGAGGCTACAAGAGGTTGTCAATCTCTCGGAAAACAACTAACAAATAGCATCTAACTCAGGTTACACTCAAGTGACTGAAATCACCAAAAGCCAAGTGATCATTGGCAATCAAATCACATCTGTTACAGCATCAAATGACATCCAAACGTAACAAAACTTCTAGTACAAGTTTAAAAGACCCAAGCACACATGCCTATGCCTCAAACCCCACTTTAGGTCAAGTTCCAAAATCGCAATTATTAACAACAATGGATTTTTGACCTAGTCGTTTTCGACCCAGAATGCATCTAAATGCTTAGCAATGATGCCCCAATACCGCACCTATGCTTAGTTTTTTATTTGAAAGTGTAAATTCCTAGTTATGATGAAATTAGGCCGCGGGTCGGCGACGCCAAAAGCTACGAAATACTGTGAACTGCTTACATCAATGCATAGAGCTCCTACCTGCAATTGCAATGCAACAAATGCATTCGCAATGTGACAATTGGAGAGGAAGTAGGAAGCGCGAGAAGGAGAGAAGTGAGTGCCATTAGCTCACACACTGTATTTCTTATCCAAAAACTTGTAAAAAACTTACAAACATTGGCTTTTCTACCTTAGCCAAGGTTTTTGGGTGGTCAAAAGTAATAATCTGGAGTTCTAGCAAAGCTGGGAATTAAATGGTTGATACAATCTGGAAACTTGTAGCCCCGGCTCATTAATTACAAGGTTTATCAAGAAAACAGGAGTTACAATATTCTCGATTTATCAAAATAATAATTGTTTTACAAGGAGAACTCCGAAAAATGGTGTCCATGCTAGCTTGCTGCTAACATTCCCCCCCTCCTCGCCTGTGTCGTGCCTTGACACAGCTTTATGGTCTGAAGTAATCTTCGGGTTGACGGTGGGAGAGGCGGTCCTTCAGTGCTTCGAATGCTTCTTCATATCTGATTTTGTGTTCTTTGTCTGGCACTTACAAAAATTGTATGGTGACTTTGTTTTTTAGTTCCACTTCCGAGTGGCCTACAAATCTTGCTATGAGGTTGCTTATCACGGATGCAAATATCTCTGTTCGCCAGGTGAATAAGCCAGTGTAAAATGCCTCCTCAAAAGCTAGCATATTGTGCGAGGACAGAAACATGCATCGGGCATAAAATCCATAAAGAACTTCCTCTAAGGGTTTCCCACTTAAATCATAGAAAAGACCTTTGTTCCCTTCCAAAAATGAGAGCCAGGGGGCTCCTGTCTGCTCACGATCATTGAAGACTTGTATGCAAGTGAGTAGCATCCGACAGATTTTGTATAACATTGCGCAGGAGAGATCTGGAAGACTTTTGAAGAATGTCATGGCGCCCGTTAGGGTTTTCACCTTTCTTTTGTTGCTTGGCCTCTCTCTGGAGCTGGCAGCCTAGGAAAATTCAGCCATGTTGGCCTCTTCTTTTGCAGTGCTTCATGTGCTTGCCACGTCCTTACTAGCTGCACAGGAAAAAATGTTGGATCTTTTTGTATGGCCGCAGGTGCTCTCATGAACAGAATCAAGTATCTTCGATTCTTGTTCAGCCAGCTGAGCCTCCACTTTGGGTGGTCTTGATCCGCGCTATCTTCTTGCATATCCTTGTATAATCTTTCCTTTACCTGTAAGAGTTCAACCTTGATGAGAGGGTACGGCAGGGATTGTTGGTGCCATTGAGCATTGATTTGATTGGGAGTGAGCTATGTGACATTGACACAGTGTAAAACTCTCAACTCCCAATCCATAGCTGCTTTCCACTGCTCATCTACCTCCAAGGAGATCTTCTCCTTCATTGCATCTTCTTCAGCCTTTGACAAATGGACTATCGGCATTGTGTCTTCCTGTGTGATTTGGACTTGAAAATCTTTTCCTTCACTCGGCTTTGCTGTAGACTGCATCCCAAGGTCAGTAAATGAGACCGAGGGGATTTCCACTTGGGGCGGCTCTGAAGTGCCTGCCTCTTCCTGTATATCCGGCCTTCCATCTCTGAGGAGTTGGTTCACTCTTTCAATTCTACAATCTCTTTAAGGAGAACCTCCTCTCTTTGGACCCGCATGAGCGCCAGGTCTTTGCGTTGTGACTGTTCCAACTTCAACTCCAGCTCTAAATCTTTGTTTTTCTTTTCAAGTGCTTTATACACCTCATATGTTTCCTTGATCGAGGCCACATCTAGATTTTATCTTAATTGCCGCAAGAAAGTGGCCTATCATTAATTCTTTTTTCCAAATACTGCAGAGATGAGTTTGCTACATCTAAGTACTTGAATCTTCTGAGCGGACAGAGAGGTGGTAAGAAGTTCATGTGTCACCTCTCAACTGCTCATCTTTCACTTTGCAAGCATTAGATAACTTAGTCAGGAGGTCTCCCAACTCTTCCATTTCCTTCTGTTGGTTGTCCCTGGCTATCTGATGTTGTTTGGCTTCAGTCTTTAGCTCTTGTACTTGCCTTTGGAGATCAGTGATAGTAGCCATTCGGTCGTCGAGCTCGCCTTGAAGAGCATCGATGACCATTTCTAATTATTTGGCTTTAGTACTGCGGTCAAAGGCTGTTGAGCGGAGTTTCTCCATCATGATTTGCATCTGCCTTGCATACTCGTTCACTTGTAGAATGACTTCATCATTGGACTGCCACTCCTCCTATCTTGCAAGTTGAGATGTGCCTACAGACTCTTGTGTCGCGTCTTGTTGTGTTGTTATTGCTGGTGTTTCTATAGAGATGGTTGCTTCTCCTTTGCCATCCTGAGGTTTTGAAACCTCGACAGTTTCTGGTTGAGTGGAAACAACCTGTGTGGTCTCAATCCTTACAATTTCTTCGACTGCAGGCCTTTCTGCCTTCTCAGTCCCGGTTTCTTCCTCATGTGTAGTGGTTTACTCTATTTTTGTATCTTGCTCTTTATCAGTTTCATCCGCCTCCTTGTGAGTATCCTCGGATGTCTGCTCTTGTGCTGGTTCAGCTTCCTTTTCTTCATGTTGCTCGACGTTTTCAGTTTGTTCTGTAGCTTCCGTTTGGTGGGCGAAATCAGACTCTTTTTACTTGTCAGTCTGGACCTCTTGAGTGGTCTCTTGGCCTGGCGGTGATGATGGTGGAGTGGGCATGGGCTGATCCTGTTGTTCCGGCGGCGGTGAGGTGGGTCGGAGAGATGCCTGGCCTTGCTCTTGAATTGGTGCTTCCTCAGATTTCTTGGCCGCGTCTTTCGCCTCTTTCAGCTTCAAGGCCTATGCCTCTTGGTACATTCTTTCTAAATGATCCTTGGGATCCTCGGCCTCTTTCCTTGAATGATGTTTCGTTCGAAGTACCTTCAAGCCGGTGGGTACCCACTTTTCTAGGTCTTTTCCCTGCGCTTGCCTAGTGCGTTGATATGCCTGTCTTTCTCTTTCAAATCTCGCTTGCTTTTGAGTTGGCTCCTCTTGGTGGACAGCCACTGCTTTCCTGTTCATCTCTTCCCTCCTAGCTCTTTTTTCTTCGTTGTCAAAGCTTTCACTCCTATGCTGCTCTGATGAAATTTCATCGAATTCGTCACCTGATTTAAATGATCGCTTATCAGACCTGGTAGATCTTGGAGAGGGTTGAGCTGCCAAGATCCATGTGTTCTGATCCGGGGCAGGCAGTAGGTTGTCGCCATGCCGATGGCATGATAGGCTATTCTAGTCAATACTTTCGACACGCCCAAGTATGTTATCTTTTCCTCCTTTTTGGAGGCCTTCAATGTTGTCAACACATACTGCGCGTGGTCCACAGGTTGTTTGGTGGTTGACTTCAGAACTTGTGTAAAAGTGGTAGCCACAGCGTGATTTGGTGTCGTGTACCTTGGTGGCCTTTTCGCCAAGAACTGGAAATGTTGGTGGTACAGACCGGCTGGCTCTTCCACCTGCTTGTGGATGAGATCTGCAAATGTAGCCGCAGTTGTTTCCTTTGTAAAAATGCCCGCTGTTTTCCTATCTCTTGCCCGCATGGTCATCCCTTCAGTGGGCAATCTGAGTGCCTCTGCCACTATTTCCTTTGTAATTACAACCTCTACCTTATTTCCTTGGTTGTCTGAGATTTGGGCAGTTCCGTCTTCCTTGATGGTGGACAAAACCTCGTAAGCTTTCTGAAAGTCTACTCCGCAGGGCTCTTGTTCATGGAAGTGTCGGAGTCCCAACCTGCGGTTAGCCTCTTTGGTTTCTGGCTTTGCTGCGACATCATAAACCTCTTCAGGCAAGAGCTGCAACTCCACCGGATGCCCTTCTTCACTCTTAAACCTGCCAGTGAAGACTGTGGTGTGGTGTTCTTCTAACTGTTCTTTAGAAAGGTAAGATGCCTTTGCTGCATTTACTGACTTGGGGTCTAGTTGATACGGGGGAAGCTCTTGCAGTTTCTCCTTTTGGTTTAACTTTTTCTTGGCTTTCTCTGAGGCTTGCATTGCTCCTATTCAATGAATAGAGTGCAAAGTTAGCGGAGTTGTCAGATTTTTCTCCAGAATGTCCTTTTAGACTGAAATATTGATAATTTGGTCCAAATTGCTTCAAATCAATTTTTGAACAAGCAAAGATGCATAAAATCATGCAAGGAACAAAACTCTATGGTCAAAACAAAAATTTCCAACCAAAGTAAATACTCGTGATTATTCACAGCTGGGAAAAATTCCAGTTTTTTGCAAACTTGGCTTTATAGGCTTGAAGTATATGCCAGTTACATGCTCTGAGGGAAATATGGGCTCATTTCGATGTACAGGGTGAAAATGGTACCAGATTTTGGCTTTAGGTCTTTGAAACGGTAGATATGAAGGAAATTTGAGATTTTGAAATCCAAATTGACTCATAATTGACTAGTGGGCTTATTTCAACATGCTCTTTGGATATATGATGACAAATTTTCCAAATTGCCCCATTTTGGCCAAAAAGTAAATAATCGCGATTATTTACTTTTCTTCCAAAATTGACAATTTTTGGCATAGACTGGTTCTAGGCATGGTATAGACCTTGGGTATGAATTATGAGGTGATTTGGATCAAGAAAAGTTGTCTATAACCCAAATTTTGGTTTACACAGACTTCTTTGCGTTTTTTGGCAATTTTGCAAGTAATGGGTGGTCATTTTGGCTCATACTTGATTTTTGGCATGTAATAGGTGTGTACACATGATAGGTGAGGTGAATTGACAATTTCCATGCAAAAATGTTGCAAAAGTAAATAATCGTGATTATTTACAACAGTGACAAGAACTTTGCATTTCACATAAATTTTGACCTAAACATGTTACATACACCTAATACAAGTCCTAAATTGAATTTGGTCAAGTTTGGTCATGCCGGCATCACTCTGTGCTCTATTGACTCTGAAATCACCGTTTTTTGTGACTACTCTGTCTGTTGGGTTGGTCGGTCAACTTTGAGGCTTTGGACTTGTCCGTAACATCATCGTGAAGGTACCTGTCCAATTCTGGCTCATTTGGAGTCAGTTTGACCTCGTATGTCGAATTTGACGCTTTGTAACCTTCGAGCCGTTTTTCGTGAAGGTACCTGTCCAATTTTGGCTCATTTGGAGTCAGTTTGACCTCGTATGTCGAATTTGACGCTTTATAACCTTCGAGCCGTTTTTCGCTTTTCGAGGGCTTTACTTGATGGATTTATTCAAACCAATCATATACATTGTATATGAACCTCATTAGCAAGCCATCTGTGGGGTCAGGTCGAAATTCTAGCCTTTCCCAAAAAACCCTAATTTTCTACTGAGGACGCCCTTGACCCCAACTGAATGATCATCTCATGGTATAGAATGGTTCTATTATGTTAGGGCATGGTATGGTTCAAATCCCATGCGATTTGGTCAAGCTAGCAGGTCACTATGGTCACTTTTAGGTTGTAGGTCTTCGTGCACTACTCGGCTTCTAGGGTTTTTTCTAGGGCTTTAGACTAGCTAACCGGCCGTACAAAATGGATCATTGATTAGTAAGGAACTTACCCCTCATGTCTCATGTGAGACGACGCTAAAAAAGGTCAACTGTGGGCTCCGGAAATGACGTGCAAAAGAAGCCAAAATGCTCTCTCTACAAAGCTCCAAGTGGAAATGAGGTGGTTTTAGCCTACCCTGGCTATCTATACCCGGACTTCCTTCCCCAGATTCCCCCGTTAGTCCTATTAGGCCGTGAAATCTATGTTAGGCTCAAAAATTTCCCAAATCGGATTTCTGTAGCTCATTCTGCAAAAATTTTGCAGAAGTAGGCCTGGCCACCTAATTTAGGCTTCTCGCTTCCAACTTCTGATTTTGTTGAATTTTTTTGTGCTTATCCGCCTTGTCTTACAGATCACCATCGTCTCTTCCATTTTTCCATCTGAGATTTCCTGCTAATTATTATCAATTTTTGACCTTTTTATTGAAAAAATCAAAGAAAATAGAAAAATGCTCTAAAAAAGCAAAGTAAAAATCCAATAATTAAGAAAATCCCTGGAAAAACATAGCTTTATTGTTTTTTGTGGGATTTCTCCATTTTTAAGCCTTTCTATGAGCAAAAATGATGAAAAATACCCAAAAAAGGGCAATTTTTATGATTTTCTGATAGTATATACACTATTTACACTCATCGGGAAGATATTATCAGTGAAATTGCCCCAGTTGATGAATTATAAGGGAATTATTAGGTAATTTTGCAAAAATCACACGTTAACATGAAACTTTTTCCTCCCTCTTCAAACATTGTCCTTAATTACTTAGTACTTAGTACTCTTCCACCCCTCCTAGATGGCGTTTCCCGGGACAACTGTGTGCATGGTTGAACAATTGTGTCTATGCATAGCCGTGATTGGCTCTACCATGATATGAAGATCAATGCAATTCAACCAATATACTGTGCAAGAGCTGGGTCTTGAGTCAATAACTTAAGGGTTTCCGACGTCGAGGTTTGTTGTTGGTATCTTCCAAAGAGAAAATCTTGTAGCCTTTGTGCTCTCTATTTGATAGTACCATCAGGGTGTTTAAGCACGCTGATTTCTTGAGCTGTTGGGAGAACTATAGACGATTGTCGAGCTTTTTATCGCCATTGGTAGCTCGATCTGCTTGGTGCATGGTTTTTGAGAGTCTGTTGAGACTTAACTCGCCACTGTTTGATTGGTTTTGTGTTGTGTGGGGAAGATAATTGCTCCTTTTTCTTCCAAACGTTTTTCACGTTAGGTTCCTTATTCATAGATGCTCGATTTTGTGCTCGAATCCTTGGAACCATCTTCTGTTTCTTTGGTGAAGTTTTAGGTACCCAGATCTGATTTGGTTTATCCACAAGGTGTGCTTTTGGTACCCAAATTTTCCTGACTCCTTGCATGATACTTGTAGCATTTGTTTCTCGAGGGGATGGAGAAGATTTGCTTCGTGGATTGGTCCTCTGATTGCACTTTTTCATTCCTCTTTGCTTGGTGCAATGGGAACAATGAGTTGCCCTCCTTTAAGTGATAGCTTTAGCTGATTTGTATCTCAATCTGGTACTGCTTTGTATGTTCGCATCCAAGGAATACCAAGAATCATAGTCTCATTCATGTGTTCATCTGGAAAGCATACAAACTGATGCGGACATGAACATCCATGTACTACCACGTTTAAGTTGACCACTCCCAATGTTGGAGTCAGATTCTTGTTGCATCCTTTGATTGTCGTTATTCCTGCGGTCAGTGATTGACTTGTTGCGTTCTTGATGTGGAATAACTGACTGCATTCACTCTAGCTCCTGTGTCTACCAAAGCATTGGTGGTATGATTGTTGAGTTGTACTTTGATATGGAGATCCATTCCATCTAACCAGTCATCATCTTTTGAAACTGCATCTTTAGGTAATTCCCATTGTCAATCATCTATTTCCAAAGTGTTGATGGGAATAGATATCTATTGATTCTTGAGAGCAACTTTACGCTTGAGTACCCGAAGTCTAGCTTCCTCTTGGGATTAATCAATAACCTGTTGTCGCTTCATCTTCCTTTGTTTGGTTGCATGCATTCTCTCTAGCAATTCATTGGTTAGTGGAAAATTGTATTTCTTTAAACAACATCCACTAATCCAATTAGCCATTGGTTCACCATCTAAGGTTGACAATTTTACTGCTCCACTTGGAGATACATCTTCAATGATAAATGGTCCATTTCCCTTTTTCTTAAACTTGGGAATGTGTTGCTTAAGGGAATAGACTAGAACTAAGTCCCCTTTCTTGAAAATTTTGGTGATTAAGTGGGAATCAAAATTTGTTTTTGTTTCCTCTTTTGTGCATAGATATGAGCTACAGCAGTTAGCCTTTGCTCGTCTAGCTTTTCCAAATCTTCAAATCTTTCTGACAATTCATGTCCAATCCACTCAAGAGTCTGTGCTACCCTTAAGGTTCGCAATAGACATTCTATTGGCAGTATGGCATCAGAAACCATAAACAAGGTTAAAGGGTGTAGCATTTAAAGCTGTTTTGAATGAAACTCAATAAGCCCATAGAGCAGCATGGAGATTCCTTTCCCACTCGTTCCTTCTTGAACTAACCACTTTGGTCAGTACCGAGCTAAGAATTTTATTTGTATGCTCAGCTTGTTTGTTTGCTTGTGGGTGATAGGGAGCTGATTTGTTATGGATAACCATAAACTCATTAGGCAAATACTCTATTATCTCCTTGAGGAAATGAGTTCCCCGATCACTGATAATCTCTATGGACAGTCCATACCTTACGAATACATACACATATAAGAATGCAGCATTGGTTCTGGCATCATTCTTTTGAGTCGCTTTAGCCTCGGCCCATTTGGTTAAATAGTCTGTAGCTACAATGTTATATTGAGCTGGGGTTTTATAAGCAGGTGGCTATATCAGTCCAACAAAATCTATACCCCATTTTGCAAAGACTCTGGTCCCCATCATTGGTCTTAAGGGCATGTTGTCTACACGTGTTGGCATCTTTGCTTGTTGACAAGCATCACACCTTCGAACATATTCTTTGGCATCCGCAAAAAGTGTTGGCCACCATATGCCTGCCATCAAGATTGCTCTTGTGGTGGTCTCACTAGAAAAGTGACCTCTAGCTAATCTAGCATGTGCTTGTTCTATAATCAGAATATACTTGTTTTCAGTTCCACAAAGACGCAAATGTTGATCTTTACCTCGCCGATATAATTGGTTCCCAATGAGAGCATAGTCTCTTGCTTCCGTTTCAATTGCTCTTTGACGACATTTACTCATATCCTCAGGAAATGTTCGACTTGATAAGTAAGTAACCAAATAGTTACTCCACTTAGGAACAGGTGACATTTGAAACAATGTTACATGAGGAATGGGTTGTTGTTTCTGACATTGAGGGCAATCTCTTACAAAAGATCAAACATCTCTCCTCATAGTCGGCCAAAATACTCCAAGTCTTAAGATTCGTTGCATAGTTTGGTCTTCCACAAAGTGAAGTCCTACTATGGTAACATGTGCTTGACTTAGGTACCGATCCCTTTCTTCAGGGTTAATGCATAAAAGCAATATCCCGTCTCGATTTCTTTTATATAGCCTTCCAACTAGAAATTGATACGTAGCCGATTGCTCGATTAAATCAACTGTGATAGGGAGTGGTGAATCCACTTGAGCTATCGTCATTAATGACACAATTTTTTCCAACCATCTTGGTATCATTTCCACGGAGAACAAATAGGCATCTGGTAGATCATCATCTACCCCTTTAGGTGATTCCCCCAAAACACTCCTGTACAAATGATCTGCTCATTGATGTGTAGTGCCTTTTTTAACAACCACAATGAAATCAAATTCGAGAAGAATGATGAACCATCTCAATATTCTCCCTGTGCTGGATGGTTTTTTGACCAAATATAACAAGGCTTGGTGGTCCACAAAGAACACAAACTTGTTGTCCAATAGGTAATGTCTATACTTTTTAACGGCATAGATCATTCCTAGTCCTTCTCTTTTAGTGGTGGTGTAATTCTTTTCTGCCATATTTAATTGTTGGCTAGCATAAGAAATAGGAAAGTCAATTTTTCCATCTCCCAGTTGGGCTAGTATACAACCAATAGCAAAATTTGAGGCATCTACGTGTACGTAGAATACCTTATCCCAATAGGGTGCTTTCAATATTGGAGATGAGGTGAGAGCTTGCTTAAGCTTCATGAACGATTCTTCACATGCTTCGGTCCATTCAAAGTGTGTAATCAAGCTATACATGGGTTTTGCAATTATAGCATACATGTAGATGAACCGTCGGTAATATCAACAATGTCCCATGAAGGCTTGTACCCCTTTAACTGTTGTTGGTCTAGGCAAATCAACAATGACATGAATCTTTTCAATATCAATAGCTATGCCATTTTAGACAATATATGTCCAAGAATTTTCCCTTTTCTTCCTATGAATGTGCACTTTTTAGGGATTAAGAAAATCCTGTAAAGTCTACATTTCTCGAATACCTTTTTGAGGTGTTCAAAATGATCATCTCGGATTGACAAATGTACGCATAAATCATACATGTATACTTCCAAGAATTTCCGAAGATATTCTTTGAAAGCATGGCTCATCAATCTCTGAAATGTGGTTGGAGCATTAGTTAACCCGATAGGCAAATATATCCCATTCTGTTGCAAAAGCAGTTTTTTGCTGATCTTTTGGGTCGACCAAAAGTTGATTGTATCCCAAAAAACCATCTAGGAAGCTGTAAACTTCTTTTCCCGCCACTCGTTCTAAAACGTACTCCGTTATCGGAAGAGGAAAGGTATCTCTAATGGTAGCTACATTCACTTTCTTGAGATTAACGCACACTCGTAATTTCCCATTCTTCTTAGGTACTACCACAATTGGGGACACCTAGTCAGTGTGTTCAATTTTGTAAATAAATTCAGCTTCCTTTAGTTTTTCAATCTCTTCTTTGATCTTTCTAGAAAAGGTTTCGCTATAAGTGTATGCTCTCTGTCTACTTGGTTGCGCATCATCTCTCATGGGTATAGTATGTTGGCAGATTTCTGGATCAACGCCCTTGACATCCTTGTAAGACCAAGCAGAGTACTCTTGTTTTTCTCGATGTCTGAGAAATTTTTTAGTCTTCGTTTGAAGGATATCTACCCGTTATTTTGTCCTTGACACAATCATTGGCATCTATCTGTATCAAGAATTGTGTTTTACTAGAGACTGATGGCATAGGTCGTGCTTTCACAATTTCAGTGTCCCTCTTTCTTCTATACCATTTTTGTCTTCTTGATTTCTGGTTTGGAAAGTCAAAAAACTTTTCCTCCCTTCCCCTTAAGAGTACTTGAGCTCTCGTATGTTCTTTTTCGGATCCCGAATCTTTGGAGGTAGCTGAGTGTTCTTCCAACTCATCAGTTGTATCATAATAGAGGTCAAAAAAGACTTGTTGAGCTTTCATCAAGTCCTTTGTTTCCTCATCCTTATTTTCAATGTTAAGGACTGACATCATTTGGATGGGAATTATGTCGTAGCCATCCTCATTGCAAAATTGAGTAGGCATAGACGTATTCACACGTACATCCATTATCGCTAAGATTTGAGTCCACTCGAATGGTTCAGATAAATGCTCTCGAAAGGGTTCAGGTATGTAGGCTTCGTCTGTACAGTCCCTTTCTAGGATACATTCCTCTCGTCTTAGGCTTCCATTTTCTGAAGCTCCGCACATCCAAATAGGAGTGTCTTTGTTTAGCCAAGATGGAAGTTTAGTTTCAACCGTAGAGACTGAATCAAACTCCTGGATGGGTGTTTTCAAGACATCTCTATAGGTGTGGTCCTTTAGATTGACCCTTGTTATAGATCCCACCTGCTTTAAGTACAAATAGTCGTTTCCCCAACCTTGGATAAGCTGTACCTGTCGCATGAAAGGTCTTCTCAATATGATTTCATAGCTGAGGTTTTTCCCAAAGTCTACTATGGCAAAAGTGTGTTGATATTCAATTCCACAGGAGTTGACTGTCACTTTTTCTAGTAGCCCTAGCGGTCTTTCAATTTGTCCGTCAGCCAACTGCAACTTCATTCGTGTTTGTCTAATGGCTGGCTGTCCCCAGGATTCCCATACTGCTTTAGTTGTTAGGGATATGCCCGCTCCACTATCCAATATTGCCATGGTTTCAATGTCATTATATTTCACTAGGAGGGTGGTGTTTCCTTCTTCCCCTTCATAATATTCTCCGACCTTGTTCATAGGAACTGATCGTATCTCTTTGTATTCCGTTTCATTTTTTGAGTTTCCCAGATTCTTAGAGATTAACCTCGTTATACCCACCTTCTGTAGGTTTTTCTGTAAATCATTCCATAAGTATGGCCTAAGTTTCAACAATTCTCTCAAGGTAAGAGTGCATTGGATAGGTGTAGACATGATTGATTCAATGCTGTCCACTTCTAGGGTCTATTTGGCTCTTTTTACTTGAGTTGTCTTGCAAATGATAGATTCATCTTCGTTATCTCCCAAGTAAGAAGGTAATTTTTTTAATGTCAAAGGTTTAGATATTCCTGAAGCCTCTGATCCGCAATCCCCGTACAAGGATTGTATATCCATGTATATATTAGATGGTAGGTTATCCAACCAGACTTCCTCTATAGGAGCTGACTTTAAAGTTAGGCTCCCATCATTGATCCCCCTTACCTTTTCCCATAAGTGTCCTGACCAGTCTTCCTCCACGAATGGAATTCCGTCTAAGGCATCTTCATTGTCCGGCACTATGAGCTCTGGTTCATTTGTTTCAAGGTGGGGTTCTGCCACCACCTCGGATTTTGCTTTCGTTTCTTCTACCGCAAGCTCTTTCGGTTTTGCAATACTTTCAAGCTTGGGTTTCTGTTTATCCAGCATTTCCTGCGTGATTCTTACCAAATTTTGATAAGCTTCCAGCTTAGCTGCTTCCATGTCTGGAGATGGATAGTTTTTCCATTTGTTTTCCATGTTTTGGTCTGCTTTTAGTCCGGCTTGGTAGGCTTCCAAGGCAGCATTGATAGGCTCAAAAAATTTATCAACCAGAATGGATCCTCAAGATTTCACGGTTGTTTCCTTAAATTTACTGCCAGTTTCTTTCAACTTGTCCTGGGCTAAAATTTTTGCTTTCTCTTGTTTTCAACCCGTTAAGTTTTGTTTTCTCATCTCATATCTTTTGCTTCTGCTCCTTTTGATTCTTTGAGAAAAAACTTTCGTGTTCTCCGAATCATCATAGGAATTGTGTTTCTTTTTCTTTGCCTGGGCTCTAGGGATTACCGTGATTGGAACAGTCGGTTTGCTCTCTGATGAGCTACTAGGCATCACTTGGACTACGTTGACTACAATTTTTCCCTTGTTCAAAGGATTCTTAGGACAATCTTCCGGAAAGTGTCCTCCCTTTTTGCAACATTGTATGCAATAGGCTGCGATTGGTTTGAGGTTTTTGTCAGGCTCTGGACATTCGTTCTTCCAATGGTCACCAACACCACATTTATGACAGTTTCCTGTTCTGGGCTTCATCATGGGTCTTCCCATGGGAGGTCTGACACCTTGATTAGCTACATAATACATTGGTGCAAGCTTTGGTGGAGCATAAGTCATGGTTTCCTCCATTGGTGGTGGTTGTGGACTATACCAATATCCCTCTACCATTACTGTAGATGGACTAGACTTTGCATAGGTTGTAATAGGCACTAATGCTTGTTCATCTATGACTCCTTCTGAGTGCATGTACTTTACAGGCACCGCATTATGTCCTGGATAAGGAGGTTGTTGTCCCAACACAGGTTGAGGTCTCTCCATACCCATTGGTGGTCTTTGAACTTGAGCCTTTTTAGGCTAATATCTGTACATGGGTTGTCCTGATGGCCTTATGGGCACGTACTGAACATTCCCATCATACTTTGGTCTGAAGTAGCACTCGTGGGTCTTGTGGTTGGTCCATTTACCCTCGATTGCACACCATTTTTGTGGCCTAATTGGTTGTCCTTGTGGGAATATCCCATGTCCTGGTCCTCTCATAGGTGCTTTTTGCATATTTTTCATCATGTCATTCATCCTTTTTAGCATATCTTCTATGGCTGAGAGTGGTGCCACAACAACCGTTCCCACTTGTGCTGGTTTTGTGGATGAAGTCTTCTCACTTTGGTTATCGTTAGGGACATCCTCTTCATTAAAGATCTCACAATTGTCTCCTAGGTCGATAACATCAGACACACACGCCTCTAGGGTTGTATGCTTTTTACTATAGAGTATAGCTTGAAGTTCTTTGTTTAGAAGTCCCTCCAGAAACAATGAGACAAGTCACTCCTCTGCAGGTATCTCCATCTCTGGGCATCTGGCAATGTATTGTTTCATTCGAGTTGCACAATCCCTAACAGACTCACCATGTTTCTGTTTGAAGCTATAGATTTGAGCTACTGTATTATGTTTAATCCGCATTTTAGAACAAGTAGCTATAAATCCTTGAGCTAATGTATTCAAATCCATGATTGACCTTGGTGGAATGTTTTGGAACCATGTCAAAGCTTTTCCTTCTAATGTCATTCCAAACCCCTCGAATTGAGTACGGAAATCGAATATACGGCTCAACTCCAGGTCTTCTGGGACTTGGTCCTGGTTCGAGTCCTTCAAACCAGTCTGTCAAAAATAGTGACTCATGTAGCCCTGGGTTGGCCTTAGTGTCACCCGTTTTTCTACGTGATAAGGTGGTTTCTGGTTTCTTCACATTACTCTCAGATTATCTCTCACAATGTTCGTCTCTTGGAGTGGTTTCTGGTCCTTGACCCAATATCCAATCTCGTATGGAATACCCCTGGTATTTGGTTTGTTCTACCTCCTCAGGAGTCATCATAACAAAGTTTTTGCTATAACAATCCCTAAACAAGTAAGTTGGTAGATCCGCAGATCCCTTCTCTTTGATTTTGAAGATATAGATGATCTTCATGGCCGTTAATTGCTCTGGTCTAGCATGAGAAGTCCACAAAAGATCTTTTATGTTTCTATCTTCCCAGCAATAGACTCCGATCCTAGGATTATGCGTACTAAGCCGTTTCAAAGGCTTCAAGTCTACTTGATTGTATCCCTCAAATTCCAAAGTTGGTGGTCCTTCTTTTGCTGACATATCTGGGATTATAGTGTTTACTTCTAAGCCCCATTTGTCTATCACATCAGGATTTTCAACCTGTACATATTGAGTTCCGTTTCGATCCATGTACATTTTTCCTTGTTTGTTTTCCCTAACCTCCTCTTCAAACTCAATACCATGATCATCAATGTAGATAGCATACTCTTTGTTAGGATCCAAGTGAACCTGGGCTCCATGACAATTAGTCTTGTAGAAAGAGAGTATATTTATAGCGCATTGTCATTCCGGTTTCAGAGTGAGTCGAGTAAGAAGACATTTCGGATGTTGAATCTGAAAGTGTCCGAGACATCTTCAAGAATTGTGTGCAAGGAATTGCCTTGATTCACGCTCTCTTCAATGGATACTCTACTGGTGTTTTCCCTGAATAGGCCTTGATTTCCTATTACACGACCGGATCTAAGGTTCATATAGACGTTGTGAGCGGGATGAAAACACACACAGCGCCTCTATAATGACCCGACACACACTCTTGGAATAATACACACACACACACTATGGGGCACCACTCGGTTTAGACAACACACCTGGCCGAGACAGGGAACACACCTCTGGAGTGAGAGGAGAGAGACTATCCACTTGCCCACTCACACACACACACACACACACACACACACACCCAAAAAACTCAGCTCAAAAGAGGATAATTTCTGATGTTTAGATACAATTGAGCTTGGGCCAACACCAATGGGGCAAATAGCTCACACAATATGGGTAAAATAAGCCAGATACAATCACGAACTAGAGCAGAAACTTCGCTCATAGGAGAAACTTACACAGAAAAATAGCAGGAAAAGAGTGAGGAATTTGGCAAAATGGACAGCGCCATCGCGCTCGGAATGGCCCAAAACCCCAGTCTACAATGTCAAAGTGCTCAAATCCGACCTCGGATGAGCAGTTTACGGTCAAAACAAGCTCCAAAATGAGCAAAAACACACCTGCGGCTGTTCCTCCTCTCTTCTCCACGTTTTTTCTGGTCTTCTCTCAGTTTTTTCAGTTCCCACACTTAGCTTTATTAGTTGGGCACCCTTGGCCTTTTAGATGACCTCAAACGGACCCCGAACAGGCCAAAAACTGACCTCGCAGTGCATAGTTGTCACCTTTTTGCATCATTCGCACACCTGGCACTCAGCTTTTTTCCAATAATGCATCTCGCCACCATGTGAAGTGGCCCCAAAAAGTGGTCCTAATGATGACCTTTCTGCATAACTCTCACCAGAAAACACCCACGTTGTGTCCGTCCTCATCCGCGTGCAAATATTGACCTCGTTCGCCCTCCTGACGCCACTAGATGCCATCTGACGCACCTGTTGACCTCACGTCGTCGGCCCGCGGATAGCTTCCTCGAGAAGTTTTACGCGCTACCAACTCCTCCTTATTGTAGAAAAAACACAGTGGTACTGATAATAGTGAAAATCGATGCACTATGTACACCCTGTCCTACCTGTACACATATGGGCCCCACATAACCACCTGGCTAAGGAAAATGGGCAATCCTTTATTTGATGCACCATGCATGTATAAGTATATATGCGCAATCCCTTGCTCCAAAAAACTCATGACATAATTTGCCCATCCCCTAGCCTGCTAGATCATTCATGATCAGCAGCAGCAAAGACAGATATGAGACTCGCCGCATCACAGGTCTCCTCATCCCTCACCAACACTGCTTGATCCACATACAACTCATCTTGCTCCACCATCATCAATCTAGCATGATACAATTTAAGACGCAACCCATTTACCCTTGACTTATGTAGAACACCATCCAGGTTAGCCAGCTGATATGTGCCATTTGGAAAACACTCCACTACCTTGAAAGGGCCTTCCCACTTAATTTGAAACTTCTTTTGGAAGGTGTTGTCCAGCTTACTATTGTAGCGCAAAACCAAGTCATGTTTCTTGATACTCTTACTTTTAACCTTTTCATTTATCTTTGCCAAAGCGTTATCCTGCATCTGCCCATAATGCTCCAATGCGCTCATCCTATCCAACTGGACCTCTTGTAACTGCAAGAGCCTCTCTTTGAATGCATCACTAGGCGGCCCAAGCAACTTCTCTAACATCTTGACCGCAGGCAACTCTACCTCCACAGGCAATAGTGCTTCCTTTCCATACACCAAATGAAATGGAGTAAACCCTGTACCTGTCTTCACCGAAGTACGGTAAGCCCATAATGCACTAGGCAATTCCAAATCCCAATTCTTTCCTTGGTGCTCTGTCACTTTAGAAATAATTTGTACCAACTCACCATTGAATCTTTCATTTAAGCCATTACACTGTGGGTAATAAGGAGTGGTATGCTGGTGCTTAATCTTCATCTTTGTGCATAAGAATTCTAGCAGTTTAGCTCTAAATCCTGGCCCCTTATCTGAAAGTAGCTCTAATGGCACCCCAAACTTGCAACATATTTCATCATACACAAATTTTGCCACATCCTTTGCAGTGATCTGTTTTACTGCTATAGCCTCTGCCCATCTAGAAAGATAGTCCACTGCCGTCAAAATATAGCTTTTGCCCCTGCTTGTGATAGGTAACGGGCCTATTGCATCAATCCCCCACTTTTCAAACACATCAAACACCATAATGGTTTTTCGTAGCTCTGGCTTCAACACTCTCTTCCCAAATGCTTGACACCTATTGCAAGACCTACACCAATGGTGAACATCCTTGTGCAAACTAGGCCATACATACCCCTCTTGCAAAATCTTATGCAAGGTGATCTTTAGAGAAAAATGGCCACCACATGCGCCTTCATGATTCTCTTCCAACACTCTGTAAAGCTCCTCCTGCCAAGGTACACGTCTCAATACGAGATTAGCCCCTTTCATGTATAAGACATCACCAATCAATTTGTACCTGTATGCTCTACGCACAAAGCCACACTTCTTAGACTTTTGAATCTCCTTTGGAATGATTCCTGTTAGCAAAAACTCCTCTTCTTGAGCCAAACTTTCCCGGCCATGATAAAGAGGTAAATTGGTCCTCAACACGAATAGCTGCCCAATCATGCCTTGAGCTGCTTCATGTGCCTCTCCATTTAGAGCACGTTCAATGTGTCTGATGCTCCATGCTTCAAAATTTTTTAACAGGCCTTTAATTCTAAAGCACATTTCCTTCAATGAAGTGTTCTTGCTCTTCCACACACCCAGCACTTGCTTCACCACTAACAAGGCATCACCTTTTATGCTCAACCTTCGAACCCCATGCTTCAAACAAATGTGTAATCCAGCTTCCAAAGTAGCATATTCAGCCTCATTGTTGCTATGAGCATCCAATTTGAACCCTCTCTTGCATACTAGCTTCCCCTCTGGATCATAAAGTGCTATACCCCCTGAAGCTGCATCATGGCTCTTTCTGTATGAACCATCAAAGAACAACACATGTGCATTGCTGATCTGTGGCACTTCTTCAACTACCTTTCTCACCACCTCTTCCTTAACAATAAGGGGATTCTCCTTGTAGGTCAACAAATCAGCTAGGGTAGCCCTTGTACTATCTTCCACTAGAAAAGAGAACTCAAACTCTTGCAGCTCAATTACCCATTTCTTCACCACATTTGACATGTTAGTACCATTAATTAACTGTGGCAAAAAGGCATAAATCGTCAAGAAAACAAAAGGCCGTGGTAGCAAGTAATGACGAAATCGTCGACAAGCAAATATTACACTGGCCATCACTAGCTCTACTTCCGATAACTTTCTCTCCGCTACCAACTTCACTCGGCTTGCACAATACACTGGCCTCATTTAATGGATGCCCTTCCCCTTTTGCAATAGCATGGCTCCAATGGCATCATCCCCTACTGATGGATTTACATAAAAAACTTTCTCCCAATCAGGAGCCTGCATGGCTGACAACCCCCCTAACACCTCTTTCACCTCTTGAAACACTTCTTCACACTTGTCATCCCATTGCAATGGATCATGCTTTGCCACTTGCTGTAATGGATAAAGAAGCTGCGAAGACAATGGAATAAACCGTGCCATGTACTTCACTTTGTGTATAAAGGTTGCCAATTGCTTCGTACTCGTAGGTGATGGAAGAAGAATAATAGACTTCACCTTATCTGGATCAGCCTCAATGCCATTTTCTGACACCATATGGCCCAATAACTTCACCCTTGGCTGTGCTAGATGACATTTCTTTGGATTTAGTTGTCCTCCACATTCATCATATCGAGCCAATACCATCTGCAGCTTTTCACGGTGATCAGCCCTACTGCTATAGACACAGAAGTCATCCATAAAAGCTTTAACACAACTACCAATGAATGGTTCCAACACCCAATTCTCTCTCTCTTGATAGAAAGATGGTCCATTTGACAACCCAAATGGCAATACTGTGTAGCAATAGCAGCCCCATGGCGTAATAGAATTTGTCTTTGTGCGGTCTTTAAGAGCAATCTTCAATTGAAAATAGCCTGAAAAACCATCACACACACTGTACCTCTCATAACCTGCCACTGAATCCAAGATCTGATCGATGAATGGAAGAGGATATGGGTTCTTCTTAGTGGCTGCGTTTAAGGGTTTAAAATCCACACAAATTCTCCACTTCCCATCCTTCTTTGGACTGACTACAACTGGACTCACCCATTCTGTGGTCTCCACTGGAACTATGAACCCTGCCTTCAGTAACTTGTCCACCTCTACCCGCAAGGCTTCCATTTGCTCTTGACCCATCCTTCTTAGCCTTTGCCGCACTGGCTTAGCACCTTCTTTCAGCTCTATATGCATCTCTTCACCCTCGAACCCTCTGATCTCTTCATATGAAGTAATGAACAAATCAGGAAAACTAGCCAGCATATTCAAAAATATATCCTTCTCCATAGCTGAGAGGTCTCCACTAATCATTTGCGTCATTAATTCCTTCTTCTTTGACAACTCAACCTTGGTTTGCATCAGCCATTCAATCACTTCATAAGGCCCTTCACTTTCATCTTCAACCTCATTCGCAAATGCAACTAACCCAATCTCATGGATTTCTTTGTCCATCAAAAGAAATGCAACATCAGCATCCTCATCACTGCTGGTAGTGCTATCACTGTCCTCATCTGTCACCGTGGAAGAGTCTTCATCACTAGACTCATCCTCATCTTCATAAAGCTCCTCTAATCATTTCCTTGTGTCCATATTATAAAGCTTCTTGGTACCTGTCTTTCCATAGAGGCTAATTGTACCATGTCGCCAATCTTGAACAGCTCCCACTGCACGTAACCATGGTCTGCCCAGTATAATAGGATATGCTCCCAACCCTGCTGGCATCACATGAAAATCAACCACTGCCTTTGCATCATATGCCTCCACTTCTAAGCTCTTTACAACACCCAAGCATTTTACTTTGTGATGGTTTGCCAATCTGATCCAAAAACCTGACACCCCAGCCACTGTGAGACCCATCTTCTCAACGCATGAGTGTGTTATGACGGATATTTGGGCTCCGCCATCCACATAACCTTGTCCCAAATTTTTCCTTTTATGCCACACATCTACTATTGGACAAATGTCTGGTAGCTCATCCATTGCCAACACCTTTACTGAACCTCTCTCTGGCTCTTTCTCCATTGGGTTAACCATCCTCTTCCACTGTCGCTTTAGCTTAGGCACCATCTCTATAAGCTGTCCAAAAGTAACATCTGCCTTCCTGCTCGTCAGATCCTCCTTCAAGTCATAGCTTAATTTCCCATCCCCTAGTGGAAAATCTGAAACATGAAACTTTCGACGAGCTCTCCTTTTCCTCTTGGCCTTGAAATCCTCGCCTTCATGGCTCTTTCCCTTCTTCTTGCTAGGACCTGGGACACTTCTTCCTTCCTTTTCCTCTATCGTCCTCTTCCTAATACGCATCACTAATGTATCCTCTAGCTTTGATGCCTTCTCCAAGGTGACTACACTTAGCACTTTTGTCTTTCCCTTTTCCTCCTGGGTCAGTCCACTGGTTCCTTCGTCTCCCTTAATTTCGATGCTATAATCATTTGACCTAGTTAGCACCTGTCTTGGCAATGGATACATGTCTCCCCCCATCCTTGGTGGCTTATCACATTGCGGGCTGATGTGACCCAACTCTCCACAATTATAACATGTGGGCGTCTGCCTTCAAAACCTACCATTGCTTTGTCCAACACCATTCCTAGGCCTTTCTTCACCTCCTGGCTGATTTGCAAACCTCCCTCGACCTCGATTATTTCCCACTTGACCTAGCATGTTTAGGCTGAGATTCTTCATCCAATCTACCATTTGCCTCATGTCTTGCCTTAGCCCATCATCTTGCACTGCAGTAGTGACCACTGCTGGCATAACCTGAGTAGTAACAGGAACTACTGGTTCATGATGAACCCCTGACATGCGCCCTTGTAAAGACTCTATAGGCTGAAATTCAGACCTCATTGGGAAAGACTCCACCCCTAGCTGACTCATTTTCCTCAGCTTCCACTCTTTGTTCCTTGCTACCTCTAGTGCATCCTCATATGTCCTAGGCTTCTTTAGCTCCACTCTCCAACGTATATTCTCCCAAAGACCAGCCAAGAACCTATCCTTCTTCATTATGTCAGGCGGGGGTACCTGTGGTGCTAAAGCCTTGCACATTCGCTCCCATGCCAATGAAAACTTACGTATGTACGCATCTACTGGCTCACCTTCCTTTTGCACCAAAGCCTGTACTTCTTGCCACACCTTGTCAGGATCTTCTATCTTCACAAACTCCACTTCCAACCCATGTCGTAGATTGTCCCAACTCAACCTTACAGGTGGATCAGCCACACGCAACTCCTCTTCAAATGCTTTAGACCAAACTCGTGCATCACTCTTCAAACAAATTTGGAGAAGGCGTAACATTTGCGTAGGGTCATGAATCTGGTTGCTAATGCAGGCAACCTCCATCTTTTCCAAAAATTCTTCCACATCTTCATCACTTCTTCCATGAAACTCGGGATAAGAGAAAGCCATGGCTACCCAAATTATGATGCTTTGAGAACCCCTTTGAACACACGTGCAAGAACCCAAAACTTTTCACTACCCAATCCCTAGAAACTTCAATGGAGCTCAGCTTTAGATAAGGACAAACACATGCACATCAAATGAGTTTTCATAGTTGATCATTGGAATTACAACAGGCAAAGGACATTCCAGGATCTCTCTCAATCTTCTTGGCCCAAACATAAAGACTATGCGCTGCTGGAAAAAGATCTTCCTGGACACATGAACATTAATTTGAATTCTTTGAGTTAAATGAGGGCCATTTTGATCATCCATTAAAGCCAACCATGAAGCTCCCAAGAAGGCACACCTGACTTATCCTCTGATTTTTGCCCAAATTTCAGTAGCATAATAGCATAAATGGCTCAAAATACCAAAAATCCAGCCATCATAACTTGGGAAAATTTCGACAGAGTTTCCCCAGAAGTAGAGCAGTAGGAACCCAAAATATAGACTGCCTATGTATGCATAAACTGTCAACAATAGAACCCGAGCATCAAGTAGGACTCACTAGTACATAGCCTATGGCGAGGTCACAAAAAGGGTGCTCTAGCTACCTGTATCACCGAAAGGATCTCCACATTTGAGAATCCCCCAGCTCAATAAAAACCTCACGCTATCGACCCTCACACGAAGGCTAATGCAAATCGCATATAGTCAAGTCTCAGAAATGACTATCTTCCAGACCAAGTCTCAGAAATGGATGGGACTGCCAAATACAACCAAGTATGGCTCCACAAATGCGTACAGTGGCAGTTTCCACAAGTAACGTATAATCCAGCAGACAATGCGCTCAAATAGGCGCCAAGTGATGCATTCCCACAACAACTGCAAGTGACATCACTGCTAGTATATCACTGTACTCCAGCTACCTGTACCTGTGTGAATCACCTGTACCTGTACCTGTCCCTGTAACTTGTAACCTGTAACCTGTAATCTGCAACCTGCAACCTGTAATCCCGAAGCTCGAAGCTCGAAGCTCGAAGCAGAAGGTACTCGAAGAAGATCCTCCGTGGGGGCGCCAAAAGAATGTGAGCGGGATGAAAACACACACAGCGCCTCTATAACGACCCGACACACACTCTTGGAATGATACACACACACACACTATGGGGCACCACTCGGTTTAGACAACACACCTGGCCGAGACAGGGAACACACCTCTGGAGTGAGAGGAGAGAGACTATTCACTTGCCCACTCCACACACACACACACACACACACCCCCAAAAAACTCAGCTCAAAAGAGGAGAATTTCTGATGTTTAGATACAATTGAGCTTGGGCCAACACCAATGGGGCAAATAGCTCACACAATATGGGTAAAATAAGCCAGATACAATCACGAACTAGAGCAGAAACTTCGCTCATAGGAGAAACTTACACAGAAAAACAGCAGGAAAAGAGTGAGGAATTTGGAAAAATGGACAGCGCCATCGCGTTCGGAATGGCCCAAAACCCCAGTCTACAATGTCAAAGTGCTCAAATCCGACCTCGGATGAGCAGTTTACGGCCAAAACAAGCTCCAAAATGAGCAAAAACACACCTGCGGCTGTTCCTCCTCTCTTCTCCACGTTTTTTCTGGTCTTCTCTCAGTTTTTTCAGTTCCCACACTTAGCTTTATTAGTTGGGCACCCTTGGCCTTTTAGATGACCTCAAACGGACCCCGAACAGGCCAAAAACTGACCTCGCAGTGCATAGTTGTCACCTTTTTGCATCATTCGCACACCTGGCACTCAGCTTTTTTCCAATAATGCATCTCGCCACCATGTGAAGTGGCCCCAAAAAGTGGTCCTAATGATGACCTTTCTGCATAACTCTCACCAGAAAACACCCACGTTGTGTCCGTCCTCATCCGCGTGCAAATATTGACCTCGTTCGCCCTCCTGACGCCACTAGATGCCATCTGACGCACCTGTTGACCTCACGTCGTCGGCCCGCGGATAGCTTCCTCGAGAAGTTTTACGCGCTACCAACTCCTCCTTATTGTAGAAAAAACACAGTGGTACTGGTAATAGTGAAAATCGATGCACTATGTACACCCTGTCCTACCTGTACACATGTGGGCCCCACATAACCACCTGGCTAAGGAAAATGGGCAATCCTTTATTTGATGCACCATGCATGTATATGTACATATGCGCAATCCATTGCTCCAAAAAACTCCTGACAAAATTTGATGCACCATGCATGTATATGTACATATGCGCAATCCCTTGCTATGGAAGTCAAAATTTGACTTTCAGATTCAGCTTAGCAAAATCAAAGGTCTAATCTACAATCTGTAAACTGAGTGTATCTGTACCATTTTTGATCTGATTGAACCCAAAATTTCCATGTGGCCTTATATTATGCTGGTGTAACACTGTATAAGTCCAAAAGTTAAATTTAAAGTCTCTAGATAGAAAGTAAATAATCGCGATTATTTGCTTTTGTCACTTTTTTCCACTTTTTGGATTGGTTTGGCGAGTATACAGTTTGTTATAGTTTGGACAAAATCTGATCAAGTTTACCCACTGTTCCGTGTCCGCAGACTCTGATTTCGAGAATATGGCTTAAGTCTCACTTTTGTGGTCCAAATTTCACCAAAATTGATTTGTGGGGCCTAATTGATGTGCTTGGCCTTGTGGTATACTCAAATTTGCAAAATCACCAAGTTTTGAAGCAAATGTAAATAATCACGATTATTTATTCCTGAATTTTTTTTTCAAATTTTTGTCCGAACTTTGACACAGATCTGTTAAGCACCTTATGTTACGGTCAGTAGCCAATTTTCACCAAGTTTGGATAATTTTTGGTCAAATGGTCATCAATTATCTGTTCGCAGACTAACTTTGCAATTTTTGTCACAGTTTTCACTCCAGTGATCCAAATCTTACCAAATTTGGTTTGTGGTCTTCTTACAACATGGTAAAGCTAGTCGTATGCCAACTTGGTCAAAAAAGTTCAAAAACAAGGCAGAAGGAAATAATCGCGATTGTTTACTTTTGCCAAAATTTTGCAAGTTTTTGGTCAATTGAGCATATACACATGTTTATCACATCAATATAGGCCTATAAATAAATTTTCAACAAGTTTGGATAAATATTTCCTCAATTCACACTCAAGATTCAAAAAGTCAGTACAAACTTTAGTTTTCACCCAGTTTTTTGCCAGTTTAATTATCCAAATCTCTTGGGCCTTTACAAAAGTTGTTTGTACACATGCAATAGGTCAATGATATGAGTCTTGGCTAATTTAGAGCAAAAAGTTAATAATCACGATTATTAACTTGAGGCTTGAAATGAGCACTTTTTTGAAATTTTCCAAGGACAATCCTTTTATGATGTGTTTTAAGCCTATGAATAAAGTCAAAACTTAGTTTGGCCTAAAAACTCAAGAAAAAGTAAATAATCTGAGTTTTGGTCAACTTCTTGAAATTTTTACCTCGAAGTGTCCTTGAGCTTACCCACTGGTTCGGACAACTCGTAGGCTTACTCGGATTGAGTGAATTTGAGTCTTTTCGTGCTATTTCTAGCCGTAGACCTGAAATTCTGCAACTTTACATAACAACTCACACTCGATTCTTTCTGAGAGAGCGATGCTATAAAATCCACCTTGGATCCTACTTACCCTACTCCTAGTTCCTCATGCAATGGGTTGTGGAAAGTGTTGAAAAACACTCGTTTTCTTCTGTTTTTTTTTGTTTTTTAAAGTCTTGATCTTAAGACTTGTCTCATCTACCATTCATCCTCCAAATCCTAATTTAAATCTTCAATCCTACAGTCCTAAAGGTACTCAGCAAGTACGATTACTTCCAAGCTACCTCTACACAGCAAAAGATGACAATCTTAAGCTATGCGGTTTCTAAAAGAGAATTTTGAACTCTAGGAGAACCTAGAGGAAGTTAAAGGACAATTACACAAGACGCTCATGTTTTTTCCTAGTTTAGGTTTCTTCGATCCCCGATAGCAGTGCCAAATGGGGGACGCATGTCTAACCTCACCATCCTATCTTATTGCAGTATTAGCAAGAACCACGATTAATTTGTCAACCCATGCGACGAAGCTGACTCGACTAGTGCATAGACGCTACAAGAGGTTGTCAATCTCTCGAAAAACAACTAACAACTCGCATCTAACTCAGGCTACACTCAAGTGACTGAAATCACCAAAAGCCAATCGCTCATCGACAAGAAAATCACATCCGTTACAGCATCAAATGACATCCAAACGTAATGAAACTTCTAGGACAATTTTACAAGACCCAAGCACACATGCCTATGGACTCAAATCCCACTTTAGGTCAAGTTTCAAAATCGCGATTATTAACAACTGTGGATTTTTGACCTAGTCGTTTTTTACCCAGAATGCATCTAAATTCTTAGCAATGATGCCCCAATACCCTGCCTATGCTTAGTTTTTTATTTGAAAGTGTAAATTCCTAGTTATGATGAAATTAGGCCGCGGGTCGGCGATGCCAAAAGCTACGAAATACTGTGAACTGCTTACATCAATGCGTAGAGCTCTTACCTGCGGTTACAATGCAACAAATGCATTTGCAATGTGACAACCAGAGAGGGAGTAGGAAGCGCAAGAAGATGAGAAGTGAGCGTCGTTAGCTCACGCTGTGTATTTCTTATCCAAAAACTTCTAAAAAACTTTTAAAAATTGGCTTTTATACCTTAGCCAAGGTTTTTGGGTGGTCAAAAGTAATAATCTGGAGTTCTACCAAAGCTGGGAATTGAATGGCTGATACAATCTAGAAACTTGTAGCCCCGGCTCATTAATTACAAGGTTTATCAAGAAAATAGGAGTTACAATATTTCCGATTTATCAACATAATAATTGTTTTACAAGGAGAACTGTGAAAAATGGTGTCCACGCTAGCTTGCTGCTAACAAAGATTGTAGGCACCTCTTATGCAGAAATTGGCACTGACAGAAATTCTACACAAAATGACAAAATAGCTTGTGCAGTATTGCCTATAGTGGAAACGGAAGCTGAAATGAGTCCGAATGAATCTGAGTAGAGTGAGCTCTACGAGCTCACCCGAAATTTTTGTCGACCTATGAACCCTTGCCAAAGCTCACTGAAATCGGAGAAAGTGAGCAGGTATGTGCTGGAGAAGATGGCCACTAAGCTCGGGAGGACGCAACGTGCTCTGATACCGATTATTGGAATTAGGGTTGCAGAGAAATGCACATAGCTTGGAGAAGTCGAGGGAAGCTCAAGGCACACAATAGAGAGTGTGTTACTTAGTATGCAATGGAAAGATAGATAGCCCTAGAGTGACGGGCGTATATACAATGCTCGGGGGAAAAACATTCTTAAGAGCGAAAAAATACCCCGGCGGTCCTAATGTGTTCACACACATCACTACCACATGTATATGGTAACATTACAAGCACCGTCTTTACATTCCTAGGAGTTCAACCTTGAAGGAGTTAATCCTTTATGAAGGACACAACGCTCCAGCAAACGGCCATCCTGGCTATGCAAAGACCCTTAATGCCATGAGGAAAAGCTATTTTTGGCCAGGTATGAAAGGAGATATACTTCACTACATCAAACAATGCCTTTCCTGTCAAAGGATTAAGGGTGAACGGGTAATGATGCTAGTGAAAACTTCAACCCCTTGACATTCCTCAAATGAAGTGGGAACTCATTAGCATGGACTTTGTAACAGGCGTTCCTACCATTCAAGGAGGTTACAAATATATTATGATAGTAGTGGACATGATGACTAAGGTATCTCATGTGATGCTTGTAAAAACAACTTACATTGCATCATACATAAGCCATATTTTTGTTAGAGAGATCTTTAGACTACATCGACTTCCAAAAAGAATAGTCAATGATAGAGATGCAAACTTTACTTCAAAGTTTTGGAAAGCTTTATTTGAAGCCTTAGATACCCAGCTATGTTTCAATTCATCCTATCACCCTCAGACTGACGGTCAGACATAAAGAATGAATCAGGTTATTGAAGATATCCTTAGAGCTTATTGCAGTAGAGATTCCCGGAAATGGATACAAGTTCTTCCTTTGGTGGAATTCACCTATAATTCTTCATTCCATAAAAGCATTGGGATGTCACCTTTTAATGCATTTTATGGGCTTGAATGTATATCACCCCTAAACTTTTCTGACCCCACTATAAGAATAGAAGCTTCAAAACAAATGCTGGAAGAGATGGACACCCAAACTAGGGCCATACGACAGGACATTCAAGCTACTAAGGACCGCCAAAAACATTATGCTGATAAAAAACAGTCTAACCAGGTTTTCAAACAAGGGGATAAAGTAGTCCTTCGAGTCCGGCCAAAGAGAAGCAATGTATCTTTGGGAAAATTCAAAAAACTTAGCCCCATATATTGTGGACCTTATGAAGTGATAAAGGTAATCAGTGATCAAGCTTATAAACTAAAGCTACCTGAACACCTCAAGGTTCATATTGTATTCCTCCATATCATTCTCCTAAAGCCTTCTAACCCAAAACCTCAATCAAACTCTAAACGATCGAAAAGATTGTGGTGCAAAAACAAGGAATTCTTGAACTCCAACCAGATTGTATTCTTGAAACTAGGGAAAGAAGCCTGCAAAATAGAGTAATCAGAGAGCATCTAGTAAAAAAAAACGACTATCCCACTAAAGACCTCACGTCGGAAGACGAAGTATCACTTCTCAAAAGACTTTCCCAATTTTGGTTGAGATGAGGACATCTCCATTCCTTAAGTTGGGGATGATTGTAAGGTTTCCAGTTTTTTAAACCTTAAAGATTGTATAAAGCTTAATCAAACCGATATGATTATTTAAATACCAATGTAGGATTGTTCAACCTTGGCAAATACTATGGTATTTTTGGAACCGTGATCACGACTTTACTATGGTTAGAAATTTTTAGAACTGAATTCCGATAAAAACTGACACAGTTATGGCCATGGGAAGTTTAAACTATTGATTAAATTAACTAAATAAATTGTAAGGTCTTGGTAATCATTGCTGTAAAATATTTTTGTCATAAAACCCTCTAGATATTTTAGATATTTACAGATATTTTTACAATTAAGCATGTAATATGTCAAAAACATAGCAGGATCAATTTGGAGGATCTGGAGGATGTATGGAGAAGTGATGAGCCTGCCCAGGCCAAATTAAGCAGTAGGGGGTTCTAGTAAGAGGATGGGAGCTGCCTTGTAGAGCAAGAAACTGCCAAACATAGCCTATGAGCCCTAAAACTCCATAAATAGGCCCCCCCCCCTCTCCACAATAAACTCAGACTCAAAATCCTGGTAGATTTCTCTTGCAAATAAGAGAATACCTCACAGAAACTACTTAGAGAGAAAAAATAGTTTGTAATTAATCGAGGTAATTGGTTTAATTTTAGTTAATTAAGAAAAAAGCTTAAGTTTTGACTAATTTTCCTAATTAAACTATTAATTAAGAAGATTAAGCATTCTATATTATTAACTACTCTCTAAATTATCATTAGGCTATTGATCACTAATTTCTTAATCTAATTAATTGATTATTGTATATTAAGCTGAAAATGATTAATTTTAGATTTCTTTATAAAGAAAAATATTTTTTAAGTCTAAATAATAATAGTATAATTTTTAGAGCTTGCTTATGTTGTTTAGAAGCCAGGGAAATTAGATCTTAATTTTTGGAGTAAACTACCTAAATAATTAGGTAAAAGTTAACTATTTTTAACCATAAAATAAAGAAAAAATATCATTTGTGCTAAAATCATTTGTTTTTAAGCATAAATTGAAGGGGGAAATTAGCTAAATCACTTAGGTAATTATACAGTAATTATGATAGTTAAAAATCACTATTAGGAAGGCAAGATAATTAGGACATGAACAAAAAATTAGTCTAGCAAATTAATTAAGCTAAAATAGTCTGCTTTTGATTATAAATGGAAAGGGGAAATTAGCAACTTAGTTTATATAACTACATATTAATTGCCAAAGATGGGAAATAGCAATAGAAAGTTGGGATAATTATCTTAAGTACAAATAATTAGTTTAGCTAATTACCTTAGCTAATATTATATGATTTTGACTAAAAATTGAGAAAGGAAATTAGCTAGTTAGTTCATATAATATGATAGGAATTACTAGAGATAAAAAAAAAGTATTAGTAAGTCAAGATAATTATCTTAATTACAAATAATCAATTTAGCTAATTACCTTAGCTAATATTTTTTGATTTTGAGTATAAATTAAGAAGTGAAACTAGCTAATTAGTTTACATAATTACATAGTAATTACCAGAGATGAACAATAGTATTAAAAAGTCAAGATAATTATCTTAAGTATAGATAATTAGTTTAACTAATTACTTAAGCTAATGTTGTCTGATTTGACTTAAAAGTAAAAGTGAAAATTAATAAATCAATTTAGAAGTTAGAAGGATAATTACCAGGGTTATAAAACATCAAAATCCACCCATGATAAATATCCCACGAGCAGATAAATCACAAAGGCCCTGTGTTCTGAAATCGTTGATTTCCAAAACGAATCTTCTACTTTGGTTCTTATTGGACTTACATTCCCAGTTTCCGGTCTCATGTGAGTAGTCGTGGTTTTCACTTCTTTTGAATCTACATAGTATTGTTGGAGTGGTCCCCCAAATATGCATATCTCTCTAGCTCCTTACGGTCCACAGGAGAGTATTTTTGGCCATACTTATCCATTATGACCACCTAAATATTTCTCCCCTCTATGTTAAGTAAATACATATAGTTTTTTGCTATTAGTCAGTTCTTTGGTGTGGATTTCATCACATCTATAATAAAGTGTTTGTTCTCCATTATTGAATTTATATAGCCCCATGTAAGTGTTGTCTCTATTTAGCCTCTTTGTCTTGTTAATGTGTCTAAGCACCGCGTTTTGCTTTTTCATTTTGGGTGGTTCATTTGCTAGATCTTCATCTACCTTGTCCTTGGTGCCAGTCATTCCCCATTTATCCACAATAAAGGGGTTGTGAACGAGGTACATTATCCCCTCTCTCTCAAAGTATCTGTATCCAACATAATAAACATCTACGAGGTCCTTGAATTCGCTTGGATTATTTTCCAACTTAACACAGTAGCGGTCCATTCCATCCTTATAGATTTTTTCCTTAAGCACATTTTCAGAGTGAAACTTCAAATACAACAATTTTACATCAAATGCAGGTTGTGAAGGACCTGTCCCCATGGAAGTTCTTAGGATTCAACTTGTTGGATTCCTCAGTCATTAGAGTGTATGATCCTCCTGACGAGGTGTTAGAAAATCTTCCCCTACAATGTCTTCAAAAGGATACAGTGGTCTTTGATTCATGCTACCTTCAGTTGAGTAAATGCTCACTTGGTCTATGACGTTGGGATTCCTATTTTGGTACAATCTTCTTGATCGCAAATACATGAAGAATTGATATTGAAAAATCCAAACCGGGTTACCTCATTTTTTGGTGTTACTTGCTAGGTTGTATTCTCTAGCACCTACAACCTATCAAAAAATGCTTGATGGCTATGAGTTTACAGCCGTTCCTATTATTTCAAGCTTTCAATCGACAAAATTTAGCTAGGTTTTTCAATACTCCACAATTTTACTCACAACATCAACAATTCACATTCAATTTCAATTTTGAAAAAAACCACAAGGTTCCTAGGGACTACCTCTCTTTGTGGTGGTCAAATTCTGCTCTTTTGTTGACTAAGAGCAACATGGATCACGATCCATGTTGAAAGGACAAACTATCTTTTCTTAGTACCAACAAAATCAACATGATTAGTAGGTCATTTGGTACTAAAAATGGATTTTTGGATTTTAGAATTAGGTCAGTTCTGCCACTTGCTCAGAGTGCTTGACAATTTTAGACTTTTGTCTTGAATTTGGAGATCCTAATTCAATTTTGAAATGATCACTAGAGTCCTTGGGATGTTTCCTAACTATGGTTCAAGTTTTGTATCAATTTATCTCAGAGGAACGTGGATCGCGATCCATGTACCTCAGTGCCAGATTAAACTAAAACTTAACACACAACTTTCCTTTGGCTCCTTGATGTAAGCTTTAGTGTTTTTATAGTATTTGAACTTTTTTAGGTCAACCAAAAGTCAATTCTTGGGTCTGTTCCAGTGGGTTTCCTTTAGATCTACTTTATGCCCTGTTGGCCCCCCTTTTGACCTCTTCTGATAATTGTGGTTTAGGAGAAAGTACTTCAAACCTTATCACTTTCTTCCCTGTCAAATATTAGCTCAAAATTCCCAAAAGGTACATGGACCAAGATCCATATTTGGCATGATCTTTGGTGAGTTTGTGACAGAGAGTGTGGTGATGGTCTTTCCTAAATCCTTTTCGATTTGACCCACTTTCTGCAGGCTAAAAGCAAGATTTTTGTGTCTGCTTTCTGGTTTTTGCAAACAACTTCTTTTTTGGTATTTTGATCAAGTTTGTATATTTTTTTGTTGTGGGTCCTTTTGGAAAAGTTGTTCCCTTAGTTCTCAAGAGTGCATTGATCAATTTTCCTTTACAAATGTCTACCAAGTACATGGATCGCGATCCATGTTTGGCAGCATCTGGTCATGATTTTTTCTCCTACTGGCTCCCTGCTTTTAGTTGGACCCAATTCTCACCCCTTTTTGAATTTGGACAAATAAAAGTATAGTTTCCCAATTTTCTCACTTTTCACAGCTTTTGCTCTTCTTAACACTAGAATGGTAACAGGACACTTTTATGTCCTTGGACACTTTTGTGTCCTGTTAAGTGACCATTTTGCTCGAATTATTTGAAGAGTATGAAAATGAATTTCTAGGTGCTATATATCCACAAAGTTGCCTTATGAGCTGAAAAAAACTTAGCATTTTTTTTGGAGTATCGATCTCACCATTAACCTTACTCTTGCACAACATTTTTGAACCTAAACTGTGTTAAAAAACGGGTCCTGTTTTTGGCTTTTTTTCAATTTTTGGCAACTATACCACTCTAAACTTCATGTTTGTGAGGTTTAGATGGCTAGAGGTTAGGCCTTCATAGTTCTCAACATGTTTTGATGCTTGTAGGGAGAGCTAAGTGTTAAAATTGAAAGTTATGACCAATTTACAAGAATTGCATAATCCTGTTTTTTGGCCAAAATTAGCACTTTTATGAATTTTTTGGTGGCTTTCTTGATATCCAAATTCAATTTTGATTGTGTAAGTGTAATGTATAACATAAAGCTAATATTCCTTGAGTTTTGGGGGACCTAATATGCTATATAGCATAGTATATAATGATGGTTGAGTTTTTTGATTGCTGAAGAATACGATACATTTTAGAGTAGCAAGTATAACTTTCTCAATATTGCTAGTTTCTTAGGCCAATTGTGTGTATTTTGTAGGTAGTAACCATATCTAATCATAGACTACAAACTTGGCTAGATATTGAGTAGTTTCTATGGGTTTCTAGAGGTCATAATGCTAAACCCAGTTTTTTCATGTTTACTGTATTTAGCACTTTATCATTGCCCCCAAGGTTCCAATTGTAAGAGATCCATTATCCTTTTGACATGCTCCATGGCTCCTTTTGAGTTCAGATGCCCAAAGAGAACTAAGAAAACATGTATATAGTATCTGTATTGAGCGTGACTATAGAAACTTTGATGACAAGTCCGTAGAATGGCAAAAATGCAACCTTTTTGTACCTAATTTTTTTGCCCAAAAAAAAACTAGTGAGGTAAAAGCAACCATATGTTTTGGTCACCAACCCATTGAAGTTAACGGGGCATTTTATCTCATGTCCTACAAAAATCTCCACTCTTATTTATATGCAATCAACTGTAAGAAATTGTTGTTTTGGGCAAAATGCACTGGCCCATCAATTTTGGAGCCTTGTAGTGACCAAGGGATGAGAAAAATTACAAGTTTCTCATTTTAACCATATGTAGTAGTTATTGAACTATAAGCTCATGAAAGGATTTTTCAAAATGAGTGGATCTACTATGGTTTTGGAAATTTTTCCCAAAACCCTGAAAGGACTCTTTTATGTCCTATTAGGTTACCATTCTAGTGTTAACCGAGTTTCTTGATTTGGATGTTCTTTTAACACCCTATTTTTGGCCAAACTCAATATTCTGATGTTTGAGGGTCAGTTCTAAGCAAAGGAAACAATTTTTGCTCACTTGGCCTGAAAGGTACATGGATCGCGATCCATGTTGGACAGGCAAACTAGAAGAAATTTGCACATTCTCTCTCCAACAAACTTGTATATCCCCTTTTGCAATTTTTGTTGAGTTTAGTTCAGCATTGAATCTTTGACCATCAATTTTATAACTTTTCAGAGTTATGGTCTTCGGCACCAAAATAAGGTTTTGGACAATTTATACCCTGATTCTTTTGGCCCCAATTGATGGTGGAATTTGTTGCTTAGACTAATCCTATAAACTGTAATAGATGCACATATAAAGTGCGATTTATGACCATAAGCATGTGTGCTTAGGTCTTATATACATGTCCTAGAAGTTTCGTAACATTTGGATGTCGTTTGATGCTATAACGATCATGATTTTTTTGTCAATTAGTGACTGTCTTTTGGTGACTTCGGTCATTTGAGTGTATCTTGAGTTAGATGCAAGTTTTCTATTGTTTCCAAGAGATTGACAACCTCTGGTAGCCTCTGTGCACTAGTCGAGTCAGCTTCATCCCATGGATTGACAATTATGTTCGTGGTTTTTTCTATGTCTGCAACAATAAGATAGAAGTGAGGTTAGAAACCCATCGCACATTTGGCACCGCTGCCATGGAGCGAATAGACCAAAACTAGGAAAAAACACAAGTATCTTGTGTAGTTGTTCTTTAACTTCCTCTAGGTTCACCCAGAGTCAAACTTTAGGATTGCCGTCTTTTGTTGTGTAGAGGTAGCTTGGAACTGACAAAGGTGAAATAGTTAAAACCATTTTCACAAGCTTCAATGTCCAAAATTCCCACTCCATGTAGCCCCTTGATGAGCCCACTAAAATTTTGACATCTATGCCTCCTTATAGGTCTTATCTAGGTTAAATCTAGTGATATTTGCAATAATTAGATGTACTTTCCTTTTGTAGGACTTTTTATTTTGCAAGATTCTTATTGGAGCTTCTTCTTGAGACAACTCTATAACCTATCATTAGGAAATTTTGGAGGTCATTCGGAGGGCCTTTTAGAAGAGAAAAAAGAGCTCTTCGAATCATGAGAGAAGAGAAAATATTACATATAAAAATAGAATGACATTAACAAAAATGTGAAAAAGGTATTGCCCACTTCTTGAATAATCTAGCAATCGTAAAAACTGGTCACCTTTTCATTCCACTATAAGTGAGAACTGCGGCTATTACCACATCTTAGAAAAGGAAAATGAGAGAAAACATTACACTTGTGGTAATAAAGGCAACAATAGGCGTGGAAATGGTTTGTCAGCAATAGATGCAATAATAGTCACAAATATATATCCGCCGTGACTATTACCACATCTATTGCCACGCCTACTATAATGAATATTACCGCTATACGGATTTAAAAAAATAAAGGGTCTCATAAATTGGGTGGCCCAAATGAGCACCTTTTTTTCTACGTGCATAAAACATATGAAACATCATTTGAATTTTGAAAAGTGTAAAATAGACTTTGAAAATACCTTACCTTGATAGTTTAAAGAACAAAAGAAAAATACTTCTAGAGAATTATAAATAAGATCAAAATTTTACTTGAGATGTATATACATGTGCTCGTAGAGTTTTTTTAGTTGAGTTGTATATATAGTTTCTCATAGAGTTTCTTTTTGTGCCACATCTGCACTTTTAAAGAGGACTACAGAAATATCTATCTATCCAAGTCCTCCTCCTCCCCCCCCTTGTCCACAGGTACATACAATTGATCATCCTAAATCTACACTAACCAAAACCAAATTAAACAAATTAATAACTCAAAACAATTAATATAATATGATTTGTCCACATTTATCACCTATTGAGATCCAACTACTGAGTCGAATTGCTCACAAGAGATGTGATGGTTCTCTAACAACCATCATCAGGTATCAAATTTTATGTGCCTCTCTTGATACTTGACAATCTCTCTGATCAAGCAACTAAGAGTGATATTTTCCCAAGTAAGAAATAAAAAAAGAAATTTATAACCTTTAAAAAAAAAAGAAATTGGTGTTGGGTAAAGGAAAAAGTGGGAAACCTCTATAGCTTTATAGCCCAAAAAAATGTTCAAACTTCAACCTCAAAACCAAAAATTATACCAAAACAGCTCATAGTAAACCACAACCAGAAGACATATGCTCCCATGGGAATTCACAAGGACACACCCACCCAAAGGACCATAGCACATAAGAGAAAAACCCTCTCAAAGCATAGATTCACAACACACGTCGACCAATGCATATGAAGGCAAGGGGCCCCCCTTTCACAATTAAACATCACAAACCGACAATTTCAACATCAACTCCAAAACTCATAGATGCATGCCCTCTCAATCTATCTGCATGCAATTTGCCACTATGCTACCATAGCCATATAACATTGTAGCGAACTAGTTGTAACCTTAAGAGCATAACTCCAATTGGGTCACTTTAAGGCTTGAAAGAAATCTTGAAAAATGAATGGTGAGAAATATGAAGATGATCAAAATTGATTCTACACACCTCTATGTGAAAATTGACACAAATAGAGACCTGTTTCGGTACACTTACACGTAGAGAAGGCAAGGCAAGGGCAAAAAATTGGATCCAAAAAAATTAAGGAGACACAACAATATCAAACCTAGAAATTTTTCAAATTATCTTGAACTTTTATAATTTTTTACATGAGTTTTAGTCATATAGAAGTCTCGCTTCAAAAACCTCACTAACGGACACTGACAGTAACGCGATAGCTGAAGCTACCCTAGCAACCTGCCTTGCATGTACATGTGTGTCATGCCAACGGCATAAACCCCGGTGGTGAAGGACCAGGCCCAAGGGTTTGGTTGCTAGTGTGGATAGGGAATGAGGCTTAGGGGGACTATATAAAGGGAGGTTGGGAGGTTCATTCCAAGGAAATCCCACCAGTGGTCTCACACTAGTATCAGAGAATCTATTTTTGGGCCAAGGATGTGGAGCTAACCACTTCCTTTTTGCATGTGCATGAGCAAAGGAGGGGCATAAAAAATCTCTAGAGAATAGGAAGCCAAGGAAGGAGGGAAGAGACCTGCGTGCATAGAGGGGCTTGCGACCGGGGGGGGCAGAGAGATCCATCATCTGTCAAACGCCGCTACGACGGGATTGGATTACACAAGAGATCAAGAGAAGGAGATTCCGTCACAGGGTTGAGACTCAAGGAGCAACAAAATACTCAATCTCTCTCTCTCTCTCTCTCTTTCGATCCCTCAACGCCGTTGCTCGCCGTTGCAAGGATTGAAAACCTTTTATTTCAGGCGCCCAAATTCTTGGGCCTTAGGGAAAACCTAATTTAAAATTAGGGCAAGTACCCACGATTAAGGTCCCTCTGTTTCCTCGCACTAGATATAGTAACAGATCTCAACCAAGTTTTTTGGTAAGGGGCCAGGAAAATCATCTGCAAGTCAGTAAATTTTTGCAAAAACTTTTGATGTTACAAAAGTTTTTTAACTTTTAACTAAAGAAGGTCATAGCTCTTGATTCATTTTGACTAATTGCAAAGTTTTTGAAGCTTGAACTCTTGACAACGATTCGAGATTTGACAGTCAAGAAAATAAATTTTGTAGCAAACATGAAGGGATGAACTTACCTAAAAATCACATACTTAGCACGGCTAACTAGCGGTGATTTTTGGTAATGACGACGGATACAACATGTTTGCATCAAATCTCTTGATTCCTAGGTATTCTTCTTTTTTCTTCCTAGCACTACATAACTGCCATGGATTCAGATATCAATATGACTTTTGATTTTGAGCACCATTCGCCCGATCTTCCCAATGATGCCTCGCAATCGAATACTCTCATGATGTTGGGGGATATGGGTTAGAAACTTGAACCAGGTTAGCATCAGGTTGTTGGATCTGGACAAATTGAGATCCAATAATTGTCGCACCGCATAATAGGGTAGTTATCATCTACTTAGTAATGCTAACAACGCACAAAAACCACTTGAGAAGTGATAACAGTGACAAACTAATGCACATTACTAAAGCAGTGGCGTTAACAACAGCTATAAATTAAATCAAATGACGGTTTAGGAGTTTAAAATCCCCTTATAGCTTCCTCCGGGCCATTAATGGCTTCGTCATTCATCAAAACCGATTAATTTAACCTAAATTGGCATCCACGATCAAAATTTCTCTTGTGATGGGCTTCCAGATTCAATCCTGCTTAGCTTTACCCGATCTGCTTGAGCCCTAGCTTATAGATCTTCTTTCAACTTGTTCCTTTCTTAGATTCAAAAGCGGGATCAAAATAAAGATATTTCCTTACTTAATCTCGAGAATGAGAGAAAGAACGGCTTCCTGCTTAATCTCTTCTTCAACCACGAGAATTTCGTGTGTTCAATTCGCTTCTTCAATTCTTCTTCCCTAGATCAAGCATGAGAGCTCCTTTCGTTCCTTATTTATTTCCTCCCCTTGCTTCGGTTGGAGAACGAGAGAGAGGTAGCGAAAGAGAGAACTCTCCTTTAAGATTATCAAGGGCAGAGAGAGAGAGAGAGAGAGAGAGAGAGAGAGAGAGAGAGAGAGAGAGAGAGAGAGAGAGAGAGAGAGAGAGAGAGAGAGAGAGAGAGAGAGAGAGAGAGAGAGAGAGATAAAGTGTGGCTTCTTCTTACTCTTCACCTCCTTTCCCTCCCGACCTTGCTTTCCAGTTCTTGCCTTGCCTTGTTACCACCTCACACTCCCTTCATGTCCTCGAAATCAAGAGAGAGAGAGAGAGAGAGAGAGAGAGAGAGAGAGAGAGAGAGAGAGAGAGAGAGAGAGAGAGAGAGAGCTGAAGCGAGAGAGAGATATATCGAGCTTTCAAATGAGAGAGAAAGAGAGAGAGATTCTCCTTGCTACTTCCTGCTCGCCACCTCCTTGCCCTCCCAACCTTGCTTTCATGTTTTCTTCCCTTGCATGCTCCAAACAAATCTTTCTATTAATAGCCTCCACCTCCCTTAGCAACAATGGTGCCATCATTGCTAGGGAGCATAAAAAAATTTATGCTAGGGAGCATAAAAATCACCCCTGATGACATGGCAGTCGGCGGTCTTGGGAACAGCTTCAAAATTGTTGGGTGTGGTGCAAAAAGGAATGCCAAGGGATGCTAATCATTTCTCTCTTCTTGCTCAGCGTCATCTGACCCTCCTCTTGCCTAGAGTGAGTCAATTCTCCCTTCCCTGTGCTCACCCTCATTGCCTGCTGACTCACATCATGCCTTTCCCTCTTTTCCCCCATCCACACTCATTAACACTAGGTTGGTAATGGGACACTTTTATGTCCTGTTAAGTGACCATTTTCCTTGAATTATGTCAAGAGTTTCAAAATGGATTTTGAGGTGCTATCTGTCTAGAAAGTTGTCTCATGAGCTGAAAAAAACTCGACATTTTTTTGGAATATCAATTCCATCTTTAACCTTGTTCTTGCACAACATTTCACAACCTAAACTGTGTGAAAAAACGGGTCCTCTTTTTGGCTTTTTTCAACTTTTTGCAACTATACCACTCTAGAATTCATGTTTGTGAGGTCTATAATGCTAGAGAACTATCTTTAGTAGTCCTCAACATGTGCTGATGCTTCTAGGGAGAAATAAATGTTAAAGTTGTAAGTTATGAACAAATTACAAAAATTGTCAAATCCTGTTTTTTAGCCAATTTTAGCTCTTCTATGATTTTTTTGGTGGCTTTCATGATATCCAAATGCAGTTTTGATTTTCTATGTCGTATATTGTAACATAAAGCTAATATTCCTTGAGTTTTGGGACACCTAATACCCTATTTTTCATAGTAGACAACGATGGTTAATTTTTTCAATTATAGAAGAAAACGAAACATTCTAGTATATCAAGTATATCTTTTTCAATATTGTTAGTTTCTTGTGACAACTACATGCATTTTGTAGGTAGTAACCATATCTAGTCATAAGGATCAAATTTGGCTAGATATTGAATAGTTTCTATGGGATTCTCCAACTCATAATGTTGAACCCAATTTTTTCTTGTTTGCTGTATTTAGCACTTCATCTTTGTCCCCAAGATTCCCTTTGGTAAGAGATGTATTATTCTTTTGACATGCTCCATGGCTCCTTATGAACCTAAACGACAATAAGGAACTAAGAAAAAATGCATATATTATTTGTATTGAGCGTGGCTATAGAAACTTTGATGATAGGTTTGCAGAATGGTAAAAATTCAACTTTTTTGTACCTATTTCTTTTGGCAAAACAAAAAATAATGAGTGAGAAGCAATCATATGTTCTAATCACCAACCCATTGAAGTTAACTAGGCAATTTATCTCAAGTCCTACAAAAATCCCTAATCTTATTTTTATGCAACAAAGCGTAAGAAATGAGTGTTTTGATGAAAATGTACTGGTCCATCAACTTTGGAGGCTTGGTGTGACCAAAAGATGAGAAATTTTACAAGTTTCTTATTTTTTCCATGTGTAGTAGGCCTTGAACTATAATCTCATGAAAGGATTTTACAAAATGAGTGGATCTACTATGGTTTTGGAGGTTTTTTTCTAAACCCTGAAAGCACACTTTTGTGTCCTGTTAGGTTACCAACCTAGTGTTAAGCCCCTTGGCCTTTGGGTGGCCAGAATCGGCCCCTAAGCTTCATAAAGGCACTACATTTGGTATACATATTGGGCAAAGCACTGCCAAGCACATCATTCGGCATACACATTGACCAAAGCATTGCCAAGCACAACATTTAGTATTTTTTTAATGAAAATATTATCGTTAATTTTATTGCTGATATCAGCTTCTTAGTGCCATACGCCTTCAGGCTGCAAGCATAGGTGATTGAATTCGTAGGAAATCATTCCCTTTGCACTCGGTGAAAATATCATAGAGCTTCTTACCGTAGCCGTGCTAGGCATTCCCCGCAATCAGTGCATTCCAAGAGATGACATTCCGAACACGAAGCTCTTCAAAAACCTTATGTGCTTCCGTACGGGCACCTCATTTAGCATAAAATCACTACCAAGCACGACATCGGTTTTTGGCATTCCCTAGTTGAAGCTCAAAAGTTTCCAGATGGCACACCGATCGAGCGAACCAGACTGGTATGAACCCCCCCCCCCCGATGAATCTTTAACACGGCCAATATCTTAGTAACCTTAACTCCGATCATCCACTGATATGAAAATACTGACGCGCTCCACAAAGTGATCACTTCAAGCCCATGCCTTCACCATTTTTGTCCCCTCAGCTGCTGCAGTTGCCCAATCCAGTATGGATCTTCAATTGACTCAAACTTCAAACTACCATCCTCATTGCTCCAATCGATGAGCAGTAAAGACAAGCCATTAGAGCACTTCAAGCACTAGAATTCTAGATCATAAACTACCATCTATACTCACTTCAAGCATAATCCTTTTTAGCATCATTAAAGCATATGTTAGCCCTTTAAAGCCACATCTGGCATACATTTAGCATTTAACTTGGCCTGTTATCAAGCTATGAGTACGGTTCATTGATCAAGTAAGCTTCAAATAAGATCTCTGTGCATTTTTATGGTATCTTTCATAGCATGGAGCGGAGCTACACAATATCCACCCCTCTAAACCTGCACAGTCTCCTCTGGTTTATGCCAAATGCACTTAAGAAGCATCATCAGACTCATTGCCTGATGCATACATAGTGTGAATATTACTTATGTAAATGTAGCATGTAAAATAGCAAAGATGCAATAATGAAAAATGAAGATAACAAAGAAAGATTTGAATTCCCTAAATCAAAAGCTATGGTTGTGATCTAACCCTAGAAAAGTAAGGTGAAGTCAATTGATTGTGAAACATGCCAATTATTGTATATAGCTGGAGAGAGAGAGAGAGAGAGAGAGAGAGAGAGAGAGAGAGAGAGAGAGAGAGAGAGAGAGAGAGAGAGAGAGAGAGAGAGAGAGAGAGAGAGGAAACTTCTTTATCATGCACAACCAGTGGCACGATCGAGACCCTACTTTGTTTTCGTGACGTACTTGGGTGGTACCCCCCACCATCCCTCTCTTGTTGCTTGTTGGCTATGGCTACCACCAACTACTCTAAGTCTACTCGCCAATACACCACCCTCAAGATAGCCCACAATGGTGCCTAGCCTTGCCACATCAAACCAGATGATGCCATAAACGACAAAGACATTTCCAACAATATTTTCATGTGGAAAATTGCCGACCCAGATGCGTATGAGAGAGAATTGAGTTCAGATGATCGTGATCCCAAAGACGACAATAGGGCAAGGCAAATGGCAGGAGTGGTGTTGGAGGTGACAAAGGCGAGAAGCCTAGTCTACTGACTAGGTTGAAAGTGACAGTGATATTGTAGTGAATTATGCTCATGGGGCCCTTCTTGTAGTTTCAAGGGAAGGCAAAGAAGCAGAAGATAAGTATTAACAACATAAGACTATATATAGGTAAAGTGGAAAAATCCCAATTTCCAAGTTGGACAACTTTTACATGATAATGAGATTTTGTCAAAGATGTCAATTTGCTTAAGGTCTCATTCCACTTTATGCATGTAGATTACACATTGAGAACAAAACTGGTCATCAAGACCATTAAGAAACTAGTACATTGCATCCATGATCATTGTGTATGCTCTATTGTCCTACCTATGACTTATCTCAACATGAAGAGCTTGGTTTCAAGGCCCACCACTTTTCCAAGGCAAGTTCAAAGTGAGTAACTACAAAAAAAAATTCAAGGTCCACTGCTTGTTCAAGCTAGGACTGACTGACAAATACAATCCACTTTTCTATGACATTCAAGCAAGATCCACTGCTAATCTAGGACTTCCTCATTCAAATCATGAAGCATACATAAAACATGTAGCATATGCTTGGTTGCATCATAGGAGTGTTGGTTTCATGGTGCACTCATCCAAGATAACCTCCCTTGACCTTCGAAGGAATGCAAAGCCCACCACTTGTCCAAGCTAGGTTCCCTTGACTTATGGATGAATGCAAAGTCTACTCCTTATTCAAGCTACACTCAAAAGTGATAAAGTTAGTTAAAATGATTATCATTGACTATTTTTAAGTGGTTCTCTATTGCAACAAATGAGATTTGGTTTGAAGGTCAAGCAATTAGGCTCAAAATACACATAATGAAATATTTTCCACCTACAGAAAAATATATTATAGTAAGCTATTTCATATTGAATAGGAGAAGGTAATTTTGCAAGAAGAATCTAGTTAACCTTCATGAAGACATGCAAGCATACATTGACTTCTAGGACAAATCAGAAGTACATGCAATTAGATTCCAAAGTTTTCCTTTCATTATTTTTTTATTTTCTAAACCTCTTTTACATAAAGGACGTGGTGATAGAATGCTTGAAGAAAACATTTGGATCCATAAAAGAGATCTCTCTCACACATCCAAAGTCCATGAATTCTCCATTTCACACTTGCAAGTTTTATTTTGACATCAAAACATCAATTTCTCTTAGTTACAAATAGATGAAACCTTGAGATGGACTAACATAAAGTTTCTCAAGAAACAAAAATTGATTACTGTTTACTAAATGATCGAACTTAGATCCCAATTGAATAAAAACAAAGTCCCCAAAAAACCGGGTGCACTGTAACAATACATTGGAGTCTCCTTACAATAGGATCCACTCTAGTAATTCATTAAAGTCCCCTTAGAGCAGGGTGCACTTCATTAAAGTGTTCATTGAATTGACATCTTTTTCCAAGATAAAATTTGTCTCAGAATCATAGTATTGATTCACAAGTGTGATGTACGTATATTCTCTCTTGTCTCTTGCAAACAACCATCTTACCAACCATGGCATCATTGTTTCTTCCAAGAATCTTTGAAGTTGCCTAGATGTTTGCCTCCATATCTTTGAAAATATAAGATATGTCTCAAGCATGTTCCACATCACCCTCTATGGAGTGTCATAGAAAATTAGGGTATTTTTTGCATCCAAATCCTCAAAAATCTTCCAAATATGACTCAAATTTTTGTGATAAACCCTTCTTAATCCTAGCATGATGTTTGGATTCTTGTAATTCTTGTTACTTATGAGCATCTTGAACTTGGTATAATGCCTAGGAAAGTATTTTTGTTTGGTGTGTTGCACTCTTGCTAAGTTATAGCAACTTCATATCTATAGCTTAAAGTATTCACTACAAAATTTCCAAAACATTTATGCATCTGGTTGCACCACATGAAAAACATCATCTTTATCCTCCACAAGTCGCATTTGTTGAGCCCAAGTTGGCATAGAATCTCCAGGATTTGTTTCAATTGTGTTGAGAAGCAATCCCTCTAGATCCAAGATAAGTACTCTTTTGATGTCCTTGTTGATATCAAGTGGTAGGTGATAAGGAGGTGGTTGAAGCCTTGGAAAAGGTATTGGATGAGGTTGTTTGGGTAGTTCAATAGTCGCCTTCAAATTGTTAATGCATATAGCCAATCCATTTTCTTGTAATAAATCTGAAATTAAAAAACAAGAACATTAAATAATGTAGATGAAACAATAGATGTGAGTTTTATATTGTATATCATATGGTACTTATATTAGATGGAAAAATTCATCTACCAATATACTCATTTCCATAAAGAAATTCAAATTGAAAACCTAACTTTTTTTATGTTGCACTCTCTCTTAGTCTCAATATCATAAACTTCAACCAGATCTAAGTCAATTAATGAGTACTACTTGTCAAAGGTATGCTCAAAGTGCATAAGTTCTTAACCAATTCTCTAATTCGGAAAATGGGTTCTTAGGTATCATGTCTACCACTTTTACAATATAAGATCCATTTGGATATGGAAAGAGACACTCATAACCACTTGTGCAAGTGATCAGTTAAAGTTTAAATCTTGATTATTGTAACATAGGATTTTGACTAGTGTCTAATCTATCTTAGCATATATAGAATTAAGGTTCACCACTTGTCCAACCTAAGCATGGGAAATTAATATAAATTCCATGGACCTATTCTCAGTTATATAATGGGTATCTAGTGTCAAGATTCAGAAATAATCTAAATTCCATGGACCTATTCAGATTTTTGCTTTTCTTGGATAGGTGGCGGACCTTTCTCCTCTCTATGATTCAATGGAAACAAGATACAAGAACTCGTAGACCATTCTCCACTCTATGATCACTGGTTGGAGACAAGATTCAATAAGTGGGGATTCTTGTATATTAGTCACTTAGCCATTCTATTAGAAGTTATAGTTTGGAAAAGCGGTGTATCTTGTAGTCATTTATAGTAAAAACCTTGGAGAAGTGGTGGAGTTTACTCCCTACGTGTTTTAAGGAATCATAGCTTGGACAAATGGTGGACTTTACTTCTCTTCAAGCATTAGGAGATTTTGGAGGTCATTTGGAGGGCCTTCTAAGAAATTGTATTTCTCTCTCTAGAAAATATTCTTAAAATATACTTGCACTTGTTGCGTACATCCAAAAGGACAGCTGAACTCTGTCATTTTTTCATTCAATGCGTGTGTCGTTTTCATGAAGTACATGACGCTCATTCAATATAGATTTTGCCATCATTGAAATTAAAAAAATCACAAAATTATCATTTGGTGTCAAAATTTAAAGTTTTTCATACCGTCAATGCATCCAAAATGACCAAAAACTTAAAAAACGTCTACCTACTTGCGTCAATCTGACAGCTAGAGGGGGAGAAATTGTCAAAATACCCCTAAAAGGAGATTTTGGCTCACGACGCGTGGGGGGCCATCTAGAAAATTTCAAATGGCCCTCCGTGCGTTGTGAGGCAAAAAATAAAAAAGTTGGATCACGACGCGCAGAGGTCATCTAGAATTCTCCAGGCGGTCCCTCACGCATCATGATCCAAAATCCCGTTTTTAGGGGTTTTGTGACGATTTCTCCCTCTTCGAGTGTCAGATTGAGGCAAGTAGATAGGCAATTTTTAGACATTCCGAACGCATTGGCGGTGTCAAAAGCTTAAAATTCCAACACCAATTGATAGTTTTGTAATTTTTTTAAATTTCAATTTCAACTTTAAGCATAATTTTTAATTTCAATTGACATTTTTGTAATTTTTTTAAATTTCAATTTCAATTTCAATTTTTAAGCATGATTTTCCTTTTCATATGTAGTGTTACAAAAACTGAGAAAATGTCTCTCAAGAAATTTATAAACAAAATCTAGGTGTTTGCTTTGTTAATTCCAGAAAACATATCAAAACTTGTATCGATTGAGCTCCATCAAGATATACCCTCTGTGAGAACCTGCAAAGTAGGAATAAAATGAAATATTGATCAAATACCATGGATATGAATGTTCAATCTAGCATGTGTATCAAGGTTTAAGACAATTCAATAGTACCTTAGGGCTTTTTTCTATCCAGATTTAGAAGATTTTTCTCAACTTTCACCTTATTTGTATACGCCTTTGCAATGGTTGCCTTCAATGGTCCTTTTGTGCTACAACCCTCTTTCCTAGCTAAAGAGGTTAATTGTGGTGCCTTCATGATTTCAATGGGTGTACCTTGCTTTGCCAATATTTCTTGTATTTGGGCTCTTCTTATTTCACTCTGGTGGCTTGTATCACTTGCTTAGTACAGTTTTTCCTGAAGGGTGTTTTCACCTTTGTCATATTTTGTAGGTGGTATTCTTCATGTAATGAACACCTTAGTTGACTAGGCATCATTTTTATGCTTCCAATACTCTATGATTTCTTTGTATTCACTGTTATTTGCTAGTTCAGGTTGTCCATAATGATTAGAAGCAGTCAAATTGCTTACATCCCTTCTCTCATCAAGATGAAGCAAGCAGGGAAGCAACTCCCCTGAGAGCATATTGTCAACCATTTTTTCACCATCAAATTGTGGTGGAAAAATGCAATTGTTTTTGAAGGTGAAATACATCCCTTGTAAGGAGAGTCATCAATAAGAACTATTCTTTGTGGATCGCATTTAAACCCCATGGCAATTTTGGCCAAAGGCTTGAACATTGCCTCAACGTTTGGATTGTCAGGTTTAATTATTTTTGGCTTTGAGCGGTGTAGCAACCTTCTTGATACCAGACTTCAAAGAAAGTTAATGTGTCCCCAGCTGAGTTGTTTAGTGCTCTAAGGATTTGAAGCACATTGTCCACTAGATTGCAATAATAAAATTATATAATATAGTCATCAAGAATTGCATCTAACCTGGCCTAAGTATAATATATATTTTTGAATTTGCACAAATAGCCCATAACTAGCTCCTTGAATACATTAAAGTCGCACTTCAAAATCCACCCCATTAATATAAAAGAGTACATTCTTGGGAGTAGGAAAAGTTGGTGTCCCAAAAGCATCTTCATTATAATCATAGCGTGAAAAAAACCTCATTTTTATCTCACTTAATTCCTTTGTATCTGCAAAAACAAAAAAAAATTACGCATAAATACAAGGACTAGATCAAAGAATGATAGTACTATTGAGATGTCCATCATATGGAATACTAAGAGTGTCTCTTACATGGGGCCTCAAAAGGTTTCAGAAAATAAAATTATTTGAGAGACATAGCATACCATGTCTCCAATATATTTCCATTTGAAGCATAGAGAGAACCAAGGTCCACCACTTGTCCAAGCTAAAACATTGAGCATTGACACAAGGTGTTAGCAACTGGACACACCCAACAGAGAATGATTGCTCGGTGGAATATTATTTTTTCTAATTATTCTTTAAATTGAGAAAAACCGTCATTTTACCTTTGTAAATAGTGGGGCTTGCAGAAGCTTTCAGATTGTATCCCATTTTTGACATTTAGATTGAGTAGATGGTTACATTGGAACATTAGGGTTTGAGATTGTAAGGTATTTATACCATTTTTGACCTTAATGAAAAAAACCTTTGTCATTTTTAAAAAAGTTCTGTCTGTGTGAGTGAGCGTATTGTGTACGAGAGACAGTGAGAGATTCATCTTGATGCTACGTGCGCACCGGTGGTCGGAATCGAGTGCGAAGAAGTGCAGCGTATTGCCCCCGATGAGAGCTATGCGCCAATACCTACATTGCGGGTGTACGGTCTCGTTTTGAAAACTCGACCCACGAGCTACATCTGGTGATTCGGTGAGCATACGTTGTTTGTTTTCACATTTCAACATATCCACGCGTTACCTCTCTCTACCAAAACGGGCGCATGGATAAATTTTTGCAAAAAAACTCCAAATTTGGCAGAGGTTTGATAGTTAGAATGTCCTCTTCAAGCTCTATCTATTGATATATAGCACGCCATGAGATTCCTCATATTTTAGAAGATTCTTTTTTTGATTCACTTAGATTCCGAGAGAGTTGTCACATCATAGGTGAATCAAAAGAAGAATCTTCTAAAATAATTGGAATCTCATGGCGTGCTATATATCAATACATAGAGCTTGAAGAGGACATTCTAACTGTCAAACCTCCGCCAACTTTGGAGTTTGTTTGCAAAAATTTATCCATGCGCCCGTTTTGGTAGAGAGAGGTAAAGTCAAACTCCTTAAAGGGCCCCTTTGTGAGTCCAAATTTTGCCTAATGGCAATGCAATCACTGGATAAAGAACCAAAAGTATGGGTGCCACTGAAGAACAACATGATACCCATGGCGACCAACAAGGTAACTACCACCCATGTTCACTAGGAGCATAAAACAACACAGACCGCAGTGCAAAGATCAAGGTTAGCAACACGCGATAAACAAGTATGGGTGCAGAAGGATAGAGGTGACATGGCAGACACACCACAATACAACAGATGAAGTCAATAGAAGCACACAGTTCAACCAAAAACCCGAGGAATAAAACAGACATGGATCCCAAAGAGAATGCTCAGTAACAACTTAAATGCGACTCGCATTTGGATCCCAAAACCAAAGCAACAAGAACTTCCTTCAGTACAAGCAACATCGGCATGCAGACATATGAAACCGGCAAACTGATCAATGTGGGTGTGCCAATCAGCAGCACAACAATGACAACCGCGGACGTAGCAATAAACCTACAAAAACCTCCAAAACAAAGCTACAAATGGAAAGAAAAAGAGACAAAGACTATGGCCAATTCAGCCACGACAATTCTCTCCAAGGAGACGACAATGGCCATTTCGATAGTAGTGGTAAACCAAGCGATTTTTGCAAGAAAGACGATAAAACAGAGAGTGGTAGAATTACAACATTTACTTCCAAAGAAAATGCGCCAACCAAATCAACAACAAACAGGAAACCTCCACGAAAAATGCCAATAAGCATCTTGCTTATTACCTCCTCTTGCACAGCATTGATTTTTCCATGCATTGACCGAGTATGCATCATATAGGGCCACATTACACGGCCGAGAATTAGCACAATTTTTAACCCGTGCACAACACATACACCGAGGCGATACCTTGTCGTCCGGGAGGACTCCGGCTAGGAGGGGGGGAGGCATTCTCAAATGCGGACCCAATGGTAAAAAGAGCAAAAAAGGGCATGTTTTTCGACTATTTTAGAGGGTTGTCGTTTGATTGCGAATTTTTCTGGACTAACCTAAGGTACATATGCCCTTATACAACATGAATCTACAAGTATATGGGGCCAAACGACAAATCAAGCCCCTAGGTGTGTGTATATAGGTAAAAATAGCCATTTTTCAGACAAAATATTGGTAAGACGGAGAAATCTGGCCATAAAAATTGCATGTGAGCATATATAGTGTTTTGTGGTGATGTTTTTGAGTTATTATGATTTTTGGGGATGTTTTGGGTTTAATTTTCTATTTTCTTTTTAATTTTTTACTAATTATTGGCAGAAAAACTTCAAAAATACAAAAAGCAGGTGAATACGGTCGTAATGAAAAACAAAAAATATGAGGATAATCAGTGACTATAGCACAACCTATGGTACAATGGGGGTGCAATTATGTGAATGAAGCGGAAAGTGTATTTTGGCCAGATTTTGACCAAAACGTCAAATTTCTCGGAAACTCATCAAATGGAGTCCAAATCAAGAATTTTTCAAGCCTAAACCGCATCTCGCAAGAAGTTGAGAGCACATGTCAAATTTCATGGAATGTGGTTCGGGGACCCCCATTATAAGATTTTTTCACTTCATTTAAAGCTCATTTCTACTATTGTCTTTTGAGAGAGAGCTCTTGCCACCTAGAGCAAACCGAACTTCCAGCAGCTTCTACGACGCGCACAACCACCCCCGACAGGCTCCAGACATGAGAGGTAGACTCACCACTTTGAGCTTTTCGCGTATGTTTGATGTTTTGTCGTGAAAACTAGCGTAGGGTTCATATGGGAAGCGAGCAGTAGAGACCTACAGGTAGAAGTGGCCACTAACGGCTAACCCAAAAGCAATGAAACTTCATCGGCAGCCTACCCTAGCATAGGAGACCACTTTTGGATACCCAAAGGCAGTGGAAAACCATTGGGAAAAACCCTAACTTCTAGAGCCCCGCAAGAGGCCACCAAATGGTAAATCGGTGGAAAGGCACCCAAATGCTACCAAAACTCATGGGTAGGAGCATCTCGACATGCTCTTCAAGTCTATATAGCCCACATGGCCATAAGGCGATCCGAAGCGGCACTAAACTTCAGGAGTGGCATTAGACACACAAAGCGTCAAATAGCTCTCACGGCCAAACCGCATGTCCGTTTGCCACCAAACTTCACGAGTGGCTTTCTTAGACCATCAATAACTAAGTCCTATGGTGGTAGACCACCACAAGTCATCAACGACATGTAAACGCAACCACGGGCCCTTCCAGAGAAACAAATTGCCAAACAGAGCTCCGATGAAGCCAAAGTCAACAAAAACCATATGGCAAGGATCCCCAAGGGACTGTGAAGCTATGGAGACTAACATCAAGAAGTTTCATCGCCAAGAAGCACTCCAAGAGTCAGAAAACAGCTCAGAGGCTCTAAAAGTCACACTGGGAGTTTCTATCTATCTATTTGACTTTTTTGTTGAGATAGGGCTTAAAAGGGACTTAGTGGGGCTCAGGGTAGGCACCAGTAGCACTTATCATATAAATTTCATCAGGAGACATCCTACGCATAGGATGTCTCAAGGACAATTATGGGAACCAAACTCAACATCTCATATCACACACAGTTTCTGAATAGCCTGTATATGCTAGCCACCAAGTTTCATCACATTAGGACAAAAGTTGACCTCATATGCATCAAAAAACGCAAAGTCAAAGCATAGAGGCAATAATGGGTCGTAGACCTACCAAAACTAGTCCAAATCACATGAAACTTGCACAATATACTCATGAGCACATTGCCAAGCTAACTGTGGCGTCAGATGTGAAAATTGATGAAATAGACATCCTACGCGTAGGATATCTAAATGACCTATCTGACCTCCATCTGGTATTTTTAAATTCCAGATCTCTTTATAACACCTTCATAGGCTCATATATCAAGTTTCAAGCCATTCCCATCACATTTGGCCCCCAACACCTCCAAGATGCACTTTTTGAGCCTAATAACACTACACATGCTCTTAACAACACCAATGCTTATCCAAATCAAAATCTAAGAGTAGGGCCATGTTCCACATGCTAAGGGATACCCACAGAACCAACTTCAAGGTATTCTGATAAAATAGACATCCTACACGTAGGATGTCTCCACTGTGATTTTGACCTACTGAGAAAGAACTGACTTCATGGGAGCCATTAACATGGTGTAAGAAGCCTGTATATCAACTTTCAACCCATTTGAATATCATTTTTCACCTGTTGAGAACATCCTACCCAATTTGTGAGCCTAATGCCTGAATCTGCCCAAAATTGGACTTTTTGATGCCCAAACCCAATTCCAATCACACAGCCATGTTGCACAGGTCAAGGGCCACACGCCTGCCAAGTTTCACCAGAAACTGAGAAGATAGACATCCTACGCGTAGGATGTCTACATGATATTTTTTTGGCCAGAAAGCTACTGTGGGCAAATGCAGAGTTTCCCTAGTTCCTTTTAAGTTCTATTTTCAATTTTCAAGTCATTTGAGTAGTTAGAACTCAGTTTATCATCTAATATGGAAAAAACACTAACTTTGGACTATTGAGTGCAACATGATCCATGGCAGCCGCAAAATCACCTGCAAAGAAGAAGATGATGACTATAAAAGACTACTTGGAAGAAGTGGATCCATTTGTGATCCCAGAAGAAACCCTGAAGCTCACCATCACATGGATTCAAGATGATCTGCTAGAGTCCGATGATTTGAGAATCTACCAAGGAGTATTCAAAGATCCTAAAGGAAATGCAGTAGAGCTACCCATGATACCAGGGGAGCTCAATGAATTTGTTAGGAGCAAGATGGGGGATTACCTGGAGAAGCTGGATCTACACAACTACTTTGAAGCTTTGCCAGCGGGGATTGACATCAAAAGAGTGTGGCAATTTGTAACCACAATCAAAGAAGATGGAGTGGCCCGAGTCACCGATCTGCAAGGCAAGCCAGATACCATGGTTGTCATCACAGAGAGGGTGGTGGCAGCCGCACTTGACATCTCAAACAAAGGAGATAGTGTGACGAAGAGGCGAGATGAATTCAAGGTCTACTCGAAAAAGAAGAACAACTACACATTTGAAGATATTGCAAACCCAAAAGTGGCTATCATGAGCCAACTCTACAACCAATACTTCCACATGTGTACAAAGCTGCCACATAAGTACAGGATGCCACCTGGAGCCATTGCTACCACCTTCATCTGTCCAATGCAGAAGGGAAAACCAAAAGAGATAAATTATGTCGCTTACATCCACGACAATCTGGTGAAGATGGGGAACAGAAATCCCACCTATATTGTACCTTGTGATCTGATAACAAAAGTTGTCTATGGAGCATTGCATGCCAAGGGAAACTGGCCTAAACCGCCCTCATAAAATGATTGGCTAAAGCTAAAGGAAGACAAGGAAGAAGAACATCCCAAGGCACCCAGGGTAGCCACAAGGATGAAGCGCCGATTAGAGACCGTGCTAGAAGAGCCGCCAGAGTCGAAGAAAGGAAAGAAAGAAATTCTACAAGTGCCGATCAAAGAAACCAAGTGACAAAAAGCGGCGCGGCTAGAAAGACTAATGGAAAGCTTTAGAGCTGAGAGAGCACTGAAAGGAGATCTAAGCGATTTGTGGAAGCCATCTCTTGAAGCCATGTCGGGATCATCTTGAAGGGTTCACCGGGATAGGTTCGAAGACTATATCAAAAACTTTGAGATCTTAGATGCTACGGCGGAAAATATCCCGAATGTCCCTTTTATAGAAGAAGAAGTGGACGAAGTGAGACGGCAGCTGCTAGAAGAGAAGGAAGGCCAAGAAAGAGAGAGAAAAACCAAGGCGGACAGAGATTTCAAGAAGAAGCCACCAACTCCACCGTCAAGCCGGGAATCCAGCCCACCCCCATCAGCACCTCCTCTTAGCCCTCCACAAACCCAACAAAAGGAGGAGCTGAATAGAACTGATGAACAAAAAGAGTCCAAGAAAGAGAAAAACAAAGAGGTAGAGCTGAAGGTAGAAGCTGAGCCAAAAGAGGAGAAGCCCAATCCAGAGGAAATAATCTTTAGAATATTTCTTGATCTACTAGCTGCGGGGTACTCTCGAGAATAGGCAGCTATTGTACCCTTTGATTTGGCAAGCACAAGGCCCAAGGAACATATGCAGAGCCTTCGGTTAGTGGAATTGAAAGAGATGGACACCTATACAATGGACCTACAACCACCAACCAATGATTGGGATGTGGTAATGCAAAAGCTAACCGGGCTCAGAGCAAGATCAATGGCCACTGAGAGTGAGATTGATACTCTCAAAACAAATGAAGTTTATATCAAGGCTGAAGTGGACTTACTGTAGAAACAGGGCCAAGAAAATATAGAGAATTAAACAAAGCTGCAAGCCAGTCTGGATGCAGCATTACAAAGATGGCAGGAAATGGAACGACAGAATCAGGTAGCCGAACACAAACTCCAAAGAGCAGAGGAAGAATACTAGAAAATTAGCAAGTCATTGACAGATGCGGAGAGAGAAAGGGACAATCTGACTCTACAACTTGCTAAAGAGTCCAAAGAGGTTGAAACCCTGAGGAATGCCAAGGAAAAGACCGAGATAGAACATGAGGCAAGCCAAAATGAGGTAATAGAGCTAAAAGATCAGATTAAAGTAAAAGATTAGACCATCCAAAGGCTAAGGGCATCTCCGGCCAGAGTCAGAGCTGCTAACTCAGCTGGCAAACCTTCAGAGAATGACTTGTATGAAGAACAAATGAAGAAACTCCAAAAGGAGTTGACATTAGAGAAAAGGCAAAGACTGATGCTGGCTGAGGGATCTCTTGTAATGAAAAACCGTTTGGAAGAAGAGAACCAGGCCATGAAAAATGAGCTAGAAGCCGTCAAAAGAAAGATGGACGAGGAATTTCAGAGATGGCAAACAGAAAACGAAGCCATCAAGAGGAAGCTTGAGGAGGCGGAAAAAATGAATGCAGATCTGAACGACCTCCTAGTAAACATGGAAGATCAAGCGGAAGAGGCAAAGAAGGCATTTCAACAGCATAGATAGATGAGCTGAAAGGCCAACAACAAACTGAAGAGCAACAGTTTAGAACCGGGCCAGCAACAACGATGGAAGGTATTGACATAGAAAATGTGTCAGATCCAGTGGACACCACCATGCAAGAGGACATCCTGGTGAGAACCTCACAAGAACCCCAGTACCTGACACAAGAAGAAGAATAAAAGCTGCAGAAGGCCATAGAAGTAGCAGTAAGAGACACAGCCAAAGAATCATTAGAGTGGGAGCAGAGAGTGTTTAAATCAATGACCATTCAGAAGATAGATGCCAATACCATTTGGCGTGAATGGCTATAGCCTTCTCTCCCATATCCACTGCTAAAGTATGAAGCTGTTACGATCAACAAACAGATAAAAGAGGAGCCCACAATGCCATTGTACAAAGTAGATATCTCCAAACCTGAAGAAGTTAAGCTGATAGTGGATTCTCAACCCAGGTGGAGAAAGGCATGGCTCTCAAAATATCCGCAATATCTAATTCATCTGGTAGAGGCACCCAAAAGAATCAGAGACAACCTCAATTTTTTCCCTCTACCAAGGATGAGGACATGGAAAGCCCAAGAGCTGTTGCAGAGAAGACAACCCACTTGGCTCAATTACCGGAAGCTGCCAAGCTTGAAGGCAGGCGAGAGAATGAGTGAGAAATACATGGTGAAAACCCTAACGGGCGCCATCAAATTGTTCACTGGCTCGCCTAACCTATCTTGCATCATGCTTAGAAATATATGTAAAACCCTTCTGGCGGTCTTCGAAACCTTCAAACTTCGACAGGAGACAGACAGTATCTTTGTCTTCCAAGATACATATAGATGTGCCTACGATCTGTCTGCTCAGTCTTCCCACAAGGTGATACATACACTTTATCAGAGAATCATGTTTTTGCCTTCGTATCACCTTCACGACTTCGAAGAAGCCTTCTACACCGGCTTCTTCACCATCAACACAGAGATATTCGGCCCGACGTTACTCGCCCATCATGCGCGATATGAGTCCCTTCTAAAGATGAGAGAAAGCCTCCACTAAAGAAGCAGCTCTACTCCCATGTCGGGGATGACATGAACGAGGAGGGGGGGAGTGTTAGAAGCTGGACACACCCAATAGAGAATGATTGCTCGGTGGAATATTATTTTTTGTAATTATTCTTTAAATTGAGAAAAACCATCATTTTACCTTTGTAAATAGTGGGGCTTGCAGAAGCTTCCAGATTGTATCCCATTTTTGACATTTAGATTGAGTAGATGGTTCAATTGGAACATTAGGGTTTGAGATTGTAAGGTATTTATACCACTTTTGACCTTCCCTTTTGCTTGATATGTATGAAATGCCTACTTCCCACGATGTATGGAAGTACCTTATTGCAAACTTTAAGAAGAAATCTGATACAGAAATACTTTATTTGAGAGGGTTTCTTAACAAGTTACTATATGAAGTTGGTACTGCCATGACGGGACATATTGAATCTTTCAAATCTATTATTAATCAACTTGCTGCTGCCGGTGATCCTGCTCCACAAAACCAACTGATTACACTTCTCCTTGATACGGTGAAGGACTCTTCTTATGATAACATTGTTACTATTCTCTCTAATAAAGATGGTCTTGATTTCGACCAAGCCTGCATGTCTTTAATTGAATACTCTCAACGTCAAGAACGTCGGAATGATGGTCACGATACAGCTATGATTTCACAAGAGGAGACTAAGTCACAACAAATGGAACGTGTTTTTTATGCTCGAAGGAGTCAATTTCAACGAGGAAACCGCAGAGGTGGCCGTCGCGGTAATATTTTCTCTCGTCTCAAATTTCCTAATAAGCAATGTTCTTACTGCAACAGAAATGGCCATACTGAAGATGATTGTTGGGCACGTCAATATGATGAAGAACACAATATTACCATAAAACAACCATGTTTATCTAGAGACTCTTCTTCTTCTTCTTGTGAATATTGTGGACGATCTGATCATCCCACTCATATGTGCTATAAGCGTCGATTCGACACAGATCCGAATAGAGCATATGCTACTGAACATCGAAACAACATTGTACCAGAAACAAGCTGCATCCTATGTTCAGTTGCTCCAGACAGAATACTTCATGTACGTGATGGATCACTTTTTATTGTTGATTCTGGTGCTACAGGAAATATGACATATCATTCTAAGTGGCTCCATAACTATCATCCACTGCCAGTTCAACGTGTTGTTTATCTTGCTGATGATACTACTTGTCAAGTAAAGGGTATTGGAGACTTATATCTTGGTACCTTATCTTCTTCCACTCGAATTTTGCAAGGAGTATTACATGTACAAGATCTTCAACGTAATCTTCTTTCAGTTGCTAGACTTGTTGATCTTGGTCTATTTGTTGGATTTGATCATACCAAATGCCAAATTGAGAAAGATGGACAGACTATAGCCACTGCTCCTCGAAACAGTAATTTGTTTGAACTCTCTCTCAACGATGTTGTATCAAATATTTTCACTGCTCCAGGTGATCATGATTACAAAGTATGGCATCACCGTTTTGTTCATGCTGATTTCTCAAAACTCCTTGATCTTCAATGTCGTGATCTTGTTCATGGCATGGATCTTAAAGCCCATCCCCATATGGGAATTTGTGAATTTTGTTCTCTTGGGAAACACAATCGTAAACCCTTTCCTCTTTCAAATACAACTCATTCTCATGACATATTGGATCTTGTTCATAGTGATATATGTGGACCTCTAACTTCTTCGAGATCACAATATCACTACTTCATTACTTTCATTAATGATTTCTCAAGGTATACGACTGTATTTCTACTTAGACAAAAATCTGAAGCCTTATCTATTTTCAAACAATTCTACAAGGCTGCGGAACTTCAAACTAGTTGTCGCCTTAAGAAGCTTCGTAGTGACAATGGAGGCGAATATGTTTCTCGAGAGTTTGTGAGTTACTGTGCTGACAATGGAATTCATCATGAACACACTATTCCATATTCGCGTCAACAGAACGGTGTTGCTGAACAAAAGAATCGCACTATTCTCAATGCTGTAAGATGTATGCTGATTCATTCTGGCTTATCTCGTGTTTTCTGGGCTGAAGCTACTTTGACAGCAGCATTTATTCAGAATCATCTTCCTACTACTGCACCCTCTGGTAAGATACCCATCACAGCATGGACAGGTGACATTCCTTCTGTATCTCATTTTCGAACCTTTGGATGTATTGCTTATGTTCATGTTCCCAAAGAAACACGAACAAAGCTTGATGCTCCTGGTCTTAAAGTTATTTTTATTGGATACTCTGACACTTCCAAAGGCTACAAATTCTATGACCCTTCATCCAAGAAAGTAATTGTGAATCGTGATGCTACTTTTAACGAACAGCTTATGGGAGGCTCATGGTCCATGGATGATTCTGATTATACTAAATCATTGCTTCAGGCTTTTCCATTTCTTTCAGAAGATGAAACTCTTCCTATAGAGCAACTTTCCTCTTCACAACCATCCATTCCAAATGCTGCCAATGATGATATTGATATTTTTGTTGATTTGCCTATTGATTTTGAACATGGCTTATGTCATGTTTATGATGACGATATTGCTGATAATGCTTTTTCTACTTCTGAAGATCCTGTTACTTATGATGAACCTATCTCTTCACCACAAAAGAATCAATGGAAAGAGGCTATGGAATCAGAGTACAATTCTCTTATCTCTAAAGGTACATGGATACTAACTGACTTACCTCCTGGTCGTACAGCTATTAAATGTAAGTGGGTGTATAAGACAAAAGTAAAAGCAGATGGATCTTTTAACAAGTTCAAGGCGCGTTTAGTTACAAAAGGTTACTCCCAAGTAGCTGGTGTTGATTATCAAGAGACATTTTCACCAATTGTTCGCATTACAAGTGTTCGAGTTTTATTGGCATTTGCTGTCCAATTTGATTTAGAAGCTCATCAAATGAATGTGCAAACTGCTTTTCTTAATGGTGACTTGGAAGAAGAAATTTATATGGAACAACCAGAAGGGTTTGTTATTCCAGGTAAAGAAGACCTTGTTGCTCAACTCCATAAGGCACTATATGGTCTCAAACAAGCTTCGCGAGCCTGGTATACAAAATTTGATCTTTTTCTCACCTCTAAAGGATTCATCTCTTGCTCGTCAGACCCCAACTTATACATAAAACGCCAAGGTAGCAGTTTTGTGATTCTTGCTCTTTATGTGGATGATACGATCCTTGTTTCCAATGATTTGGGATTTCTTCAGCAAGTGAAAAAGTTATTGTCTTATGCATTTGATGTGGTGGATCTTGGAGAGATTCACTCTTGTCTTGGCATTCAAATCCAACGGAACCGTACAAAAGGTATTTTATTCCTTCGACAGTCAAAGTTTATTGCAGATACTATTCAAAAATTTGGTATGGAATCTGCACATTCAGCCAACACACCTTGTCTTGCGAGCTCTACGAAGAACACTTCTAACAATGGCGGTCAACTTGTCACAAATCAACCTTATTCTAACTTGATTGGATGTCTTTAGTTTGTTGGCATGAACACTCGTCCTAATATTCTGTTTACTGCTAATTATCTTGGACAACATCTTACATGTCCTTCTCTTAAGCATTGGTCTGCTGCAAAGCGTATATTGAAATACTTGAAAGGCACTACAGATTTTGGTTTAGTCTATCGACGACAACTCACATCGGATTCTATGCAATCTCTTTCTCTTTTGGGTTACACAGATTCAGACTGGGCAAGCTCACATTTATCTATGCAATCTACTAGTGGAAATTGCTTCTTTATAAACAGTTGTCTTGTTTCTTGGACCAACAAGAAACAACGTTGTGTTGCAGTTTCTACGACTGAGTCAGAATATGTTGCGGAATCACTTGCAGCTCGTGAGTTGATTTGGCTTCGAAAAATGCTGGTTGATATTGGTCACTCTCCTCTTTCTAGCACACCCTTGCGGTGTGACAACCAAAGTTCTATTAGTCTTGCAAAAGACTATGTTCAACATAATAAGTCAAAGCACATTGCTCTCAATTATCATTATGTCAGGTATGAAGTGCGCAAAGGAACCATTATGGTTGAACACTGTCCAAGTGACCAGATGATTGCAGACATTTTGACCAAAGGCCTCAATGAGTCACGTCTCATCCTCTTGCGCTCGGAGCTTGGAGTTACTTCGGCCTCACTCTTTCTAGATTAGCTTCTTTGCTATTGTAATAGCTTTGTACATATGACATTGTAATCTTTTAGGTATCATGCACTATGCACAGTCCACATTTTCACATTGTGATATCTAAGTCACTTGAATATTTGTACATAGATGCACAATTCACTTTCACATCATCACCGTTGGTTCATATTTTCACATTGTATAGGGGCTTGGGTTTTTCCCTTAAACTCCCCAAGAGTTTTTTCATCCAAAGCTAGAGACCTTTGTTTGAGTGGGGGTGTTGGAGCTATATATGGCTCACTCTACTAAACTTGGTCTCACCTATATATTTGTATCTTGTCCTCAATATGAATCAGTCTTTGGGAGCGTATATGGTGTGTCTCTTGTCTCGTCTCTCTCTCTCTCTCTCTCTCTCTCTCTCTCTCTCTCTCTCTCTCTCTCTCTCTCTCTCTCAACAAGGTGAGTTCTCGCTGTGGTGACGTCCATCGCGGCGTATCCGCCAACACAAGATCCAGGTACCTCGTAGCATGGGATGCATTGATGCAACAAATGTATCCTAACCTCTTGGTCCATATATGTTTACTTGTAGACTAGCCTGGGATAGTTTAAAATTCATCACTAGTCAGAACTAGGCATATGACATTAATACAATGCTCCACCACAATTTCAACTTATCTTCTTTAGAAGCATGGGTGTTTTGATCTCAAACTTCACCACATCTTCAACATATACTTTATTGTAGTGTAAATAATTTGGTTTGTAGGTCCACCACATGCACAAAATATTAGGGTCTATAACATGAAAGGTCTTACTTCAAGGTCTACCATCTCCTCTCCAAAGCTACAGTTCCATTGTAGCATGGAGAGAAGCAAGGTCCACCACTGAAGCTAGTAATTCGTTCCACCACTTCAAAAATCCATGATATGTTTTCCATGGGATTCATCCCTTATCCAAGGTAGGTTCTCTATTGAAACATGGAAAGAAACAAATATCTGCCACTTGTATAAGCTAGGCTCCATTGAAACATGAAAAACCCATGAGATGTTGTAAATGGGTGTTTTTGTTTCAAGGTGCACCACTTGATTAATCTAGAATACTTTGCAATGTTTAGAGAGGTCAAGCTCTACCACTTGTCCGAGTTAGGCTCCTCTAAAACATGGAGAGAAGAAAGATTCATCACTTGTCCAAGTTAGGCTCCACCAAAACATGGAGAGAAGCAAGCTTCACAAACCTTGGCTTCTTGTATAATCAGTGTTCCACCATTTCTCCAAGATAGGTATATAGAATAATTGCAAGGTCCACCATATGTATAAAATATTTGCAAGGTCCACAATGATATGTTGTACACTGAGATTTTTCTCCAAGGTCCACCACTTGTCCAAGCTAACTCTATTGAAACATGGGGATAGAAGCAAGCTCCACCATGTGTCCAAGTTAGGCTCCATTGAAACATAAGAAACCACCTGTCTAAGCTAGGATCCCTTAAAACATGAGCATAAGCAAAACCCCACCACTTATCCAAGATTGAGACAACCATGAATGATATTATTTCTCACCAATTTCAAAACCCTTGATGTGTACATGGGGAATTTTGTTACAAGGTCCACCGCTTGTCTGAGCTACCTCCAATCTATAATATTATTTCTCACCATTTGGAAAATTCATGTATATTGTACATGGAGGGTTTTTCTCCAAGCTCCGCCTTGAGGCTCCCTTGAAACATGGATGGAAGCTAAGGTTCATCGCTTGTCCAAGCTAAGCTACATAAATATTGTGTGGCTAAATCCAAAGGGCCACCACTTCTCCAACCTTTAGAGATGCAAGGTGTACCAAATGCATAAACTACACATGAGAAAATACTAGAAGATCATTTGTGTAGACTATTATCTTTAGTAGCAAGATCCACCATGTGTCCAAGCTTGTCTCTATAGAAACAACCCTAAACAAGATATATGTTGTACATGAGGAGTTTTGTGTCAAGGTCCATCACTTTTCCAAGCTAGGATCTATTGAATCAACCCTAAACCAAATGTATGTTGTACATGGGGAGTTTGTTTAAAGATCCATCACTTGTCTAAGATAATCTCTATTCAAACATGGTGTGAAGAAAATCTCCATCACTCGTCCAAGCTAACCCAATTTCAATTGAATTATGGAAGCATCTAAGGACCACCAAGCTAGGCTCCATTGAGACATGGAGAGAAGAAAGATGCACCATTTTTTCAAGATAAGATCCATTGAGACATGAAAACCCATATATATGTTGTACAAGGGAAGTTTTGTTTCAAGGTCCACCACTTGTCCTAGCTAGGCTCTGTTGAACCTGGGAAACTGGGGGCTAGAAAAAGTGATGCAATGCATTAATTGTCCAAGCTAACCCTATTGACAAGGGATAGAAGCAAGCTCCACCATGTGTCCAAGCTAGGCTCCATAAGGACATGGGAAACCACTTGTCCAAGCTAGGATCCCTTGAAACATGGGTAGAAGCAGAGATCCACCACTTGTCCAAGCTATCAAAAACCTTGAACGATATTGTTTCTCACCAATTGGAAAATCATGGTGTGTTTTACATGAAAAATGTTGTTACAAGGCCCACCACTACTTGTCAAAGCTTTCTCCAAGCCATGATATTGTTTCTTATCATTGAAGAAACCCATGACATGTTGTAATGGAGAGTTCTACTCCAAGATCCACCACTTGTCCAAGATAACTCTATTGAAACATGGTATAGAGGAAAGCTCCACCATGTGTCCAAGCTAGGTAACATTGAAACATGGGAAACCACTTTTCTAAGCTAGGATCCCTTGAAACATTAGCATAATAAAAACTCCACCTCTTGTTGAAGCTAGGGACAACCATAAATAATATTGTTTCTCACCAATTGGGAAACCCTTGATGTATTTGTACATGGAGAATTTTATTACAAGGCCCACCACTTGTCCAAGATACCTCCAAGCTACAATAATACTTCTCACCATTTGGAAAATACGTGGTATGTTGTACATGGAGGGTTTTGTTCCAAGCTCCACCACTTTTCCAAGCTAGTTCTATTGAAATGTAAGGTAGAAGCAAGATCCACCATGTGTCCAAGGTAGGCTCCATTGGAACTTGGAAAACCACTTGTCCAATCGAGGCTACATTGAAACATGGAGGGTGGCAAATATTCATCGCTTGTCCTAGTTAGGCTACATAAATAAAGTGTGGTTAAATCTAAAGGTCCACCACTTGCTCAACCTTTAGAGATGAAATTTTTATGAGATGTAAAAAATATGCATGAGAAAATACTAGAAAATCCACCATTTGTGTAGCCTATTTTCTTTAGTAGCAAGCTCCACCATGTCCAAGCTAGACTCCATTTGTACATGGAAAGTCACTTGTCCGAGCTAGGCTCCCTTTCAACCTGGAGAGAAACAATCTCCACCACTTGTCTAAGCTAGGGATGACATGTTCAGCCTGTAAGTTTATATCTTGAACATTATTGTTTCTTACCATTTGGAAAACCCATAATATGCTATACATGAATAAGTTTTTAACAAGGCCCATCTCCTATCCAAGCTTCCCCCAAGCTACAATATTTTTTTTTCACAATTTGAAAGTCCCATGATGTGTTGTACATGGGGGATTTAGTTCCGAGCTCCACCACTTGTCCAACCTAGCTCTATTGACATGTGATAGAAGAAAGCTTCACCATGTGTCCAAGCAAGGATCCATTAGAACATGGAAAACCACCAGTCCAAGCTAGGCTCCCTTGAAGCATGATGAGAATAAAATATACACCACTTTTCCCACCTTAAAAAATCCTTAAACAATACTTCTTCCCACCAATTGCAAAATCATCGTGTGTTTTACATGGAAACTTTTGTTACAAGGTCCACTACTTGTCCAAACAATCTCCAAGCTATGATATTGTTTCTCACCATTTGAAAACCCATGATACGTTGAACATGGAGATTTTTTCTCCAAGGTCCATCACTTGTCTAACCTAACTCTATTGAAACATAGGAATAGAAGCAAGCTCCACCATATGTCCAAGTTAGATTCCATTGAAGCATAGGAAACCACTTGTCTAAGCTATAATCCCTTGCAGCATGAGCATAGTAAAAACCCCACCGCATGTCCAAGCTTTAGACAACCATGAATGATATTGTTTCTCACCAATTGAAAAAAATTTGATCTGTATGTACATAGAGAGTTTTTCTACAAGGCCCACCACTTGTCTGAGCTACCTCCAAGCTACAATATTATTTCTCACTATTTGGAAAATCCATGATATATTGTACATGGGGTTTTTTCTCTGAGATCCACTACTTGTCCAACATATTTATATTGAAACATAAGGTAGAAGAAAGCTCCACCATGTTTCCAAGCTAGGATCGATTAGAACTTTAAAAAACACTTATCCAATTGAGGATCCCTTGAAACATGGAGGGAAGCTAAGGTTCACCACTTGTCCAAGCTAGGGTACATAAATAATGTGTGGCTAAATCCAAAGGGTCACCACTTCTTCTCAATATTTAGAGATGCAAGGTGTACAAAATGCATAAACTAGGTATGAGAAAATACTAGAAGATCATTTGTGTTATGTTTAGTAGCAAGCGCACCATGTGTCCAAGTTGGCCATGTGTAATTTTAATGTAAGAAGTACCTAATATGTACAGTCTATGATTTTTGTAACAAGAGAGGTTTGATTTCAAGGTTGTGAACACTTATCCACCTCCACTTGTCTAACCTCAACTCCATTGAAGCATGAATAAAAGCAAGGTCCACCACTAGTCTAGGCTAAGATACTTTGAGGATAAGAAACATTAGCTTTCCTAAATATGCATGGGGGAACCTCCACAAAGCCCATTATTTGCAACATATCCTATGCTCCAACATTGGGAGTTTTATTTGAAGGTCCACTCTATGTTCAAGCTAGAATCCATTTAAGCATGGAGAGAAGTAAGATCAACCTCCACTTGCCTAACCTCATCTCCATTGAAGTATGAAGAAAAGAAAGGTCCACCACCAATCTAAGCTAGAATCCTTTGAGGATAAGAAACACTAGATTTCCTAAATATGCATGGGGGAACCTCCACAAAGCCCATTATTTGTCAACATATCCTATGCTCCAACATGGGGAGTCTTGTTTGAAGGTCAAATCTATGTTCAAGCTAGAATCCATTTAATCATGGAGAGAAGTAAGATCCTGAAGTGTCCACTAGAAAATATGTAAGATAGCACATGAGAACTAAATAAGGGATTTATAATTAGGTACATTTACAAAAACAAATACTTACATATAGACTTTTTCAATTGAGAAAGTTAAAAAAATCATACATAAGGGATACATATAATACTTGAAAATATACAGGTAAGGGATTATTTAATTACCTCTTTTTTTCACATGATATATGTAATTTTTTCATAGTGGACTCCCTGAGAGTAAGATATACCTTAGTTTAAGATAGGATCCATTGAATCATGAGAGAAGAAAGGTTCATCACTTGTCCAAGCTATACGTGGGTAGTTTGGTTTCAAGGTACTTCACTTGGCTAAGGTGCACTTCATTGAAGTATGGAGATAAAGAAGGTCTACCACATGGTCAAGATATGCTCCATCCATACACAAATAGAAATAAGGTCCACCACTTGTCCAAGCCAATGTAACAAATTGGTGTTTTTTAAATTCTATCACAATTGTCTGAATTAGACTCCATGGTAGGTCCACCACTTGTCCAAGCTAGGCTCCAATGTAGCATATGAAGGGAATATTAATACAAGGTCTAAAAATTACAAAAATCAAGCTCTTAAGCTATTAAGTTTAGGTTAGTCTTATATTTTTAATCTAAAGATTCACCATTCAAACATTAAATACTTGATATGAAAAAGATAGACTCAAGCAATACTATATAAAACAAAATCTAAAACTAAGAGTATCAAATTTCCAAAAAGAAAACATAACCATGTATAAGAAGTTCAAAACGTACGTTTCTCTATTTCCAACCAATGATAAATGATTCTCTTCTTCTTCTACTTCTTGTGGAGAAATCTCCTTTTCACTAGGAACATTGTCATCTGGTTGCAATGTGGACTGTTGGGCTTGAAGACTAGCCTAATCTTCTTTATTAGCATGGGCCTTAACAAAGTTTAGAAGCTTGATTGCTAAGGTTGTTCACTCCTCCACTCTCTCAAACAAGCCTAGGACTTTTTTTTTTGTAGTCCTTCTGGTGAAACCAAGGAGCCATCACCAAAGAGATTAAAAATCTTACGGTCTTCAAAACAATATGTATGGATGTAGTGCTTGACCAAAGCTCTTTTTTTGGATTCCAAATATTGTAAATTTTACATGCCTTCATTTGATACTTGAAGCAATGAACAATCAACCGGCATGGGATGCTCCTCTAATCTTATTCTTAATTCTTCAAAAGAATTAGCTTGTCCCAAGAAGGAAAAAGTTGCTAGGAATTGAATTGCTCCTTTAAAAGGGGCTAATGGAAAGTGATGCAAGGCACCACAAAAATGGTAGCTCAAATTATCTCCCAATCTTTGGAATGCACATTGCAAATTTGTGAATTTAGAGCAAGTAGATGTTGGTTGCTCTTGGATCAACTAAGTCCCAAAAGCCTAATTAATCTTCTTTTGAGAATAAACCTTGACTTCATCTCTTCTTTCTCTGACTAAGCTGCCTTCATTTTTTAGCCCTAGAGCACTGGAAATGATTTGAGGGGTAATGACCACCTCTATCTTCTGTCCATCACCACCTCTATCTTCTGTCCATCAAGAGTTGTAATTACAGCTTCACTATCGTTTTGAATAGAATTGGCTATTTCATATACTATTTGAGTATCCACTCCTATTGGAGGAGTCATGAAGAAATTGTATAGATCATCTCTTTGTAGGCGGTTGAGGATGAGCTCCTTACTGGCATATTCATCAAGTTCTCTAAGGATCATGGGCACATCAACTGTATTGCCTTGGGGATCTCTAAAAGTGCCTTGATATAATATGATTTCTTCTACTTCCAGTGTGGTATCATTCATCCAAGCCTGAGTGGGCCTAGGGTTTTTGGTGGGATGGTGAATGGCTCTGCTGTAGCTATGATTTCATAAGGGCATCCCTCTTCTTCTTTGCTAGATATTCTTTGGTATCCATTGATCTTGAGTGCATGTTGGACCTTTTAACTTTGAACTTAGAGTGCACTCAGGATGAATGGATACCAACAAATATCCAGCAAAGAAGAAGAGACGTGACCTTAAGGACATCATAGCTGTAGCAGAGCCATTCACCATCCCACTAGAAACCCTAAAGCCCCCTCAAGCTTGGATGAATAATGCCACACTGGACGCAGAAGAGATCAGATAATATCAAGGCACATTTAGAGATCCCCAAGGCAATATTGTTGATGTGCCCATGATCCTTAGAGAACATAATGAATACACCAGTAAGGAGCTCATCCTCAACTACCTACAAAGAGATGATATATACAATTTCTTCACGGCTCCTCCAACAGGAGTGGATACTAAATTATTATATGAAATAGCCAATTCTATTCAAAAAGACGGTGAATCTGTGATTACAACTCTTCATGGACAGAAGACAAAGGTGGTCATTACCCCTCAAATCATTATCAATGCTCTAGGGCTACAAAATGAAGGCATCACCATAAGAGAAAGAAGAAACAAAGTTAAGGTCTATTCTCAAAACAGGATTAATTAGGATTTTGAGGACTTAGCTGATCCAAGAGCAACCAACATCTGTGGCTGGGCAAGCAGCACAAGGTAGCACAGGGCAGGCTAAAATAGGCAGCTTAGGGTAGCGTGCAACAAGCTGGGCAGGTAGCACAGGGAAACATGCAAGGGGGAGGGGGGGGATGAGGCAGGCAAGTAGGGCATGTACGAGGGGAAGCAGAGAGAGAGAAAAATGGTGACCGCGAGGTGTAGCAGCAACAGTGAGCTAATCCTAAGGAAGCAGTTTCTTCTTGTCTTAAACTTCACCCAACGCTAGTTTAGACTCAAATTTTAAAAAACTTACATATTTTTCCTTCCAAGCTTCTTTTCCTCCTAAATCATAGTGTGTGGGATTTTGTCTAGTTTGACGATTACCATGTTGACTATAGGATGAGCCCATTGTAGGGTGTTCTCCCTTTTCTTGCATTGCCCACTCCCACTCCACAAATGCCATGTTGCCACCATGATAGCTCCTATCTAGATTTGCGATGAAGTTGGCCAGTGTGCACCATGTACACTTGATTTCTCGTTTTTCCAAAAACATTTGATATAGCCTTCCAACCACTATGCTCAAAAAATCTCATTAGGGGAATTTGGTAATTGAGCATGCAAAGCTTCCTCCATGTATCATGCATGATCGGGTTGTTGGTCTCTGAATTTTGCAAAACAATTCTTATATATAGTGTAAATAAGAATATGAAGATGGCATTGGAATGCCATGCCACGTGTTGTATGAAAGTCCACTTTGCTTCCATACTTTACTCTCTAGAACCCATGCATTTCTAGCACGGGTGCGTTAGTGTCCTTGTCGTCTACGTTTGGAGTGGCATGCTTTGAGATAGGGACTCCATCCCCCCTTAACTACCAAAACAAGCAAAACCATAGGATCCCCTGCCGTTCCTCCTATCACGGTGCTCAAAGAGGCATGCTTTGAGATAGGAACTTCGTCCCCCCTCCACTACCAAAATAAGAAAAGCCACAAGATCCCCCATTGCTCCACCTCTCATGAGGCTCGTTGCCCTAAGACAAACTTCGGAAAATGCTACCAGAAGAAGTCTGTCAACTAATGTGGATTGTCAACGATGCTCAAGTGAAGCAAGAGTCAAATGGAATGGCATGGGTCCCTATGACAGAAGGGGAATGGGGACCTACAATGGGAGGGGAGTAGGTTGATAATAAGGGACCGTAGAAGGAGGTGTTGTTAGTGCAAGGCTCTAGATGTAGGGAGTCCCTCCCTCGCTCCCCATGGGATGGTCTTCTAAAAAATACCGTAGGTTGTAAGCTTCTACTGAGTGTATCAGCCAAGCAATCCCTCCATCAAATGAAGATACTCATCCCACAAAGAGAGTGTGCACAAGAGGTCTCGATTTACCACTAGCGGAGGAACCTAGGTACATGGGCGAGAACCTCCCTAGGTGTAAGAGGGACATGCCTTCTTAAGAGTCGAGTCCATTTGAGGCGACATCCACCCTGGCTGGGAACCCATTTGGGATGTGAATAAACCAAAGGAAGAATAATTGGGTTGCTTCCTAGTAGGTGGTCTCTCGTTCGATATCTACATTAAAGGTAGGCAAGTATTAGGACATATTACACATATGTATACTATTAGACCCTAGTAGGGTCTAGTAGTGCACACCTTTAAGTAGTACATATCTCTATATAATGTATAGAGAGGGTAGATATAGATAGATCAAAGATGCAGTTACTACTTCTCTTAGACTTCCAAAAAATGCACCCAAGTAAGTACACTAGTGGTTTAGAATATTGTTTATTGCAAAGAGTAGTGGAGTGGGTTTAATAGTGCTAAGTTGGCACTCGTTCCTATCGAGCTTGCTAATAGCTCAACAATGGTTAAAAGCCGTAGGCAAGTCTAAAAAGACTCCATTTTTAAGACTATAGTTCCCAATGGTGTCCCTCAAACCCTACAAACAACGCGGGGGTTTCACCGTTTTGTACCCCCCTATATAACGTGCATTCACGGGGTATTAAAAAAATCCCTCTTTATACATGTCTAAATGAATAAAATGACCCCTTATTTTAGGAAATTTTCCCAAAGTTGAATATAGAAACCTCTTATTATAATGTATCTCCGTTAAATTGCCTAAAGTTTTTGCATTTTAAAACCCCTCTTTTCGAAATCATGTTATACATTAATGTGACTACATAGTGCAACCCCTGAGGTAAACAAGCATGCCAACCAAGATAATAAATCCCAGTCCCACTTATCTGATTGAAATAAACAACTCTAGCCTTTCATATATTAGAGGGGTCCATCTCTTCTTAGGTAAAGAATAAAGTGGCCTAGACTCCAATCACTAACTATGTATTTTTGCGCTCTCTTTATGTAGAGGTAGAGAGGGGTAGGATGAGGTAAATAGAGTAAACATAGATCGATAGGAGATTTATCTACTCCGATTGTCTTATATCTATCTAATGTATAGATAGAGAGGGTGTAGAGAGGAAGATAGATACATAGTCATCCCTCTCTTTACCTACACCTAATTATCACTCTCTCCATAGAGAGGTAGAGAGGGATAAGTTAAGCGCATTGTGATAGAGAGAGGATAGATACTAGAGAGATGGTAGAGAGAGAAATAGGGGATCTATCTACTATTACTCTCTCTATCCTCTCTCTCTCTTTATCTTCTACATTCTATCTAATTTGCACTTCTTTCCAAATTGCAGTGTCCAAGCAAAAACTTACAGACACTAAGCAGTTTACAAATTCTTTTGAAAGTATTCCTTTACAATACTTTATTAGAAGAAAAACCAACTCATTTCCAAACAAAATTGAGTTAAAGTATCCCTATCAAGATTGCATTCTTAGAGAAGCACCATATGATCTAACTTTTAAAGTAACCATTTAATGTTTCCAACTTGTCAAACCATCCCTAATTTAAACCACAATATGTAATTACATTTTCAAAGTGATTAAAGAAGCTTTGTATTGTAACTACAATCATGTTGTATGGATCAAAGTCAAGCCCTTCAATTAGAGGAACCAAAAACTATTCTAAAGGCGAGAGTATTCCAATGTTAGTAACTAGCAGTGTTATAGCCTAGAAACAAGCAGTAGAGACCAAAACAAAACAGTGTCAACTAATGAAAATTCAGCAAGCTCAACAATCAGTTGTCAAGAACCACCAAAACTACCAAATTTCCTAAAAGCTGTAATAGAATTCCTCCAAGGATTAACAGGTGGATCAAAATAATAGAATAACTTCAGCCATGTAAAGAAAGATAACAATGCTAGGTCTAAACTAGAAGGGTAACAAATCCAAAAACAAGCCAAAAAAGCCTCTACTGGTCCAAAAAGCCAAGTCAACATAAAAGTGATCAAAGCTAGTATATTATCAACTAAGTCAGCATACTAGAAGTGAAAGTTTTGCCAAGCCAGTATGACAATGAACAAAGCTATAATCATCTATGATTATCCAAGTTCAATTCCAAACTACTAGAAGAAGCACTACAATATAGTAGATCTTGACAAACTTTCCAATACAGAACTGAAGATACCCAGTATTATAAAAAACAATAGATCAATAATTAGGTGGTGTTAAGCAAGTTTAAAAATTATTCTTCCTATCTAGTAAATCATACCCAAACAGGACTAGGTCATCACGATAGAGTCCAATCCAAGCAAAAACGACTAGCAACAGAGAGAGGCCAGGATTAAAAGTCCATCAAAAATCTATAGACCAAATCTCTAAACAAGACATTGCTACTAGAAACTACTAGCTATTGAGACTAAGGTAAAGATCAAATCCCAGTGAGCCACTATCATAACTTCAAACCCTTTAAATATTAAACCCCAGCTAGCTAGATCATTTTCTTATCATCTTCTTTGATGTCACATATATTCTCAACCAAATTGGTGTCTACTTGGACAACTAGCTCATCATCTATGTGGAAAACTAGATTTTGATCAACTAAATTTGAAAAGAAGATTATTTCTTTATCTCTCCTTGTCTCTCTCACTATTTCTTTATTTATATTGCCATGGAGATCCAGTGGGGGGGGGGGGGCTAAAATTTAAAAAGAAAACTCTTTCTTTATGTCTCCTTCTCTCGAGCTCTATCTTTGTTTATCTCTCCCTCCCTCTCTTTCTCTCTCTCTCTCTCTCTCTCTCTCTCTCTCTCTCTCTCTCTCTCTCTCTCTCTCTCTCTCTCTCTCTCTCTCTCTCTCTCTATCTATCTATCTCTATCTATTTTTGTCGCTAGGGGGTCTAGGGGGGGTGCAAGGTGACAACTTTTTAGCCCAGAAGTTTGGAAATAGATGCATCATTTGAAATAAATCTATATATAATTTTTTAAAAATTGATATGATATTTATCATGTTATGAGGGAATCTTATACACATTATATGAGGGGAGAGAGAGAGCAAGATAGGGAGAAAGAGTCTTAATAGAGACAAGGAGTGATAGAGATTTGATCCATACATTCCCCGAGTTGGAATCTCAGTAAGATTCTAGTCCAAAAACTCCATGCACTCATGTGGGTCCATGTTCAATCATCTCTACACGTCTCACCTCTCTTTGTCTCTACATGATTGAAATATGGTTCATCCACGTAACACGACAAGTTGTGTGGACCCTCCATGTGGCACACCTAGATTAGTGCCACGCAAAACATCAGCGTAACTCAACAAGTCATATGGACCCTCCACATGGCACAAAGCTCAGTGCCATGTAGGCCGACCACGTAACTCATCAAGTTATGTAGCCATACCATGTGGCAACAAGCTCGATGCCACATGGGTTTCCACATAACATATCATGTTATGGGCCATATTGCATGGTATTGAGCTCTCCGCCACGTGGAAATTCCACATAACTTGTGGAGTCTTTTGAAGAAACCATGTGGCATCGTTTTGAGGCTTGAAAGGCCACATATATTGAGGAGATACGCATCTCAAGTCACATTGTGAGTGTCACACTTATGGGGGACTTCAAAAAGTGGGTTCACTTGATCATGCATACACCCCACAACATTGTTAATCCATTAAATTTATCGATGATTACTAATGATATAGTATTGTTTTCCTTCTTATATAAAAATCTGAGGCCTTCTCTGTTTTAAAATGATTTCACAAGGCTGCTGAACCTCAAACTAGTTGTCTCCTCAAGAAACTATTGTGTTGAGAGTTTGAGTTATTGTGTTGATGGTGGTATTCATAATAAACACACTATTCCATATTTTTCTCAATAGACCAGTGTTGCTATATCTAAGTATCACACTCTTCCCAATGTTGCAATATGTATGTTTCAATTCATTCTGGGTTATCTTGTGTTCTTTTTATTGAAGCTCTATTTGTTCATAATTATCTTCCTACTACTTCTCCTTCTAGTCAGATACCCATTACAACATGGACTTGTGAAATACCTTCTATTTACAATTTGCGAACCTCTGGATGTATTGCTTATATTCATGTCCCCGAAGAAACACGAACAAAGCTGGAGGCTCTTGGTCTTAGAGTTATTTTTACTAGATATTATGACACTTCCAAAGGCTACAAATTATATGAACCTTATTACAAGAAAGTCATTGTGAATTGTGATGCTACTATTTAATGTACAACTTATGGAAGACTCACGGTGTCGTGCTGTGGCACGTATATAGTGGGAACCGGCATTAAATGATTTATCTTGCGACTTTTTGATGCATAAGTATACTTCATATAATACTCATATGCATAAATAAAAGATTTCTACCATACCTTAGTATTACCTTTGAAGTAATGTAAATGTATATTACTATTAGAAAGTACTGCAAGAGAAGTATCAATGATTGTGCCTCTTTTTGTCTGGGGGGAAAGCATTTGTATATTTCTTCTAATATCTCAGTTATACCCTACCGTATATAAATTATTTTATTATTTTCACATTTATTTAATAATATAACCCTTCAATAATGCATACCTTCTTGGATACATACAAGCGGGAAGGGCCCACTACAAGACTTTATGAAAAGGAAGATCCAAAGCTTCTTGGACCATCCCAATTTGAAAATACCAACCTAAGGGCATGGATAAAAGGCCAAAACCAAGTCAAGCTCTTTTAGTAGGCCAATTTTGCCTTTTGAAGCATTTCAATCCGAGTTACAGGTCAAAAGTTATAGGGAAAAGAGTGAAAAAGCCTCTCACAACTACACTACAAGAAGAGATGGTAAACATGTGAATCAAGTGAAAAGAGGTAATCTTGGTCTTTTTCTATAAAATAAGATATTTTGAAGATAAAATAGACAATCATGTGAATGTGACACCTCAAAGATGCCTTGAAGGACAAGACACACAAGTTGGGACCCCCTGCTGGAGCCACACAGAAGATGCCTAGGTGGGGCCCATATACATCATGCACCCACATGGAGACTCAACGACCAAAAATTATGAATTTCATGATATTTGGAGTCCTAATATTGCAATAAATATCCAAAGAACATTTGATTTGGGCTAACTCTTTAGCCTAATCAAGTGATTATGTAAAACATGGCTCCCTCACCTTTAAAAAGGGCAACCTTCTCTTCATTGATAAAATTTATGAGTGAGTGAGAATAGCTCGATTCCATTGTGACACACTTATAGTAGTGCCACAATTTCTCTTGAAGAAAGGCTGAAGTCTTGCCTCATCTTCTCTCTCCATTAAGGTGGTGGCGATTGCTCTCATGTAAGATATATATCTAGTCCAATACTTGTCTTTAACTCTATCTCTATCTCTCATTATCTATCTTTAATACCACCAACATACTTAGATCTATCTCTAATTCTATCTTACTCCTCTTTTGATCTCTCTTGTTGTGTCCTAATTGTTTCATTAGAAGGTATTCAAGCAGCAACCTTGTCAATGTAATGAGTACAACCTTCTTGCAGGAAACAATTATGAGCACAAGGTTAGTAACCATATCTTCATCTTCCACAAGCATCTCTCTCTCTCTTAAGATTCTCATTCTCTTCCACAAACTCTAGAATCTCCTTGCTACAGGTACTTCTCTCCCCGCAGTATCCTTATTGCCTAAGGGAAACAATAGGGCTTGGGAGAGAAACTCTCTTCTTCTTCTCCTTTCACTTCTTTCACACCTTTATCTTTGAACATACTAAGTATATCATTGATGAATAACCATAATCCACATAGAGGTAATTTCTTTCAATTCCATTCAGTGCAAATTGTTCGGGTAAACATTTGGATTAGTCGAAAGATTCACTTTCAGCAACGCATAGTGTTTCTATTTGGTCCTAAAAGGCTCAACGAAATACTTCTCTCACCAGATCCCATCATACTACCTATTATTGACTATGACTTCTCTTTTGATGTGAATGTTGTTATTTTATTATGAATCAAGAGGATTTATACTCACAACTAATCCCAATCGCTAGACAAAACATATACATTATAGTAAGCACAAATCTACAGTTCCAAAGAGCAATCCGCAGCTTATTTGGACAACAAAGATTAAATATCATTAACTCATTCATTAACCCTTTTATCCTACCCATGATACGATATGATCGTAATCTTGATGTTTTCATTTTTGTTTTGTTCTGACTATCTTTCATGAGTTCTCTCCATCACGTGTGTGTTTGTAAGGAAAAGTGAGCGGCTTCTTTGGCTACATTTCTTCTTTAGCTCTAGAAGCTATGTTATCTACATCTTAGCTCTTTCTCATAACCCTTGATCTTTCTCACAAACTCTCACAGCAAGAGGCCCGGTGCCTTCCTGGCAAGACCGGCTACTTTCTGACAACGGTCCATGGATGATGTTGATGATACTAAATATTTTCTTCAAGTATTTTTCATTATTTTAGATGATGAAAATATTTCTAAAGAGAATCTTTCCACTTCACAACCATCAATTGTGAATGTTAGTTATAATGATGGTGACTTTTTGTTAATCTATTTACTGATAGTAAGCATGGTTCCTGTCATTTTTATGATAAAGACATTGTTGATAACACTTTATCTAATTTTGAAGATCTTGTCACTTATAGTGAAGCTATCTCTTCTTCACAAAAGGCTGATTGGCAAGAGTATATGAAAGCATAGTATATTTTTTTTAATCTCTAACGGTAAATGGACACTGACTAAGTTGACTCCTAGTTGTACAACTATTAATAAGTGTAAGTGGCTGTATAATAAAAATTCAAAGTAGCTGGATGTTTGAAACATTCAAGGTACATTTAGTTCCCAGAGGTTAGTCTCAAGTCATTGGTGTTCATTATCAAGAGACCTTTTTACTAGTTTTTCACATTTCTAGTGTTTGGGTCTTATTAGCATTTGTTGTTCAGTTTGATTAATTAGAGACTCACCAAATGGATGGTGGACTATTTTTCTAAATGGTGATTTGAATGAGGATATTTATGTAGAGAAACTAAAAGGGTTTGTTATTCCAGGCAAGAAAGACCTAGTTGCTCAACTTCATAAGGAATCATACGCTCTCAAAGAAGCTTCACATGCATGGTATATAAAGTTCAACTATTTTCTCACCTCCCATAGATTTATCTCTTGCACTTTAGAAAGCAACTTATACATAAAATGCCAAAATGGTAGTTTTGTGACCCTTGCTCTTTATGTGGATGATACAATTCTTGTTTCTAGTGATTTGGGATTTCTTCAGCAAGTTAAGAAGTTAATATTTTTAGCATTTGATATGGTGAATTTTGGAGAGATTCACTTTTGTCTCGGTGTTCAGATTCAAAAGAACCACACAAAAGGTATTTTAATACTTTGATAGTTAAATTTGATTGCAGATACTATTCAAAAATTTCTTTGAAATCTACACATTTGGTCAATACTCCTAGTCTTGTGAGCTCTATAAAAAGAGGCTTTTGAAAGTGATAGTCAGCTTGTTACAAATCAAACTTATGCTAGCTTGATTGGATAGCTTCAATTTGTTGGCATGAACACTTGTCCTAATATTTTGTTTGTTGATAATTATCTTGGACAAAATCTTACTCATCCTTCTCTTAAGAAGAAATCCTTGGGAAGTGTATCCAAGCGTCACGTATAGTCATCTCCTTGTGAATTGACCTTAGGTTACAGAGTCACAAGGCCTTTTTTTGGGCCGAACTTGATTCTTAATTCGGTAACCACTTCTAAAAATATTTAAATCCTTCACAAACATAAAGGTACAAAAACAAAACAGTTGAGAATTTGGAGAGTCATGCTCATTGTGATGAAGCCATTCATCCATATGAGAGATGAAGTTGATTTTAGAAGATGAGCATATGTAAATGACAAGTCGATAGTGAAGGGTTAGATGCTTTGTACTAGTGTACCCAGGGTATATAAAGATCCTTGAACTCTTGCATTTTTCAACAACATAGACTTAATTGATATACATTTTCACTACATAATATAAGATCTATAATCCTTTATTGGGTGAAAAAAGCTTTTATATGTTTAACAAGATGCATAAGGGGGCTACAATCCTTGACTGGGTACAAGTAGTCCTCAATTGTGTGATTGTATTGATGATTTCTTTGCGTTGCTGCATCCATTGGTTTATATAGAGAGTGTGTTATATAGTATGAAATATTGTTAGTGAATGACATGACCAATCATAGATATTATTTCTTGCGTGTGTGTTTTGAAAATAATTGACATCATTTTAGTGAAGAAGTTGATTATTCTTTGTAGCATTTGAAAATAGATATGTCTTATTGTTTGCAAATTGAAGAGGATGTATAAATAATCATCATAATGATAATTTCATTAAGAAATTCATAGCATTTTTGTATTTATAATGTCGTGCAGAGAGTGCATTGCAATGTGTATGTTTGCTCACAACATATGTGATCGATATGTGGATTGATTAGAGTGCATTGCAAATATCATATTGTGCAGACTTGATTACTTTCTTAGTGATTAGTTTTTTAATATATATTGAAAAGAAGAAAAATGTTTTAAAAAGTGAAGATCTACTTCTTATGCCTTTAGTTTTAACTTGAAATCAATGGAGAAAAATGTCAGCAGAAGTGGTGCAAAGAAGCCAAAGAATAAAAAAGGCCCTTTCAAAGAGTGGGATTATTCTCACAACATATGCGATCGATATATGGAGTGGCAATGTAAATTTTGCTTCACAACAAAATCATGCGATGCACCACGTATTAAGGACCAGTTTTTGGGTAGTGTTAAAAGTAATTGTAGGAAATGTGAACATCCTCAGGCACCTGCAATTGCAAAGCGTTTGAGAGAAGACCTTGTCAAAAAGGATGGGAAGACACAACAAATGCATAGCTTTGTTATGGATACAAGTCAGGATCAATCAAATCCAAATATTAACGTTGTTCATCCTGCGGTGACACCAATTGACCTTGGGGAATAGCTTATGCAGGGAGAGGAAATATCAAGCAACCTTCCTTTTAAGCGTCGCAATGAAGGTGGACTTGGGCAAATGCGTCAAAAATCATTGCATCAAAGATTTTGGATGCAATCTCTAGAAGAAGCACATTTTGCACTTTCCAAGGTAATTTTCTTCATTGGAAGTGCACTAGTCATGGTAAACAACAGTCATTGGAAGGTCGCTAATTAAAAGAAAATCGATGAGTTTGGCTCAGGATTTCCAGCTCCTTGTTATCAAACGATACAAAATGTTCTCTTGGAAAAATATTACATCAAAGTCAAAGAGCGTGTTACCAAAATGATACTTGGGAATATTTCACTTTCAAGATGCACAATTGTGAGTAACGGTTGGTCAAATGTTCAAATAAGACCACTTATCAATGTAACGCTCGTTTGTCCAAGGGGAGAAATTTTCCTAAAGGCGATTGAAAATTTCAATGTAATTAAAAGTGGAAAATACATTTTTGAGGTCTTGATTAATGTAATTAAAGAAATTGGAGTTGAACATGTCATTCAAGTAGTCATGGACAATGCAAAGAACTGTAAAAATGCTAGCAAATTAATAAATAAGTGATTCCATACATTTTCACCAATGGTTGTAATACACACAGGTTAAACTTAATGTTGAAGGATTGATACACTAGTTAAGAAACCATGTGGTTCACCAAAATAATTGACAAAGCATGCCAAGTTGTGAAATTTATCTTGAAACGACAAAGAGTGCTCGATTTGTATAGAAAGCGCATGTCAATGATGTTGAAACTTCCTGGTGAAAATTGGTTTGGCATGCATTTTTATACATTGGAATCACTTCTCTGCAATAAAAACATTATGATTGAAACTTTCAATTGCATGACCTTTGACGAATGGCAGCTTGAGCAGAAAGAAAAGTGAAAGAGAAAATTACATGTCTATGTGGCTCTATAAACAAGGCTGCTTGGTGGAGGAGTGTAACGGATGCATACCATGTAATGATGCTCATTATGTTTACATCTCACAACCTTGATTAGAAGGCACCAAATATGGGCAAAGTCTTTAAGACATGGTGGTTAGTCCAACAGAGTCTTGAAAATCTTGAGGAGCTTAAATAGTCTGCAGTAGGGAAGGAGTGGCGACTACCATTGTTTGACAAACAACAAAGAATTTTGGCCAGGTATTTTCATGCAAGATGGAAGAGCACTCATAGTCCATTCCATAGTATGGCTCACATGTTGGATCCTTACTCGGGGGTTTCACCAATCAATACCCCCTATATAACGTGCGTTCGTGGGGTATTAAAAAAAACTCTCCGTTAACATGTATGAATGAATAAAATGACCCCTTATTTTAGATTTTTTTCTAAAATTGAATATAAAAATTCTTTATTTTAATGTATCTCTGTTAAATTGCCTAAAATTCTAGCATTTTAAAACCCCTCCTTTTGAACGCACATTATACATTAACATGATTACATAGCGCACCCCCCGAGTATTGGAATTTAGAACTGATGTCCAATACAGAGGTAGTCAGCGATTTCTATCACATGGTCAACACATTCTACTCCAATGTTCATGACCAAATTGATTGTATCAAAGAAATGAGTGCATCTAGATTAAAAGAAGATCCTTTTGCAAATGATTTTGTACATTCAATGGCAAAAGAGCACCCAGCAGGGAAGTGGTGGATGATGAATGGTGGAGAGCATTACTCGACCTTACGTCCCCTTGTAATGAAAGTACTAGTACAATGTGCGACAAACTCAAGTCTAGAGAGAAACTGGAGTATGTACAAGTATGTTCATAGCACTATTCACAATAGATTATTAGCAGACATAGCTGAAAAGTTAGTTTACATGTTTTGAAATGAAAAGATATTCCATCACATTGAAAGTGCTGGCTAAGAGGAGAAAATTTTAGTCTGGTTGTATAACTGTCAGAACAAAGACAAAGAAGAGTTCAATGTTGGTGTATCTCAATGCACTATATATAGACAAAATAGAAGAGAATCTGATAATATATATGGAAGTTGAATTACAACAAGACCCACATCACTCAAACTCATAACCAGATAACAACTACATAGACTCAATATATCTTGAGAGTAGAATGAATATTGTGTCAAAAAAATTTATGAAAGAGCTTGTAATCAATGTGTTTTGATCATACACAATGCTTCATAGTAGAAATTATACATAGTCTGTCGATCTCAATTGCTATGCTTAGAACCTGTATCTTTGTCACCAAATAGATTCCTAATTGTGCTAGGGGTATCTTGGCGGGCTTGCTTGAATTTATACTCATTTTCCATGCCAAACATATAATATATTCCTTGTTGAATATTTTTGTGAACAAATTGCACATCGGCTACTACTATTTTGCATTGAACAAATTAAACAAACGAGATGATAATAATGACCACATGTCAATGTATAGTAACCACTCCATCCATCAAAATTCTTGTAGTAAACTAGACTTCGGAAAGATGAAGAAGCATCCAAAGCAAACAAGGGGACCAACTCTGGAACCAATTGAACCACAAGACAAATGACTAAAGATAATTGATCCGATTGAAATACAAGACAATTGATCATTTAACTTAACTACAATATAATTGACTACCTAGAGACATATAGATTCAAATATACTTCAAATGACTCAATGAGGTGAACCACCCAAAAACTAGATAATAGACTTCAATACAAATAAAATACCTAGACAAAAAGACAAATATAGGGTACAAAAATATTCAAGCCGGGTAAAAAGAGGGTGCAAGCTTAACAAGCAATCCTTGGATAGGATTAGGGTATGTCTTTAAATAATTTTTGAAAAAGATCAAAACATATGATGTGTTTCTTCTCTCTTCTTGCTCTCTTAACTTCATCTAGTAGTGTACTTTTATCTGAATGGCCCCTTGTGGGATCTTGATCAAGGCGGTGAAATATTTCTTATAGGAAATAAACTTTCCTAGTTGCACTCCAAAAGTCTATCAGCATGTCGAATATAAATCCTAATGCATAAATATTCTTGTTTTTGTGTACGCATCTGTGCATCGTGGATCATATATTTTTGGCGCAATCCACAGTTTCTTTGCAATCTCTCCTTCCCCTCCTAATTTTGCCTCCAAAACTGCAAAGTCTGACAACTGTCCGCTTGGATGCAAATAATTATTTGACATGTTCTTGGTTGGCATTCTAAGAATCATGCCCCAATCAATGATGCAAATATGGGGTTTATTTGCACGAGTAAAGTCCAACATTATGTTGAATGGGTGCAGGTCATTGTGCACTATAGACAGGTGAGTAAGAAATCATAACGCCATCAATTAAAGAGTGTAAAATTTCTAGCATCTACTCAATCACTGCTTTGACCCATGAAGTCTCTATCTTTGGTAAGTGTATAATTGCTAGTGACAGTGACCTCCAACCATGTTGCAGCCTATGCATGTAGCGTTTGAACGCTCCGTGGGCAAATGGCAAGCGTCACATCATGTCCCCCTAGGTTCCCCCATTGTAGTATGGAGAGATTGTGATCCAAGGAGCTTCGGTGGTAAAGAAAATGCATCTTACAATGGAGGGGTGAAGTGTTTGCATTCCTTGCTCTATTTGAAAGCTATTTTTGCCTCACTTCCTCTCTTGTAGAATTTTTCCACATATGTAATGTGCTCTGGAAAGAAAGAGATGCCTTTAATGGTGTATAATGTGAACACACCAAAAGAGCGTGTTCCATCCCTTGTACCTTCTACCTGGGCCTCCCGGGGAATGCCAATCAAATGACTGTAGTTGGCATTCAATGTCATGTGCATGATTGTGTCAATGCTGCTAGCATTTGATCGGCCACCTAGAGCTGCTTGCGCATCTTGGGCCATCTTCAATCTTTGGGGAAGGAATCTTGGTCTTGAGCTTTCACCCCCTTCATCTTGATCTTCTGCTCCTCCCATAATTTTTTCCAAAGCTCTAATTTTCCCATATTCCAGGTGGGAGATATATCTTCCTTTAAGTCTATGCAATAGACTTTCATATTGCCCAACGTTGTCCTAACCTTGTGGTGGGGGTCAAATTCTCAAATCCCTGTTGGAATAAGCAAGTCATGTTGTCCTTCACCTTGTAGCATATGCTCTGTGTTCTCCCATATAGCATTAGAGTGAGGTCTTTAATGAAGACGTCACTTTCACTAATTAGGCTGCTGTATGCAACTATTTTCACATGATGACATTGCCAAAATATATTCTTTTTGAATGGCACGTATAATACTTTTCTTTTGATCTGGCATCATTTTTGCACTAGATGATAACACAAATTGAGAAATGTGGTTAGTGAAGCTGTTGTGCAACAAGCTTGTGATGAGGCAGGGATCAACACCAAAGCCTATCTGTTTCTTTGACTCCTAAAGGGTGCCTCTAAGAGAGTGGCATTGTGGAAAACCTATTTCCCATTCTGCACAAGGTCAACCTTGAAAAGAATTCCACAAACGAAGATGTGTTCTCCCGCATTTGGGCATACATACACATTGAGGAAACAATGCAAACTTTGCTTTATGCTTCATGCACAACAAAGGCAAGGGGAAAAGGTAAGAAACACTCCATAAGACCTTCAGAGAAAGGTTTTATTTCCTTACACAATGAAGAATAACATTTTTGTGGACCTTAGGAGGCTTTTACAAGCCATTCTTAGATTTTATGAGCTACCAGAAGAAGGACACACTAAACTTCTTTCTTCTGGCTGTGTTCTTATCATAGACTTTGAAGTATGAGGTCTTGCCACTATTTATTTTGTAGTGCTTGCCACAAAGGTCACTTTTGTGCTAAAACTTGATGAGTGTCAAATAGTGAAAGGCACAAGGTTAGAGAGGCTTAGTGTCACTCTAGTGATTGAGACCCTTTTGCAGACCAAGCTAAGGGATCAGTCGAGCCATCTCCCACCCCATCTTTTAGTGTGCAATCAGAGAAATAAATTTGGTGGTTGGGTGCTATTGAGGTGCCCAAAGCGACCAATGGAGTACTTTCATGGATTTTTTAGAGAACTCCATGGATCATAGAAGATATAAACTCCCAAATTGTAGGTGAGAAGTTGGAGGTAGAGGGTTTTGGTAGCTATGATGTGAAGTGGCACTTAGGTGGGGACTTGAAGACCATAAAGTGTTTGCTTTGCTACAAACAAGGGGCTTCTTCTCTAATGCCATGTCCATTTTGCACTCAAGAGTACAAACGTAGCGGAAAAAAATCACACAAGCACTCTACAAAGGCTGGTTCAATGCTTTCATGGCAAGGGGATGTAGAACAAGGGGTTGGAGTGTTGTGATGTCGCAGATGAAGGAAAAGAATGGGAAGCATCTATTTTGAGATGTCCCATGCTCAATGCCCCAGACTGTGCACAAAAGGACTAGGCTTAGAATCCAAGCTTTCCATTTCCTTTAATGAATGTACATTTTTGTACATTACACGAATTCATGCACATTTTTGATAGGCTATTGAAGCTCCACATTGACTATGCTTTCATAATGAAGCCATTGGAAAAGTCTTAGGAAGCAATCAAAAGGGCGATGGCACTTTTGAATTCCATTGGCTGTCATGGTGGAAATGTGTTTATCATTGCTGCAAAGAACACAGGGGAGGCCCATGAAATTGCCCAAAAAGTGATAATGAGTGGACAAAAAGGCACACACTTTTTGAAGAAAGTAACCCAAGGAAAGCTAGGTCAATATGATGCTCAAAACATCTCCAACTAGCAGGCAGGTACCTTTGGGAGCTTTGTAAGGAGTTACACAAAGCTACTACTGACAATTATTCAAATGGTGAGCTTGCAAACAAGCAAAAGCAAGTTTGGGTACATTTTGATAAAATGGTCAAGCTTATGGGCCTTAAGAGCACAAAAAAAGAACAACACCAATCATTTTAAGAAGCCCTAGTGGATTTTACCAAGGTCTTCACCCTTTGTTGGGGTGAAAATAACATCACACATTACGTGGTAAGCCATGTTACGTGGTGAACTTATTACAAGGGATTGTTTTTATTAAATAATGTGGATCATTTACTCATGTGAACACCATATATTGTTTGCACATGGTGCATTTTTTAATGCAGAAATATGGTTCGGTTGAGATTTTTAGCACTCAAGGCATGGAGAAGTCACATTATCAAGCAAGGGGGGTGTACTAAAAAAAAACTTGACATGGTGGTGGAATGGTACAATCCAATTATTTGGAGGAGATGTTCAGCTGGTTTTTTCTCACAACATTTGCTCGTAAGCTCAAAATGGAGAGTGCCCGACAATCCAAGATTGCTAGGGAAGTGCGGAAATGGAGTCCTTAAGAGCACAGCAACAAGTGGCAAATGTTGCAAGGCCCCGCCAAGCATGTTGCATGGCACCAATGCAGAGTGCAACAAGGGTCTGAATGGATTCTATGCAAGTGACTACACGTGAACGCAGGGTCTAACTCTTGACATGTTCTTAAAAAAAAGTTTGGTGCATCCATTTAAAAAAAATAGTTTTTTTTCAAAATTAGTGTGAACAAGGCCCTTTTAAAGGGGGCCCTTATAAATATTGCATGCTCTCATAAATCACTCATTTCTTAATCTTAGGTGAGCTCTTACCATACCCAATAGCGTGCAACAAACAAATCACAAAAGAGAATCCGCCTGCCAACTGAAACACCCTCCAAAGATGTGAGAAGTCGGCATGGATTAAAGGCACAAGAAAACGGCCATGAACACCTGGCTATTCCAAGAAATATTCTAGCAGTCGGCATGGTAGTCGGGCCAGGAGACATCAAGGGCATAAGAGACTTCACGTGCTCAAGAACAAATGCCTCGAGGTAGAGTGAAGCAACGCACCCAGCGTTGGCGAGAAGAGCAGGCCCAACAAACACCAAAGTCTGATATGTACGACCCGCAATGCCATAATTCACAAGTAGGACCTCAGGTGGTCCATACAGATACAGAATCAAAGACAAAGCCACCATGTCAGCAAGCTGATATACAGTGCACACACCGGGTGGCCGTTGGCTGAAAGACATACTATGGAAGCTAGTGCCAAATGTTGTGCATACAAGGGATCTATGCACTATGAACACAAGATGGACAACTTGAACAATGGTGCAAAAACACAAGACCTTTCTCAGAGCTTTCAACAACCATGTCATAAAATTGCCTTGGGGAGTGAATTCATTATGTACAATGGCAACATTGCCAGGGGGGAGTAGCTAATGTGCAAGGGAAGACTGAAGTCCAAAGCCCGTCCTCTTGCCACCCATCCTTGATGAAAACTCATCAACCTCCGGGACGTCCTATCATAAACCAGTCAAGGTTAAAAAAAAAGACAATGAAGGGTAAAAATTATGATAGAGTTTACCTCCTGCTCTCCATCCTCGTTCCTGTTTCCATTTCCACCCAAGTCGATGCTCCCTTGCATATCACCTAAGTCGATCCATTTCCACCCAAGTCGATGCTCCCTTGCATATCACCTACGTCATCATAGGGGTGTTACATAGTGGAGTAGGCATCCTAGAATTCTCAACCTTGGCTTGCGTGGCCTGGAATTATTCCTCATCCACATGCAATTGCTTTGCTGCCAAGACCTTTGCACAAACAAGTTCAATAGTATCGGTAACAGAGTCCCCAAGTGGAAAGAGCTTGCTTTAAGGGCATCTGGTGCACTATCTAACGAAGAACTTTTTCTGGTGCATAGCACGCTCAAGCATTCATGCATGTGCAGACAAAATGCTTTCTCTAAGCCATGCATAGACACATACTCCTCTACATCCACTACCACTAAGGAGAAGCGGCTGATTTCTACCTCTCAGATAGCCTCATCCTTCAATGGTAGTGGCACTTGAGTGTCACTAGGGCCAGCCACAACGATGGATTCTCAACCACTCCTCAAGCCCCATGGGATACTAAAGCCGAAGTGTTTGTCCTTTCACTGCAAGGTTCATGGGGACAACCTCCTCCTCCTCCTTGGTGTCCTATAAAGGACCCAACCTGAAGGTGTGGTAGTTGGAGTTCCTCCGAATTAGGTTCCTCTCTCACAAAGAAGATGAATGTTGCCAATTGAAAAAGGTACTCCACCCCAAACTTGCGCTTCTTGAGTGCTGATACCCCTAGGGCTTGCTCATCCAACAAATAGCATGCATCTTGGAGCCATCTCAACCACTTGGTGAATGGGCGATCACCTTTGTGTATGTATAGAAAAATATTGCAAGGCACCCAGATCCATGCATGTGGGGAGATAGATACATAATATTTTATGACGTGCTCCTCCATGAACGTTGAAATCTCGACCAATGCATCGATGTAAAGGGAAACTATGGCATCAAGGTCGGGGAGACGAGTAAAGAAGGTGCGGAGGTCCAACTCCCCTTTGTAGTTGGTGTCCTCGACGAAGAGGATGAAACGTGACAAAGAGGTGGATGTGGGTGCAGATGCAGAGGCTGTGGAGGCATCCATGTCTAGCCTGGGATGTAGATAGAGAGTGGAGGAGCTCAAGTCTTGTGAAAGGAAAAGTGTGAATGCAGCCCCCTTTTATAATTTTCCCTTTTTTAAAGAAGGCACTTTTCCCAATTTTTTTAAAAAGGCACTTTCACAAAAAAATGAACTTTCATTTCAAAGTGAAAAATTATATTAAAAGTCATAAGTTGTCGAATCAAATCATGTTGATTATACCGGGGATTGTTTCCAAAATTGCAAGAGTTACAAAGCTGTAAGAGCGATAGCATAGTTCCATCCATGCCCCAATCCTCCTCGACCCCAGTCCTCCTCGACCCTCAATTTGTCTTCCATTCTCTTCCCAATTTGTGGACGTGCATTACAATAATTAACCATTCATTACAATAAGTAGCCAATGACAATGATCGCCAAACTATGATGTAATGAAAATGTGGTGGAAGGATTCTCACCTTGTGACCTTTCAAATAAAATTGTGCTTGTTGAAGGGCCTCAAAACCCATAATAGCCAAATGTTCTTGCACATTAGTGAGAGTCCAATGTTTGTTCACTTGGACAGCCTCCAAAGCATCATCGGACATCCTCAATGCAATGTCAAATCTTGTAATAGCACCGTCTACACTCTGTAAGCGAGTCCACACTCTAAGCTTGCACATCCAACAATCATAGCGAAATTGTATGTACAAGGAGGTGAGGGATTTTAAATAGAGCATCAGAATACCTGAAGCTCCAACCTTACAACAGTACCTATCCCCATTGTGCATGCCCTCCACAAAACCCTAGTCCTCTTCTAAAAGCCTTACTAATTCCTCATAATGCACATCTTTACATACAAGCATTGTGGTAGTCTCCACAACTCCAAACTCCTTTAAAATGTGCACAAAACAATGAATAGGCAAACACCAACTCAAGCCCACAAACCTAGAATCTTTAGAGTATTTCAAAGAGTTTTCGACATCTATTATCATCTTTTTCTTGAAAGATGCTACCGACCACAAATCTGGTTGCGGCCACTCCATACTTAATAGGGAAGATACTTTGATGGTTTCAAGCTTTCCAAACTCTAGTGTAGAAGTAGGCACAATATAAGAGTGAGAATAGAAGAAAATCCTTCTTTGAACCAGTTTGGTTGGGCAAAGATGTGTGAAAATTGTTGCTCCAATATCCTCATGTATAGCATTGAATGTGCCGGAGAGACTATGTAGTGGCTACTCTCCACCAATGTGGATGGAAATATGACTATAAATGCATGGCAAACCTTAAGTATGAATCCACAAAAACATAACACTATGATTTCACACCTACCTTTGTATTCTCAAAACATGTACTTACAATGTTTTTGAAATCGAGGTGGTTGAACTGCAATAGCATGCTTGACATTGAGAAAACATGTTGCACAATGGCTACGGTCCCCTTGTCTTTGCGGTTCTTGAATACAAGGAGTTTTCCTTTCCAATGATGATCCAAGTTTCCATGATTTTGCACACGGTGAGGGCCAATAGAAGATGGTTGCATGTATACCCAAGCACCTTTGGTGAACTCTTGTGGCAGCCACTCATCATCTATACATCTTGTGTTGTGGCATGCAAGTGTTGTGACCTCATCCTTTGGCCGCCTTTGTGGAGTAGAGTTGGCCATTGAGCAAAGACAATTAGGAGGAGGAGCACAACCTTGCTTGTTGCTACAATGTCGGTGGGAGTAAGTGATAGGAGAAGGTGGATAACCCTTGCTTGGTCTGGCAATGGGAGGAAAAGATGAATAACCCTTGCTTGGTGTAGCAATGGGAGGAGAAGGTGGATAAGCCTAGCTTGGTGTGGCAATGGGAGGCGGTAGGGAAGGAGAGAGGAGCTTTCTTGATGTAGCAATGGAGATAGTGTAGAGAGAGAGTGTTGGAGTAGAGGGTGATTGTGATGCTTGCAACCATAGAGGGATTGGAAAAGGGGTTGTAGAGAGACAAAATCACTTTTTGCCTGAGGACTAGTTTTGGGGGGCTTTGGATAGTAAAAATAGATGTTTCAAAAGTTTTTGGAAAAAATTAATTTTAGGGTTTTTGGTACATTTTGACGGTCAAAAAATGCTTTTTTGACCATAAAGTAGGTTTAGGGAGGTTTTAAGAAGATAAGCTTTGAGTTTTAAAAGTTTTGAAAATTTTCTAAATTTTGGGGATTTCCAAGAACCGGATCCAAGAGGAGGGAAGTTGGAGGTTCCATATGGCCCACCACACCCCCCCCCCCCCCCTCCCCTCCCCACCTTCTCACTAGGTAAGAGGCCATTATGAAGTGTAAGACTACTTTGTCCCCCTACTTTTTTGAGGGCATAGAGTGTGTCCACCACCCTCTTCTCATTGGCTGGCCTCTAATTAACTTTAATCCCAAAGGGCCCCTAGAGGGTTCATATTTTTCCTAATGCAAAGCTCCACCAATTGTCTAAGCCAAGCTCCATTGAAAGAAAAAGAGAAGAAATTTTAACCATTTGTCTAAGATAAGCTCCATTAAAACATGAAAACCCCATGATGATTTTATTCCACATGGGGTTTTGGTTCCAAGCTCCACCAGTTATCCAAGCTAGGCTCCATTGAATCATAGAGTAGCTAAGATCCACCACTCATCCAAGCTAGGATCATCACTTATCCAAGCTAGGCTCTATTGAAACATGAAAAAACCAGTTATATGTTTTACATGGGAAATTTTGTGGTAAGGTCCACCACTTGTCCAAGCTAGGATATATTGAAACATGGAAAATCCATTTATATGTTTAAATGTGGACTTTTGTTTAAAGATCCACCTTTTGTCTAAGCTAATCTCTATGGAAACATGGGGTGAAGAAAATATCCACCACTTGTCCAACCTAAGCGTCATAGATAGTAGTTTGTTTAGTTAAAGATCCAACACTTGTCTAACCTCTAGAGAGAGGTGGAAGGAAAGCTAGTTACCTAAGCTAGGAATAGGTATTTTTGGTCTCAAGTTGGATCAATTGATACATGGAGAGAAGCAATCTCCACCAATTGTCCAAGCTAGGCTCCATTAAACCATGAAAAACCCCAGCTATTTTCAGCATCAAGGATTTTGTTTTTGACAACTTAGTTCCATTGGAACTTGGGGAGAAGCAAATCTCCACTACTTGTCTAAGACAAGATCCATTGACTCAGAATGGAGAGAATCAAGTTTAAAAATTTGTCCAACATAAGCTCCATTAAAACATGAAAACCCCATGATGGTTTTATTCCACATCGGATTTTGGTTCCAAGCTCCACCAGTGGTCCAAGCTAGGCTTCATCAGAGCATTGAGAGTAGCTAAAATCCACCATTCATCCAAGCTAGGATCCATTGAAATAATGAAAACAAAAAGCTCTACCACTTCTCAAAGTTCAGCTCTATTGAAACATTGAAAAACCATATAAATATTGTAAATGGAGAGTTTTGTTTCAAGTTCCACCACTTGCCCAAAATAGGCTCTATTGAAACAACCCTAAACCAAATATATGTTGTACATGAGGAGTTTTGTGTCAAGGTCCACCACTTGTCCCAGCTAGGATCTATTGAATCAACCCTAAACTAGATATATGTTGTACATGGGGAGTTTTGTTTAAACATCCACCACTTGTCTAAGATAAGCTCTATTGAAACATGGTGTGAAGAAAAGCTCCACCACATGTCCAACCTAAGATTCATAGATAGTAGTTCATTTAGTTCAAAGATCTAACACTTGCGTAGCCTCTAGAGAGAGGTGGAAGGAAAGCTAGCTATCTAATCTAGGAATGGAGATTTTTGGTCTCAAGAATCATAGAGACATGAAAAGAAAAAAAGTTTCACCACTTGTCCAAGATTGGATCAATTAAAACATTAGGAAGAGAATGGAGTCTAGGAGGGCCCGTGTATTTGGCAGTTTAAGGATGTCAAACCTTTAGTATCAAGAAAGTAATCAAAGGAGAGCTTTTGAATTCATACAAACAAAATGGCTAGTTTATTTGAATTCAAAGTTTCCCCCCAAATTGGAATTTAAAATGTAGCGGGTGAAACTATATCATGAAGCATATGTATGGAAAGAGCTCTATGCATAGATTGCAGATCTATGATCTCCGCTCAAATCTAAGATCATATGTGAGAGTTATGGAAGGCTGAAAATCATAAAATTGTCCACCTCCTTTTTGGGGTGAAAAGTGCGTCCTTTGACCATTCTTACACATCTCTTACACACCCACCATTCTTGCACACATGGCACACCTATTTGTCAAAATGTTAATCACCTCCATAAGCAAATAAAGAGGCCCTCCTATACCCCATCCTCTTCCTAATGCATGGACAGAAGGAATCTCCACCAGTTGTCCAAACTGGGGTCTTTTTCAAGGTCCACCACTTGTCCAAGCTAGCCCAATTTCAAGTGAATCATGGAAGCATCTAAGGACCACCACTTGTCATGGCTAGTCTCCATTGAGACATGGAGAGAAGAAAGATGCACCATTGTTTCAAGCTAAGCTCCATTGAAACATGAAAACCCATATATATGTTATACAAGGGCAATTTTGTTTCAAGGTCCACCACTTGTCCTAGCTAGGCACTATTGGACTTCGGAAACTAGGAGCTGGGAAAAGTGATGAAATGCACCACCTGTCCAGGATAACCCTATTGACAAGGGATAGAAGCAAGTTCCATCATGTGTCCAAGATAGGATCCATTAGGACATTGAAAACCACTTTTCCAAGCCAGGCTCCCTTGAAACATGGGTAGAAGTAGAGGTCCACCATTTGTCCAAGCTACGAAAAAACTTTGAACAATATTTCTTCTCACCAATTGGGAACTCATGGTGTATTTTACATGAGAAATTTTGTTACAAGGCCCACTACTACTTGTCAAAGCTTTCTTCAAGCTACGATATTGTTTCTCATCATTGAGAAAACCCATGATACGTTGTATAAGGCCTGCCACCACTTGTCCAAACTAACTCTATTGAAACATGGTATAGAATAAAGCTCCACCATGTGTCCAAGCTAGGCAACATTGAAGCATGGGAAACCACTTATCTAATCTAGGATCCCTTGAAACATTAGCATAATAAAAACTCCACCACTAGGGACAACCATAAATGATATTGTTTTTCACCAATTGGGAAACCCTTGATGTGTTTGTACATGGAGAATTTTATTACAAGGCCCACCACTTGTCCAAGCTACCTCCAAGCTACAATAATATTTCTCACCATTCTGAAAATCCATGGTATGTTGTACATGGGGGGTTTTGTTCCAAGATCCACCACTTGTCCAATCTAGTTCTATGAAAATATAAGGTAGAAGAAAGCTCCACCATGTATCCAAGCTAGGCTCCATTGGAAGGTTGAAAACCACTTGTCCAATCGAGGCTACCTTGAAACATGGAGGGAGTTTCAAGGTGTACCAAATTTATAAACTAGGCATGAGAAAATACAAGAAGATCCACCATTTGTGTAAACTATTCTCTTTAGTAGCAAGCTCCACCATGTGTCCAAGCTAGACTACATTCATACATGGAAAGTCACTTGTCAAAACTAGGCTCCCTTTAAATATGGAGAGAAACAAATCTCCACCACTTATCTAGGCTAGGGATAAATTTTTCAACCTGTAAGTTTATATCTTGAAAATTATTGATTCTTACAATTTGGAGAACCCATAATATGTTGTACATGAATAATTTTTTAACAAGGCCCATATCATTTCCAAGCTTCCCCCAAGATACATTATTTATTTTTCACAATTTGAAAGTCCCATGATGTGTTGTACATGGGAGCTTTAGCTCCAAGCTCCACCAATTGTCCAAGCTAATGCTATTGACATGCTCCACCATCTGCCCAAGCAAGGATCCATTAGAACACAGTAAACCATTAGTCCAAGCTAGGCTTCCTCAAAGCATGATCATAAGAAAATATCTGCCACTTGTCCAAGATAATAGAAACCATGAACAATATTGCTTCCCACCAATTGAAAAATCAGGGTGTGTTTTACATGGAAACTTTTGTTACAAGGTCCACTACTTGTCCAAGCTATCTCCAAGCTACGATATTGTTTCTCACAATTTGAAAACCCATGATATGTTGTCCATGGAGCAAGGTTCACCACTTGTCCAAGATAATTCTATTGAAACATGGGGATAGAAGCAATCTTCACCATATGTTCAATTTAGGCTTCATTGAAACATAGGAAACCACTTGTCTAAGCTAAAATCCCTTTCAACATGAGCATACGAAAAACCCTACCACTTGTCCAAGCTTTAGACAACCATAATTGATATTGTTTCTCACCAATTCCTGAACCCTTATGTGTTTGTACATGGAGAATTTTGTTTACAAGGCCCACCACTTTTTTGAGCTACCTCCAACAATATTATTTCTCACCATTTAGAAAATCGTTAATATATTGTACATGGGGGATTTTTCTTCAAGCTCCAACACTTGTCCAAGATACTTACATTGAAACATAAGGTAGAAGCAAGCTCCACCATGTGTCAAAGATAGGATCAATTGAAACTTCAAGAACCACTTATCCAATTGAGGCTCACTTGAAACATAGAGGGAATCAAAGTTTCATCGCTTCTCCAAGACAGGCTACATAAATAATGTGTAGCTAGATCCAAAGGGCCACCACTTCTCCAACCTTTAGAGATGCAAGGTGTACCAAATGCATGCACTAGGCATGAAAGAATACTAGAAGATCATTTGTGTAGCATATTATCTTTAGTAGCAAGCTCCACCACGTGTCCAAGATGGGCTCTATTCGCACATGGAAATCCACTTGTTCAAGCTAGGCTCCCTTTAACATGGAGAAAAACAAAGCTCCACCACTTCTCCAAGCTAGGGATGACATGTTTAACCTTTAAGATTATATATTAAACAATATTGTTTCTTATCAATTGGAAAACCCATAATATGTTGCACTTGAATAATTTTTTAACAAGAATTATCTCCTGTCCAAGTTGCTTCCAAGATACACTATTGTTTTTTGCAATTTAAATGTCCACATGATATGTTGTACCTGGGGGCTTTAGTTCCAAGATCCACCATTTGTCCAAGCTAACTCTATTGACAAGGGATAGCAGCAAGCTCCACCATGTGTCCAAGCTAGGCTCCATTAGGACATGGGAAACCACTTGTCCAAGATAGGTTCCCTTGAAACATGGGTAGAAGAAGAAATCAACCACTTGTCCAAGCTACAGATAACCATGATAAATATTCCTTCTCACCAATTGGAAATCATGGTGTATTTTACATGAAATTTTTTTCTACAAGGCTTGCTCCTTGTCCAAGCTACAATATTGTTTCTCATCATTGAAAAAACCCATGATATGTTGTACATGGAGAGTTCAACTCCAAGCTCCACCACTTGTCCAAGCTAACTCTATTGAAACATGGTATAGAAGAAAGCTCCACCATGTGTCCAAGATAGGCACCATTGCAACATGGGAAACCACTTGTCCAAGCTAGCTCTATTGAAACATGGGTAGAAGAAAGCTCCACCATGTGTCCAAGATAGGCACCATTGCAACATGGGAAACCACTTGTCTAAGCTAGAACTCCACCACTTGCTGAAGCTAGCGACAACCATGAATGATATTATTTCTCACCAATTGGGAAACCTTTGATGTGCTTGTACATGGAGAATTTTGTTAGGAGGTCCACCACTTGTCCAAGCTATCTCCAAGCTACAATATTATTTCTCACCACTTGGAAAATCCATTGTATGTTGTACATGGGGGGTTTTAGTTCTAAGATCCACCATTTGTCCAAGGTACAACATTATTTCTCGCCAGTTGTAAAATCCATTGTATGTTGTACATGGGGGGTTCTAGTTCCAAGATCCACCACTTGTCCAAGCTAGATCTATTGAGATATAAGGTAGAAGCAAGCTCTACCAAGTGTACAAGCTAGGCTCCATTGGAACTTGGAAAACCACTTGTCCAATCAAGTCTACCTTGAAACATGGAGGGAGGCAAACATTCACCACTTGTACAAGCTAGGCTACATAAATAATGTGTGGTTAAATCCAAAGGACCACCACTTGTCAAACCTTTAGAGATGCAAGGTGTACCATATGTATAAACTAGGCATGAGAAAATACCACACCAAAATATCCACCATTTGTGTAGCCTATTTTCTTTAGTAGCAAGCTCCACCATGTGTCCAATCTAGTCTCCCTTTAAACATGGAGAGAAACAAAGCTCCACCACTTATCTAAGTTAGGGATGACATGTTCAACCTGTAAGTTTATATCTTGAATAATATTGTTTCTTACCAATTGGACAACCCATAATATGTTGTACTTTAATAATTTTTTTACAAGGCCCATATCGTGTCCAAGCTACCCCCAAGTTACATTATTTATTTTTCAAAATTTAAAAGTCTCATGATGTGTTGTACATGCGGGATCTAGTTCCAAGCTCCACCACTTGTCCAAGCTAAATCTATTGACATGTGATAGAAGCAAGCTCCACCCTATGTGCATGCAAGGATCCATTAGAACATGGAAAACCATTAGTTCAAGCTAGGCTCCCTTTAAGCATGATTAGAAGCAAATATCCACCACTTTTCCAAGCTAATAACAACATTGAACAATATTGGTTCCCACCAATTGCAAAATTATGGTCTGTTTTACATGGAAACTTTTGTTACAAGGTCCACTACTTGTCCAAGCTACCTCTAAGCTATGATATTGTTTCTCACCATTTGAAAAACCCATTATTTGCTATACATGGAGAGTTTTTCTCCGAGGTCCACCACTTGTCCAAGATAACTCTATTGAGACATGGTGATAGAATCAAGATCCACCTTGTGTCCAAGTTAGGCTCCATTGAAACATAGGAAACCACTTGTCTAAGCTAGAATCTATTGCAGCATGATCATAAGAAAAACCCTTTTACTTGTCCAGACAACCATGAATGATATTGTTTTTCACCAATTGGAAAACTTTTGATGTGTTTGCAACCAGTAATAATGATATTGTTTTTGACCAATTGGAAAACCCTTGAGGTGTTTGTACATGGAGAATTTCAAATCCCACCACTTGTCCAAGCATTCTGCAAGCTACAATATTGTTTTTCACTATTTTGGAAAATCCATAATATGTTATACACGGTGGGGTTTTCTCCAAGCTCCACTACTTGTCCGAGTTAGTTATATCTAACAAAGGGTAGAAGCAAGCTCTACCATGTGTCCAAGCTAGGCTCCATTGGAACTTGGAAAACCACTTGTCCAGTCAAGGCTCCCTTGAAACATGGAAGGAAACAAAGGTTCACCACTTGTGCAAGATAGGCTACATAAACAATGTGTGGTTAAATCCAAAGGGCCGCCACTTTTCCAACCTTTAGGGATGCAAGGTGTACTGCATGTATAAACTAGGCCCACTACTTGTCCAAACGAGGTCCACCACTTGTCCAAACTAAATCTAATGAAACATGGGATAGAAGCAAGCTCCACCATGTGTTCAAGCTAGGCTCCACCATGTGTCCAAGCTAGGCTCCATTAGAGCATGTAAAATCACCTATCTAAGCTAGGTCCCCCACAGTCCAAGCTAGGCTCATTTAAAACATATATTGTACATCATATGTTGTACTTGTCCAACCTATATCTCATTGCATTGTGTACAAGGTCCACCACTTGTCCAACCTTCAAGTCAAAATTGTCCTGCTTGAATTCAAATTTTCCCCCTTTATTTCAAAAATCTCCGCCCAATTTTAAATTTTACCCCGCTGAAATTTATTCTTTTGATTATTCCACCTTAATTCAAAATTTCCCACCTAGATTTGAATTGTGCTTAATGCAACTATCCCACCTACATTCAAAATATCTAGAAGCTAGTTTTGTTCAATGTAACTATTCCTCCTAAATTTAAAGTAACTCACCTCAAATCACCACTTGTCCAACCTATACACAAAGAAGGACTGAATATACAAGGTGTTGTTTTGAGGTCCTTATAATATACTTGCCTCAAGGTCCAGCATTTGTCCAGCCTACATAAGAGCCACTACTTGCACAAGCTATATCCCAGAGAGAAACGCCAACGTCTTTAGCTTAGATTGTCAAAGAGGCAGAAACTTCTAGTGTATATATTCATTCAAAAAAGTGAATCATTTCTTTATATCCCAGTAGAATTCCATTTTTGTTTACATGTATTATTCTTTGTTTTCTCACATTTCAACCATTTTTGTCCAATAGGCATAGATGTAGACTACACTACTTTTGTTGAGAAGCAAAAGTTACAATCAGATTTACATGCAAATTAGAGGAAAAGAAACTCAACAAAGATCCACAACTTTAGTGCAAGAAACAACCTTAACAGACCAAACAAGTAAGTCATTTATTCAAGTTTACAAGTATTTCAATGTTTTAATTATCTCTGCTTATGCATGTATGCTTTTTGTGCATCTTATCATGTATCTACATTATGCAAGCATGAATTTGAGAATGATATAACATAGATACATACATACACAAGCATAAATTACATCATATGTGCATGTTTATCAAGGGGGTTCTTGTATTAGGATCCATCACTTCGTCTGTCACTTATCAAGCCTTGCTTTGGAAAACTTAAAGTAGTTCACCTACTTTACCATTGGCCATTAGATCTAGGTCCACCACTTGTCCAAGATATTCTCTAGATATCCAGCACTTGGTTTATCACTTGTAGAACCCTTTATTTGAGAAGGAAGGTCCTACAGTAGTTCACATTGGACATTAGTCATTATAACTAGGTCCACCACTTGTCCAAGCTAAGCTCTAATATAGTAGTCCAAATTGTAGTAGTCCACCTAACCTTGGAGATTGGCCATTTGAACTAGGTCCACCACTTGTCCATCCTATGGTCTAAAAAATCAAGGATATTTTGGTCACAATATAAAACACTTGCTCTAATACATCAAGCGGTTTTTGGTCTCAAGATTCAAAACTTGAAACACCACTTGTCCAACCTTGCATTGGTAAGCAAGGTCGTACAATAGTTCACCTTGGACATTGGTCCTTACACCTAGGTCCACCATTTTTCCAAGCTATGCTTTAATACATCAGGGGTTTTTGGTTCCAAGACTTATGCCTTCTCCAACCTTGCTTCCACTGAAAGCCTCAAGGGCTACTTGGACATTGACACATGGGTCCTATAGTAGTTTATTGGTGGCAATGGGCATTAAAAATAGGTTCAACACTTGTGCTATTATGCTCTAATATAGCAAGGGGATTCTCTTTTCTGTAAGCACAAGCTCATTCATCACTTGTTCAATATTGACTCCATTAAAATAGCAAGGGCTATCACTTCTTAAAATAAGGTATTTAGCATTGATACAAGGTTGCTAGCTTTCAATCCATTGTTGCACCATGGGTTATTATCTCAAAGTCCACCACTTGTTCAACCTATGCAAATATTGTGCATGTTGTGGCATGGGGGATTAGTGGGTATAAGCATGTTAATGTGTCACTGAATATGTTGTCCCGGACAATGCTAGTTACTTGTGCTTGTTAGCATATATTGAATGGATGGGCAAGACCTTTGAATTTCAATTGTTCCATATAGAAATTATTTTCCCTTCTCATGTGCTTCTATTTTCAGTATTACTGAAGATGACGTGGGGAGTCTCTCTCTCTCTCTCTCTCTCTCTCTCTCTCTCTCTCTCTCTCTCTCTCTCTCTCTCTCTCTCTCTCTCTCTCTCTCTCTCTCTCTCTCTCTCTCTCTCTCTCTCTCTGTTTCTCTCTCTCTCTCTCTCTCCGGCCATCTATCTCTCTCTCTCTCTCTCTCTCTCTCTCTCCGGCCATCTATCTCTCTCTCTCTCTCTCTCTCTCTCTCTCTCTCTCTCTCTCTCTCTCTCTCTCTCTCTCTCTCTCTCTCTGTTTCTCTCTCTCTCTCTCCGGCCATCTATCTCTCTCTCTCTCTCTCTCTCTCTCTCTGTGTGTGTGTGTGTGTGTGTGTGACTAGGAGGTGGTTTGCTGAGTCTTGATCTCTCTCTCTCTCTCTCTCTCTCTCTCTCTCTCTCTCTCTCTCTCTCTCTCTCTCTCTCTCTCTCTCTCTCTCTCTCTCTCTCTCTCTCTCTCTTTTTCTTTCATTCCTTCCGTCAACCATCCTGCCTCAAAGATGAGTTGTCAAAGCTAATCTCTTTCTCTCGTTTTGACACAGACCTACAGACCCATGAACAACTAAAATCTAATAGAGATATTTTGTGGTGTGCAACTGATGTGGTTGCCTATTGCCAAGCCAACCTGTCATCACATGGAGCACCTTCACACTATCCTTCAAATAAAGGGAATGTGCCCGTGTGTTTTGGGAGGTTAAAGAGGGGGAAGTGAACAGAGAGGTGAAGTAGAATTGTGCCACTGTGGCAAAAAGTTGCTCTCTGCATGTTTTTTGTGGTCATAACCCTGGGGATCCAATTGCCCTTCCAACAAGAGCCTTGGCATGCTTCTATGATGCATGCTGCATGGAAGATGGAATCAATGCGTCAATAAATCTCACGTGTAGCCTTGGGATTAACATACTCTATTGCCATTACCTGATGAGGCTGTGTCAGATTCTGAGCCTGAAACTGAAGCAACCACCTACGTTGACTTCATGTACAAAGGTCATCATGATGTATTGAGTAGCACTCTATGTGTTGGTGACACATTTACTATAAATCTAGATGCTTTGACCAACATCGAGGATATGGATTTGTACCTAGTCAAGTGTGTTGCAACAAAGGAGAAGGTGGAGAAGGGGTACCTCGATGAGTGGGGCAATGCAATTGATAGAGACTCGTATGTTGTGCAAGGTCTATATTACGAGCAATTAGATTCATACACCTTCAAGCTATACCACAAGCAGCCCATTGTCCACGTACTTTCACATCTGGTACAATGTATCAAAATACCCATGGAGCACATCCCAAGGAGACGAAAGGTGTTCACAATCAACCCAGAAAGCTATGAAGCAATCTATAATAGCATGCTCTTCAACTTTTAACTTTTAATCACTGCATCTGCTCAAAGATAATGCAATTTTATCAAAAACTTGGGTATCTTTTGTCTCTTGTGTCTCTTGTGTGCTTTATGTATACACGGCTTTGGTGTCTATCAAGACGGGTCTCAGTTTAAGAGAGATCCTTTGTACAACCTGTCTCATTAAACCTAGAGGATCTGAGCTCATCAAGAAAATGTAGAACTCTAGAGAGGTGATCAAACAAGCTCAAAGTCCACCTCCTTTAGTGTCTTACAATTTACGCTTTTTACAACAGGACTCCATATGGTTTGGGTAGGTAGCCCACAAATATAAATGGAAACTGTAAAAGAATGAACACCCACCTTATAAGGAAGGCATCAAGGTTTGGAAAGATATGTACAAAGAAGGCCAATGGCTTGCAGAGTATGATAATAAGAAGGTATGCTAATTGTGTTCTATGGGTATGCTAGTTTGCATAAATGGTATGCTAATTAGCAAACTGCTTATGCTAGCTAGCATAAACAATGTGCTAATTAGCATATCTTTTGCTGGTTTTGAAGGAGAAGAGATGGCAGCTTCTTGTATCTGTGTATGCTAATGCTAATTAGTATATTGTTTATGATGACTAGCATAAACTTATATGTGCTAGCTAGCATAAACAATATGCTAATTAGCATAACTTTGCTAGTTTTCAAGGAGAAGAGATAGCAGGTTTCTGTCTACTGTGTATGCTGATGAGTGTATATGATGTGAGTGGAATTCTAATTAGCATACTATTTATGACAACTGGCATAAATAAAGTGCTAATTAGCATACCCTTTCTGGTTCAGGGGAGAAGAGATGGCAACTTTATGTAGACTATGTATGCTAATTAGAATACCTTTGCTGGTTTCAAGGCGAGAGATGGCATCTTTTGTTCGCTGTGTACTCTAAGTAGCATATTGTTTATGCTAGTTGGCATAAACAGTATGCTAATTAGCATACCTTTGTTGGTTTTAAGGAGAAGTGATGATAGCTTTCTGCATACCGTGTGTTCTAATTAGCATACTATGATGTGAGTGAAAGTTAGCACAAACAAAAATGCATAGTATGCCAATTCAAGGTATGCTAATTAGCATACTATGTATGCTAATTAGCATATTGTTTATGCCAGTTGGCATAAACAGTATGCTAATAAGCATATCTTTTCTGGTTTCAAGGAGAAGAGATGACAGGTCTCTGCATCCTATGGATGCTAACTGGCATATTGTTTATGCCAGTTGGCATTCTATGAGTATGCTAATTAGCATGATTAACTGGCATAAATAGTATGTTAATTAACATCGTTTTGCTGGTTTCAAGGAGAAGGGATGGCAACTTTCTGTATACTATATATGCTAATTAGCATACTATACTGAGTTGAAGTTGGCACAAACAAAAATGTACATTATGCCAATGGAAGGTATGCTAAGCAGCATATTATACTGAGTGGAAGTTAGCACAAACAAAAATGTACATTATTCCAATGGAAGGTATGCTAATTAGCATATTGTCCATGCCAGTAGGCATAGACAATATGCTAATTATCATACCTTTTTGTGTTTTAAGGAGAAGAGATAATAACTCTCTGTATACTACGTATGCTAATAAGCATACCATGTATGCTAATTAGCAAACTGTATGCTGGTTTCAAGAAGGGATGGCAGCTTTCTATATATTGTCTATGCTAATTAGCATATTATGTTTTGAGTGAAAGTTAGGAAAAACAAAAATGCACAGTATGCTAATTGTAGGAATGCTAATTAGCATACCATTATGCTTATTAGCATATTATTTATGCCAGTTGGCATAGACAGTATGCTAGTTAGCATACCATTACTGGTTTCAGGGAGAAAACATGGCAGCTTCATGTATATTGTCTATGCTAATTAGCATACTATGGTACGTTGTGAGTGGAAGTTAGTACACAAAAAAATGCACAGTATGCTAATGAGAGTGTATTCTAATTAGCTATTATGGGTATGCTAATTAGCATACTGTTTTTGCTAGTTAGCATAAACAGTCTGCTAACTAGCATAAACATGATGCTAATTAGCATGTCTTTGCTAATTTCCAATGAGAATGTAAACAAATTCAATGTTTACAAGATAAAAAAGAATGCCAACAGTACACATAGTATAGGATCTGATCCTTAATATCTAAGGTGAATGTTGGAATAGTTACAAACATTGGAAAGGCAATTTACAAATTTCCCCCATAATGTTACAAAACTGTAGAGAGCCTCCTTCTTTGGACAAGATCATGGTTTAGCGCGCTTGTACACTCGCTTTTGCCCAGTGTCCGTTTGCTTCTTTATTTTTTGGGCTTTTGGGTCTTGCTCTCTTTCTTCTTCTTGTTGAGTTTTTGGTTCTTGCAACTCTGTTTCTTCTTCTTCTTGGTGATGCTTCTCTAATTTTTCCCTTTGCAACCTCTCTCTCTTACGTCTTTCAGCTTCTTCATTAGCCTCCCTTTGTCTCCTATGCAAGGCTTCCTCACGCTGGGCCTCATTGCGCTTTTGCATTTCTGATTCCAACTTCCTGATCCATTCTTATAAAAACTTGTAAAAACAAATCTGGGACACTATTAAACACATTTTTAGCTGTATACGCTGCACGATCCTCTGATTGTAGCCATAGGAATAGCCATCTGCCCAAAGTATCTATCAAGAAGTTTTGTGGTTGTTCTTTGGTTTGGTCCTCTATCTTAGGAGTAACAAGCCAACTTCCTTAACACTAGGGTGGTAATGGGACACTTTTATGTCCTGTTAAGCGACCATTTTCCTTGAATTATGTCAAGAGTTTCAAAATGGATTTTGACGTGCTATCTATCTAGAAAGTTGTCTCATGAGCTGAAAAAAACTCGACATTTTTTTGAATATTAATTCCATCTTTAACCTTGTCCTTGCACAACATTTCACAACCTAAACTGTGTGAAAAAACGGGTCCTGTTTTTGGCTTTTTTCAACTTTTTGCAACTATACCACTCTAGAATTCATGTTTGTGAGGTCTATAATGCTAGAGAACTATCTTTAGTAGTCCTCAACATGTCTTGATGCTTCTAGGGAGAAATAAATGTTAAAGTTGTAAGTTATGACCAAATTACAAAAATTGTCAAATCCTGTTTTTTAGCCAATTTTAGCTCTTCTATGATTTTTTTGGTGGCTTTCATGATATCCAAATGCAGTTTTGATTTTCTATGTCACATATTGTAACATAAAGCTAATATTCCTTGAGTTTTGGGGCACCTAATATCCTTTTTCGCATAGTAGACAACGATGGTTGATTTTTTCAATTATTGAAGAAAACGAAACATTTTAGAATATCAAGTATACCTTTTTCAATATTGTTAGTTTCTTGTGACAACTACATGCATTTTGTAGGTAGTAACCATATCTAGTCATAAGGATCAAATTTGGTTAGATATTGAATAGTTTCTATGGGATTCTACAACTCATAATTTTGAACCCAGTTTTTTCATGTTTGCTGTATTTAGCACTTCATCTTTGTCCCCAAGATTCCCCTTGGTAAGAGATGTATTATTCTTTTGACATGCTCCATGGCTTCTTATGAACCTAAAGGACAATAGGGAACTAAGAAAACATGCATATATTATTTGTATTGAGCGTGGCTATAGAAACTTTGATGATAGGTTTGCAGAATGGTAAAAAATCAACTTTTTTGTACCTATTTCTTTTGGGAAAACAAAAAATAGTGAGTGAGAAGAAATCATACGTTCTGATCACCAACCCATTGAAGTTAACTAGGGAATTTATCTCAAGTCCTATAAAAATCCCTAATCTTATTTTTATGCAACAAAGCGTAAGAAATGACTGTTTTGATGAAAATGTACTGGTCCATCAACTTTGGAGGCTTGGTGTGACCAAAAGATAAGAAATTTTACAAGTTTCTTATTTTTTCCATGTGTAGTAGGCCTTGAACTATAACTTCATGAGAGGATTTTACAAAATGACTGGATCTACTATGGTTTTGGAGGTTTTTTTCAAAACCCTGAAAGGACACTTTTATGTCCTGTTAGGTTACCAACCTAGTGTTAAGGGTTTTGGCACACTTTATACATACTGTCATCAATAATTAGACTAATTCGGGGCCCAAAGTTGCAGTTCATCCAAAACAATATCAAATCCTTTAATAATACAGTCCTATTATATATTTGCCAACGCTGGCCACTACAATGATTCTGTGGAAAAATACCTCTCAGCTTAGCCCGTTGCTCTTTGAATATTGTTTCTAATATTGCATTCACTCATAAGTGAAGTACTCAACAATTTTTGTTAAGAGTTTAAGATAGCTAGCCATGCGCTTCTCAATCTTGGATTTTTCTTTTTGTAGTTGTCTAGCCTTGGCAATACAACGCTTTCGTATGGCTTTGCATGCAATGGCATAATTCAAATCATGCAGGGCAACTAACTACAACTTTTCTTGCCTTGCGACACAAAAATGGTATCGGATAAAGACATCATAAAGGACAAGAAAAAACTAATGAGCTATTGCACAATAAAATATTATTGAAAAGAGTTTCTCCATTATAAATATCCAGAGAGATACATGCCACAGGGTGTGGAGCTTGCTAACACTACATAACTTAGACACAACAGGGAACAGATTTAGCATCATATCTTGCAAGCATGTGAGCGAATGGCTTTCTTTTCACGTATGTTGTGTTCATTTATTTCATCTAGGGTGCTCAGAGGGGCACCACATTTCTCGTCCCCAGGATCTTCCAGAATCTCTTCCAGGCCACCTTTTCTCTTTAATTTCACTTTGTGTACAAAATCGTGCAGGGGGTTGTTATCACCGGCGTCTTGCGCAGTCAGCCCACTGCAAGTCCTGAAACGTTTCTCTTGAGCACGTCTACCTTCCTCTTGCACACTTCTAATTTTTTCCTCTGAGATGCTTGTTTGATCATCTGTAGGGGGCTTGTGTTTGGGATGAGTAATCATGATAAAACCTTCACCACCATCATCTGTTTCTTTACCATCTTCAATAGCCTCGTGTGTTGTTGCATGATGTGGCATTACATTTTCCCTTTCATGATGTCTATCTAGCTCATCAGATTCATCATTACAGAGATTCTCTTCTATCCTTTGATTGACAAGTGTCTTGTGAGCTTCGCATCCTGATCATTCATACCTTTGTATTCCATTCACCCGTTAATTTTCATCAATACCATTATGATTGCTTGTATGCATAGTGTGACAAGTAGCATTCCATGTATGGTAGGCATCTATATACTGTAGACATTCATATTGTCTATGCTAACTATGCTAACTAGTATACAAAGTGTGTTAACTACCATGATCAAAATGCTCACTAGCATAGAAAATATGCTAACAAGGAAGTGTGAATATAGTGTGTATGCTAACTAGCAAAGAATGTATGCTAATTAGCATACATAAAATGTTAATTAGCAAATTTGTGTGTATGCTAATGGTATGCTTATTACTGATGGTGTCCTAACTAGCATACATGCTATGTAAATCAGCATGCATGGTATGCTAATTAGCATACACAGTTGTATGCTAATTAGCAACCCATGACAATTTATGCTAGCTATATCTCATAGTATGCTAACTAGCATAACTAGGTTTTCCAACTACCATACACAATATCCTAGCCACCATACCCACTAAGCTAACTAGCATACACAGGGCTAGTGTAGGAATCAAGGCTAGATAACTGTTCCTTAACATTATCTGACTAGAATTCTATGTGATTGGATGTCCTTGCCCTATGACCTTGCCACACCATTCAGCTGGCATCCTCTGCTGGTAGGTGGAAGCTCTACATTCGGTCCCCAAGAAGCATGCAACAACAAAGCTAATTAGGTGATAGGTAATGGCATTTTGACCATTTCATTGATTTCTTGTACTTCTAGTGGCAGACCACAACCATTACACTTGTTGCTTGTTGTCCCATCGCGTGCCCCTCCTATACGCTCTATAAAAGTGTCCATAGCTATCTTGCATAGGTAAGTGGGGAATCGGGATGAAGGAGCCTTGTATCATCCTACTTATCTGCATGATCAACTACAATTGACTATCGCAGGTGTGCACTTTTTCTTCCTGCACCTCCACATTCATCTACAAACCAATCAAAATAGAAGCATGGTAAGTACATAGGATAGTTGTGCACATATTCAAAACATAAGGTTCAATCACAAAAACCATCGGCACTTACACGAAGACAGGTTATGTCAATATCAATAGTAGTGGGGGTGTCCTCACTGTGGGGAAACCTTAAACCATCCAGTGTCTCTTTCAGTGTCTCGATCTTTACATTGAGCTCTATTTCTCTCCTTGCATCCACACTGTCAGTGAGGCCTAAACACCTCAATTCATTCTCAGCATCATGAAGCTTATGTATCATAGCAAGTACTACAGGGTTGACCATATCACGGCTTGCTTTCAGAATCCTCGCAGCTTTAAGCTCCTGACCTGCATTCTTGAGCTACTGTTTAGCATCGATTTCTGAGATGGTCACCTGCACTCATGATTTACTGCAAATTAGAGATCCCGAAATATGACAGGCTTGCTGTTACTTTGTGAGAGTTGTTAATAGAGAGGGGTGTTGCCTTGGTAGCAAAAAAAACGTTCGAAGCTACTTGGCCATGACAATCGTCCTTTGTTTCCACAGAGCCTCCTCTGTTTTTTGACTTGAGGGGTGGGTATTATGCACCCTCCACTTTTTGACATGGGCATCGTAGTATCCTTTTTCTTGAAGGTCCTACAAATGCTGGACAGAAAACTTAGCCCAATTGAACTACGTGATTGAGATACTTGCAACTCCCACTGGACAAAATTATTTTACAAAACCCTTCTCAAAGCCGAATTTATTTCCATGTTGGTGGGGGCCTTCTGGTGCACCCTATAGTGCAGCTAAAGTACTTGCTCGTACATGTCGCTATGAATGCTACTCTATTTGAAGTGATATTTGTTGTGATCCTTTGCCTCTTTGAATACACTTAACCACTCCACATCTGTAATCTTCTCCCACTTCACCAATTTGGGGTCGCCATTGTCCATGGACAAAATTAGACTCTTTTGTTGTTACACAAAACTTTTCCTACATTGGGATGTTCATCTTGGGAGATTTCCATTGGCCTGCACACCACACACAATTATAAGATTAAAACCTTTCAAAAACCCACTAGAATAGGATTGTCAAGTAATTTCTACATAGGCAATTGCATGGGATCTCCTTAGATGCAATTATCTAAGCATGTACCTGAATGCTTAAGGCAATGCAGAAGCACCTGATCAGTGTGAGAGAATCCACAACAAGATTAAATCTAGGGGCGACTGCAAAAACAAGCATATAAGCTGAATGCATAGTCCTCTATGTTGATTGCAGCATATGCTTAGCAACACAACTTTCTCAGGGGTGAGAGGATTCACTAACAGATTAGTAGTCGGGGATCGGTGGAGAAATGTGTCATGTTTTGCTTGATTTACAACTTCCAAATGTGGCCCCCTCATTGAAGTGAGAGAGAGGACTATGCATTCAGCTTATATGCTTGTTTTTGCAGTCGCCCCTAGATGTAATCTTGTTGTGGATTCTCTCACACTGATCAAGTGCTTCTGCATTGCCTTAAGCATTCAAGTGCATGCTTAGATGATTGCAGCATATGCTTAGCAACACAACTTTCTCAGGGGTGAGAGGATTCACTAACAGATTAGTAGTAGGGGACCGGTGGAGAAATGTGTCATGCTTTGCTTGATTTACAACTTCCAAATGTGGCCCCCTCATTGAAGTGTGAGAGAGAGAGAGAGAGTACCTGAGTCCTGCTTCCCCTTTCCTGTATGCATGTACTTTGACATTGGGGATCCTTGGGGAATTAGAATCCTTCAATCAGGGCGGAGGAGAAGTAATAAAACATTTGCCCCTCGACTTCCTTCTTGGTGGAGTACTGCCAAGAGAGCTATCGGAGGTGGTTGGCTCCAGTGGTGAGCTATCCTACACTTGGGATGACTACTGGACTCTAACTCCAGATCTGCTTGCAACTCGCAATTGCTTTTCTCCCTCTCTCTGACATGTGGCCCCTACGCCGTGCTTCCATCCACGCATCATGACTACATCACTACCTCAATGGAATGACTGAGCTTAACTGTTTGAGATTTTATAAATATTACAAATCATTTTGAAGTCCACTCATGTTTTTTCAAGTGTGTGGGACACCATCATGAACTATACAAAGTGTATCATGTGCTATGCTTACAAGATGTGCTTGTTGGCATATGTTAACTAGCACAAAAAGCACGACACCTTAACATGCATTCACCCTAGCACTTGAGGTCCTTCACCCATCCAAGTAAATCCCCATTAGATTGCAACAATTGAGGAACAAGATTAGCTAATTCTTTAGTGTAGACTTGATTGGCACTCATCCCACTGGCTATGGTGGAGTTATAGTATTAATATCCTCGTTATTTTGTGTAATGGAGAATGTAAATTCTGATCAAAGGTAATTTACATGTCATTGTGGATTTAACAAGGTCATCTTTCTCAGTTATAGGGTGGACTTTGAATCTGGGGAGAAAGTGCATATGATTCTTGACAAACAATGAAATTGTTGGAATTGGCTATGTGTGTAGAACAAATACAGATTCCACTTGTGGTGGTACAAAGTTAGGGCAAGGAAATGTATCCATATTAGTGGAGGAATTCTAGAAGGACGTGGTCCTACCATTTCCTACAATGGATACTTCATCTCTCCAATGCTCATTATGGAGTGTCGGTCGGTGGCCAAAGCTTCTTTTGCAATATTCTATAATAAATGGAAACTTTATGGACAAAAATGAAAGCTACAATGATGATGAAGAAGGGGATCCTTCAGATCCTCTAGTTACAGATGCAATATCTAAACAAGCCCAGAATTGGAAACATCAATACCTATACTATTTTTAACCTTGTCAAGGAAGAGACGATATACTTTCATCAATAGGATTCAAAAAACAAGAGCAACACCAACTTCTACTTTTTATCTATCAAATGAATCAATTCAAAGGGTTTCATGCATTGATTGTTGTGCAAACAAATGTTGCCAGCTTGCGAATCGTGATATCATGACAAGGTTACGACAAGAATTTTGGGGAGAGTTTCAAAAAGCACGTAACGATTTTGTTTATGATGTTATTTCTATATGCTATGAGAAAGATGAGAAGATGCAATACCAGTTCAGGGTACATGACTCCATTGTTTGCTGTAGAGCATGGTATGAGCTACATGGAATACCAAAGACATCATTTTAGCGCTAGAAGGAAAAGTTTCAAAATAGTATACATCACTATGTGCATGGGAACACATGTACATTGAGAAGAGGACTTCAACGTACTAGTTTAGCACGAGCATTGCTAAATGAGTTTGTGGATAACAACTAAGAGAAGATGCCACATAGAAGTAGAACACTACTAGATGGCTCAAGGGAGACTCAATTAGTGATTCCATCAACATACAAATAAGAGGATATTTTAAGTGAAATAAGCATGTCACGCGGCCAAATGGGCTATGAGAAGAATCTATATGAGTCTTGTTTTGGTAGAATTTGGAACAAAGATTACCCACATGTCAGTTTAACAAAGACAAGTGAGTTCTCTAAGTGCAATATATGTAGCTTAGTCAAAGTAAGGTTAGAAGCGAACCCTCTATTGAGGAGAGAGCTCTTCTCTTGAGGGAGAGATAAGTTCACATGGCACAACAAAAGAGTTGTAGGAGTCTATATTATGCATGGCGTACATATTCTGAAACTCAACCACCAAAATATGTATGTATAATCCATGATAAGATGGATCAAAAGGAGACTACCATTTTGAGATTACGCATTGTTCCTAAGGATGTGGATTCAAGATAGAATTTACAAGTGGCATTCATAGGCATGATCAGTCATGGACATGGAGAAGGTCACTACGGTCACTTTGTCTTGCATGGTTTGTGTCCAACTGATCTAAATCTTACAATTGGCTCAATTTCTAATTGCTTACATAACCTAGAGAGGAAAGTTGAGCACCCTCTTGGTGATCTAATAACGAATGGACTTCGGAGGGGCACTATTTCACTACTAAATGCTTTAAACTCAAGAAAAGCTTTGGACTACCACTACTTGAGTGATGGAAAAGATCCCATTGTGCAATCACCAGAAATTGCAGAGGAGTACTTGGGCTCAGACTTTGGATCAACATTTTTCAAGCTTCTAGAGAACTTTTTTCTACAATTGGATAATTGTGCAGGGGAAAACAAGAATCGATACTTATTTGGCTATTTTTCAATGCTTGTTGCAAGGGGGATTTTCAAAACCATCCAGCTAGGATTTTCAATGGTTGGGCATACACATGAGGACATAGATGCTATGTTCATTAGGTTTTTTGAGAAGTTAAGGGTTACACAAACCTCTAATTTGCCACATTTGATGGATACATTACGAAAAAACTCATCTTCACCTCCAGCTCCATTTTTGCTCACAAAGATCCTCGATTTCAAGCAATACTGTGATGTCTATATTTGTGATCGACAAGACGTGCTTGTTGGCCATTCCATTACACTTCAATTTAGGTTATTTATGCAAGATGAGACACCAATGATGCAATATAAGACACATGTAGGTGTTTCAAGTTGGAGTGGAAGTATTCACCTCGAAAGAGACGTAGAAGGAAAGCCAATGCTATGGAATGGAGATCCACCTTGTGTATCAATGGTAGAATATATCAAGGCTCATGAAGAGGTGATTTCCGGATTGAAGAACTATATAAAGTCCTGGCAGAATTTACAAAATGGCTCAAGTGTACCGCGGTATTATAGACCTGTAGTAGATTATTGGAGCAAGGTAATTGAAGAGATTGGAAAACCAATCATATCAGAGGGAGTCTTGTATGAAATGTTTTGGCCAAAAACTCAAGAATTTGGTAACCTACAAAGCACTACAAGGAGTAGAAAAATCCCTAGGCCTTGAGGAGTTGAATGACCATTTTTGTGGGCCTCAACGAGATAGACCAAGGGAAGAGTTTGACCCTATGTGTCATGTGCATCAAGGTGACTTTGTTATTGCTAGTTCCAAATGAAATAGAAATCTATCCAGTTTTGTTTGCAGGTGCTCTATCTAACATTGATAATGAGCCTACATCACCAAACTACAAAAAGATATTGATTCAATATTGGGGACCTTGTGTAAGAAAGAGTGGGATGACAAATGCTCAAGCTTACAACAATTGTTGGAAGGGTTTTTGGGTTGTCAACTATAAACATCCCCAAGTGTGGGAAACTATAATGCAATTGTTTGGTCTTGGAGACCCAACAAAGAAGGACCGTTTTATAGAATTAAGATTCCAAAAATTCATGCTCAAAAAGCAAAAGAAGGCCTCAGGCGTGCACATCACCCACATTTGGATCAAAGTGTAGATGTGGTATCAAACATGGAGTAAATTTATTTGAAGCTTCTATCGTGACTATACAAGTCAATTTTCTAAACAAGATCTTTTTTGTATCTTCATTTGTTTTATGTAATTTGAAATGTCTATAAGAGTTCACCTGTAGTGCATCCTCTTGACTTTTGGTATTTGTCAACATCATTACAATTTGCACTGTATTTACCAACCATAAATTAGCATGTTTTCCTCGTATTTTCCCAATTTAAGTGGATAATTCTCAAATTACATGAATGTGGTCAATTTGGAAATTCCCATAATGTGATACTCTTACCAAAATACCTAATATGGTCTTACATATTAATGAATTTGGAAATTTGGAAATTCCCACTTTTAAAATGAGCTTTAGATTTGACCACATGTTCAAATCTTAGCCAAAGTTTTGAGAGCATGGCTCGAAAGAGCTGTTCAAGTACTACGTTGTGGAAGGAGTTGCCCTTACAAAATAGTTTGAGATTTTTCCATATGGCCAAATCTTACAACATTGGTGAATTCCAAATTGTCTCTAAAGTCTCAAACTCTCTAATATGGTGTTTATTTGTGTTGTGCTTCAATCTGTCATAAATTGATCAATTCAAGAATGGTTTTGCCTCGTTACTTTTTGTTTTTGAGCTACCAAGCTTTAAGGTATGATGTAGATAACTCCCAACGTAGTAGGAAAGATAATCATTTGTTAGGGTAACATTGATTGATATATAATGCCAAAGTGGTGCTCTCATGCGGTAGGTCATCTCTTGGATCTCATTGGTTGCAGGATATGCCCAACAGGGGTAGGGCTAGGAATCTATGGGCTTTTTTTAGAAGATGCAAAGCAAGGGCCTTTCTCCAAACGTTATTACCTTTGTGGGAATCTTGAAGGCATGCGTCTCTATGAAAGATTTTTTTGAAAAGAGAAATCATGCTTGGCTTTGCCTTGGTTGATATGTATGCCAAATGCGTGCACTTCAAAAAGTGTTTGAGGAGATTTCTATTCAGAATAGTGTGCACGGATTTCAAGATACACACAACAAGAGCAAGGCCAAACAACTCTTTTCTAATTTTAACAAATGCAAAGTGAGGGCCTCTGTTCAGATGAAATCACCTATGCATTCATCTTGAAGGAATGTGGCTCTACACAAGATGTTGACATGGGCTTAAAGGTTCACTCTGATATTGTTAGTTAGGGGTTGTTGCAAAAAATTGTGGTGCTTAGCAATGCCTTCATTGATATGTATGAAAAATGTGGTGTTCCTGTGAAGGATGTCATCTCTTGGAATGCACATATTGTAGGATATGTCCAACAGAGGTAGGGCTAGGAAGCTCTGGGCTGTTTTTAGTAGATGTGAAGTGAAGAACTTTCTCTAGATGCTATCATCTATGTGTTGTCATGCCATGGCACGTGTGTACTATGAAAATAAAAAATGTATAACTCACTCTTAATGTTTTTGATGAGTTGGACCAAATGCTACAATGTACATAGTGTGATATATGCGAAAACGGATGCCATAGTTATAGACGTGTGCATACCTTGCCGAGCAGGTGAGGTCAAGAGATGGAATTTTTACATGTTTTAACACATTAAATCATGCCTAATTTTCTTTATGAATGCACAAATGTCAAGTGTTTTGAAGTGGTATGCTCGTTTTTCTTAGAAAGTTTAATGTGGGCCATCTTGGCCAAAAATACCAAGTTTTATGCACGTTCATAAAAGACGTGTCTAAAGTGCTTATCAAGGGGGAAAATGAGTTTCAACATGATATTTGAGACCAATAGATTTTCTATAAATTTAGGGATTTTTCTCAGCTCGTTTGGCCATTTTACATACAAAAAGGGGGCGTTTTGGGGGGGGGGGGGGGGGGGGGGGGGAAGGGGCTAAAATGGTCAAAACTATCCTAGAAATAGCACAAAATTTCCATCCTTGCACAAGTTTAGAGGGAAGTTTTAGAGCCAAGAATGAGCTCATTTGGGCATATAAGCAAGGAGATACAGTCATTACAATCTAGGGTGCTAGTGTAGTCCCGTACTCCTTCCACTACATGTTCGAGGCTGTGAGGCCTCCAATTAGGTTTTCCCCTCCTCAAATAACTACTTGGACATCTCCAATGAAGTTCTAAAGCTTCCATGAAATGGTCACGACAAAGAATCAAAGCGTCAATTTAGGGTTTTTAACACGTCGAAAGAGCACTTTATCTCGGCAATTGGGAGCAAGGCTACACCTAATCTTCTTTTACAAAGTGAAGCTTTCATGGCTGGAGTTTTTCCTTTTTGAGTGTATTTTTTGCTTCAAATCATCTACACCTTGCTTGATTTTGCTATGAATCCTCATAGTCAGCGGCCCGGTGCTTTCCTAGCCACACTACGCACTTCTTGACACATTTTTGGTGAACCCGGTGTTAGGATTTTTCTGGAAGAAGTGATTGCGCATATGTACATACACATGCATGGTGCATCGAATAAAGTATTGGCCATTTTCTAGAGCGAGATGGTTGCGTGGGGCCCACATGTGTACATGTAGGACAATGTGTACATAGTACATCGATTTTCACTATCACCAGTACCAATGTGTTCTTTCTATAATAATGAGGAGTTGATAGCGCGTAAAACTTCTCGAGGCAGTTATCTGCGGGCCGATGACATGAGGTAAGCAGGTGCGTCAGATGGCATCTAGTGGTGTCACGAGGTCAAATGGGGTCAATAATTTCACGTGGGTAAGCGAGGACACAACGTGGGTGTTTTCTTGTGATGATTATGCAGAAAGGTCATCATGAGGACTATATTTGGGGGCCACTTCACATGGTTGAGGGATGTATTATTGGAAAAAGTAGAGTGCTAGGTTATGCCAGCAATGGTCACTACAGCAGTGCAAGATGATGGGCTAAGGCAAGACATGAGGCAAGTGGTAGATTTAATGAAGAATCTCAGCCTAAACATGCTAGGTAATGTGGAAAATAGTCGAGGTCAGGGGAGGTTTGCAAATCAGCCAGGAGGTGAAGAAAGACCCAGGAATGGTGTTGGACAAAGCAATGGTAGAGTCTGGAGACAGACTCCCACGTGTTATAATTGCGGAGAGTTGGGCCACATCAGCCCGCAATGTGATAAGCTACCAAGGATGGTGGGAGACATGTATCTATTGCCAGGGCAGGTGCTAACTAGGTCAAATAATTATGGCATTGAAATTAAGGGAGAAGAAGGAACCAGTGGATTAACCTAAGAGAAAAAGGGAAAGACAAAAGTGATAAGTGTGGTCACCTTGGAGAAGACAACAAAGCTTCAGGATACATTAGTGATGCCTATTGGAAAGAAACCCACACAGGATAAAGAAGGAAGAAGTACCCCAGGTCCTAGTAAGAAGAAGGGAAAGAGCCATGAAGGCGATGTCAAGGCCAAGAGGAAAAGAAGTGCTCGTCGCAAGTTTCATGTTTTAGATTTTCCACTAGGGGATGGGCAGTCAAGTTATGACTTGAAGGAGGATCTGACAAGCAAGAAAGCAGATGTTATTTTTGGGCAGCTTTTAGAGATGGTGCCTAAGCTAAAGTGATAGTGGAAGAGGATGGTTAGCCCAATGGAGAAAGAACCAGAGAGAGGTTCAGTGAAGGTATTGGCAATGAATGAGCTACCAGACATTTTCCCAATAGTAGATATGTGGCACAAAAGAAAATTTTTGGAACAAGGTTATGTTGATGGTGGAGCTCAAATATGTGTCATAACACACTCATGCGTTGAGAAGATGGGTCTTACAGTGACTGGGGTGTCAGGCTTTCGGATCAGATTCGCAAACCATCAAAAAGTAAAATATTTGGGTGTTGTAAAGAACTTAGAAGTGGAAGCGTATGATGCAAAGGTGGTGGTTGATTTTCATGTGATGCCAGCGGGTTGGGAGCATATCCTATTATACTGGGTAGACCATGGTTACGTGCAGTGGGAGCTGTTCAAGATTGGCGACGTGGTACGATTAGCCTCTATGGAAAGACAGGTGCCAAGAAGCTATATAATATGGACACAAGGAAAGTATTGGAAGAGCTTTATGAAGATGAGGATGAGTTTATTGATGAAGACTATTCCACAGTGACTCATGAGGAGAGTGATAGTAGTACTAGCAGTGATGAGGATGTTGAGGTTTCATTTCTTTTGATGGACAAATAAATCCAGGAGTCTGGTTTAGTTGCATTTGCAAATGAGATTCAAGATGAAAGTGAAGGGCTAAATGAAGTGATTGAAGGGCTGATGCAAACCAAGGTTGAATTGTCAAAGAAGCAGGAATTGATGACACAAATGATCAGTGGAGACCTCTCAGCTATAAAGAAGGAGATATATTTGCACATGCTGGCCAGTTTTCTTGATTTTTTTATTACTTCATATGAAGCGATTAGAGGGTTCAAAGGAGAAGATAAGGTGCTAAGCCGGTGCAACAAAGGCTAAGAAGGATGGTCAAGAGCAAATGGAAGCTTTGTGGGAAGAGGTGGATGAGTTATTGAAGGCAGGGTTCATAGTTCCAGTGGAGACCACAGAATGGGTGAGTCCAGTAGTAGTCAGCCCAAAGAAGGATGGGAAGTGGAGGATTTGTGTAGATTTTAATCCCTTAAATGCAGCCACAAAGAAGAACCCATATCCTCTTCCATTCATCAATTAGATCTTGGATTCAGTGGTGGCAGGTTATGAGAGGTACAGTGTGTGTGATGGTTTTTCAGGCTATCTTCAATTGAAGATTGCTCTTAAAGGCCAAACAAAGACAGTTTTCATTATGCTACATGGTATTGCCATTTGGGTTATCAAATGGACCATCTTTCTATCAAGAGAGAGAAAATTAGGCATTGGAACCATTCACTGGTAGTTGTGTTAAAGCTTTCATGGATGACTTTTGTGTCTAGAGCAGTGGGACTGAACACCATGAGAAGCTGCAGATGGTATTGGCTCGATATGATGAATGTGGATACTTCTTTTAAAAAAATTAGTGTGAACAGTGCCCTTTTTAAATGGGCCCTTATAAATATTGCATGCTCTCATAAATCACTCATTTCTTAAGAACAGGTGAGCTCTTACCAACGAAATGGCACGCACCAAACAAACCGCGAAAGAGCATCCGCCTGCCAACAAAAACACCCTCCAAGGATGTGAGAAGCCGTCATGGCTTAAAGGCACAAGAAAACGGCCACGAACACCTGGCCGTTCCAGGAACTCTTCTGGTAGTGGGCATGGTGGTAGGGCACGAGAGTCATCAAGGACTGTTGAATCTCCACCTCCTCAAGATATAACACCTAGAAAGAGAATGAAGCAATGTGCCCAGCGCTGGAGAGAAGCAGAGGGCTAGCAAACATCAAAGTCCGATAGGGAGCAGCCGTCGCGCCCCCAATCACAAGCAGGACCATCCAGGACTCGGGTGGTCCATACAGACACCGAATCAGAGAGTGAGCCACCATGGCTGCGAGAAAAAATACCGCGCACACACCGGGTGGCCATTGGGGGGAAGACATTGCCTCAAGGCCAGGGAGCTCTCCCCACACGACAAGATCGGCAACCAAGGGAAGAACAAGAATCAGAAGAGGCTGCAGAACCAGCCCCTAAGCATGTAAATAGGCGCAAGTCTAAGTTTTTCAAGAAGCCTAAACGCCGCCCTCCAGCAAATGTGCAAGTGCCCCCAAGACAACCGTAGCGGCGCCCAAAAATAGCAAGGGCATTTGCAGAAATCCGCCACTACCAGAAGACGAGAGAGCTCTTGATTCGACGCGCCCCCTTTGCTCGCACTGTGAAGGAGGTGCTTCAAAGCTATGGAAATCAGTATAGAACGCAAGCAATAGTGCTAGAGGCTATTCAAGAAGCTGTAGAGGCCCACATCATTTCGGTGTTGGAAGATACCAACCTATGCGCCATTCATGGAAAGCGAGTGACAATACAGCCAAAAGATATGCAGCTTGCACGTCGATTGCGACGAGACTTTGAGCATTAGCCGAAGTTATCCCTCTTTTTGTATTGCACACCCTTATCTTTGTAATGATTTGACTTTCCAATGACAATATGATCAACAATTGTGTCTACTCTGTCTATTATCTTTGTAATTTCAAGTTCTGTATGTAATTGCAGTCAATTTTAGTAAATTTGTGCATTTTAAGTACCCTTGGGGGTAGATAAGCCTATAAGGGGCCAAAAAAAGCCTGGCCACAAGGGCCCGCAAATGGCCCATCCAAAACTGATGGATGGTCCATTTGCGCGCCCTTGTGGCCAGGCCTTTTTCTGCCCCTTTTAGGCTTATCTACCCCCAAGGGTACTTAAAATGCACAAATTTACTAAAACCTATTGGTTTTGCATCAATATTTTATATGGATCCTTGTGGACACCTTTTTTTTGGTCATTTCAAGCTTTGAATTCCTTATAGGATATCAAAACAAATAACATATTGTGATACCACAAGTGTCTATGCAACATTAATTTGGATTTTTCAAATGTCCAATGTAATTGGACTTTTTGGTGGAGGGGTGTACTAGGTAGAGCTAAAGCTGGTGGTAGTGTGCTGGAAAATTCATTTCATAATTGATTTCAGCTTTTCTAGTGTCCTTGAGTCTGAACATATGCTGGAATTGCCATAAAAAGGGTGCATTTAAATGAATGATGCAAAACCAATCCATTGCAGTATATTTGTGCTTTTTAAGTACCCTAGGGTGTAGATTGGCTTATAAGGGGAAAAAAAATGCCTGGCCACAAGGGCGCGCAAATAGCCCATCCAAAACTGATGGATGGGCCATTTGCGCGCCCTTGTGGCCAGGCCTTTTTCTGCCCCTTTTAGGCTTATCTACCCCTAAGGGTACTTAAAATGCACAAATTTACTAAAACCTATTGGTTTTGCATCAATATTTTACATGGATCCTTGTGGACACCTTTTTTTGGTCATTTCAAGCTTTGAATTCCTTATAGGATATCAAAACAAATAACATATTGTGAAACCAAGTGTCTATGCAACATTAATTTGGATTTTTCAAATGTCCAATGCAATTGGACTTTTTGGCGGAGGGGTGTACTAGGTAGAGCTAAAGCAGGTGATAGTGTGCTGGAAAATTCATTTCATAATTGATTTCAGCTTTTCTAGTGTCCTTGAGTCTGAACATATGCTGGAATTGCCATAAAAAGGGTGCATTTAAATGAATGATGCAAAACCAATCCATTGCAGTATATTTGTGCTTTTTAAGTACCCTAGGGGGTAGATTGGCTTATAAGGGGCAAAAAAATGCCTGGCCACAAGGGCGTGCAAATGGCCCATCCAAAACTGATGGATGGGCCATTTGCACGCCCTTGTGGCCATGAATTTTTTTGCCCCTTATAGGCTAATCTACCCCTAGGGTACTTAAAAAGCACAAATATACTGAAATTGACTGCAATTACATACAGAAATTGAAATAACAAAGTCACCAATCAAAAAACAATTCATATCACCAATTGAAACAATTTTCAAGATTGACAAATCAGATTCAAAAGAATTTTCAATATAGAGAGACAATTTCAAATATTTTTTATTCCTTCCAGCACGGTGACTTTACATCATGTATCTGAGGAGTTCATAATTTTTTTGACCATTTCCTGGTGCCTATTTTGCGCGTAAGGCAACTCCCCAGTCAAGAGGGACTGCGCTATGGCATTTGGGTCAGTTGAGCCAATGGAAGCATGTATCCCTATCTGGGCAAGCACTTTACCATGAAAGCGAGTGCTAAACGCTGTTCATACAAGGGATCTACGCACTAGGAACACTTGATGCGCAGTTTGAGCAATGGTGCTCAAACACGAAAACTTGCTCAAAGCTTTTAACGACCAAGTCATAAAATGGGCTTGGGGAGTAAATTCATTATGGATAATGGCCACATCGCCAGGGGGGAGTTGTCCTAGGTAATGCGCAAGGGAAGCTTGAGGTCCAAAGCCCGTCCGCTTGCCACCCATCCTTGCAGCAAAATCATCAACCTCCACAATATCCTGTCATAAACCTATGAAGGTAAAAAAAAAAGACAATGAAGGATAAAATAGTAACATGAAAATTAGGATACAGTTTACCTCCTGCTCCTTGTCGTCCTCCTCCCTGTTGCCCTTTGCATCCAAGTCAATGTTCCCATGCACCACAGATACAAGCTTTGGATCGTCATATGGGAGGTCGCATAATGGCATAGGCATCCTAGCAGCCTCAACCTTGGCTTGGGTGGCTTGGAAATCTTCATCAGCCACGTGCAACTGCTCTACTGCCAGGACCTCCGCACATACAACTGCAATAGTGTCAGCAACAGAGTCCCCATCTAGTGAGAGCTTGCTTTCTAGGGCATCTGGTGTATTGTCTAAGGGACATTTGTTGCTGTTGCATAGCACGCTCAAGCATTCATCCATGCGCAAGCCAAATGCTTTTTCCAAATCATGCAGGAACACATACTCCTCCCCATCCACTAACACTGAGGAGAAGCGGCTGATTTCTACCTCTGGAATTGCCACATCTGTCAGTGGTAGTGGCACTGGAGTGTCACTAGGGCCAGCCGCAACTATGGATTTCTCAACCACTTCCTCAAGACCCCTGGGGTACTCGAGCCGGTGTGCTTTTCCTTCCGCTGCAGGGTTCATGGGGATAACCTGCTGCTCCTTGGTGTCCTTGATAAAGGACCCAACTTGAAGGTGTGGTAAGCGGAGCTCCTCCAAATCAGGTTCCTCGCTCACCAAGAAGATAAATGTTGTGAGCCGAGAAAGGTACTCCACCCCCAACTTTCGCTTCTTGAGCGTTGACACCCCAGGGGCTTGCTCGTCCAAGTAATGGCCTGCATCGGTTGCAATTTCTTGGAATCGTTGCAACCGCTTGGAGAATGGGCGATCACCTTTGTGTATATAGCGCAAAAGATCGCAAGGCACCCAGATTCCTGCATGTGGGGGGATAGATACAGAATATTTTATGATGTGCTCCTCCATGAACACAGAAATCTCCTCAAATGCATCCATGTGAAGGGCAACTGTGGCGTCAAGGTTAGGGAGACGAGTAAAAAAGGTGTGGAGGTCCAAATTCCCTTTGTATTTGGTGTCCTCGAGGAAGAGGATGAAGCATGACAAAGGGGTGGATGTGGGTGCAGATGCAGAGGCTGTGGCAGCATCCATGTCTAACCTGGGGTGTGGATAGAGAGTGGAGGAGCTCAAGAGTTGCAAAAGTGAAAATAGTGAATGAGTTAGGTGGCCCCCCTTTTATAATGGACCCTTTTTTTAAGACATAAAAAAAAGGCACTTTCACCAAAAAATGATTTCTCATCCCAATGCAAAAAATTATATTCAAAGGCATGATTTGCCGAAGCAAATCATGTTGATTACAGCGGGGATCAATATGAAAATTGCAAGAGTTACAAAGTTATAAGATGGATAGCATAGTTCCATCTATCCCCCAGTCCTCCTCGACCTTCAATTTGTCTTCCATTCTCTTCCCAATCTGCGGACATTCATTACAATAAACATCTAATGATCGACAAACCATGATGTATTGAAAATGTGGTGGAAGGATTCTCACCTTGTGACCTTGTAAACGAAATTGTGCTTGTTGAAGGGCCTCAAAACCCATAATAACCAAATGTTCTCGAACATTACTGAGAGTCCAATGCTTGTTCGCTTGGACTACCTCCAAGGCATTGTTGGGCATCTTCATTGCAATGTCAAAGCTTGCAATAGCGCCGTCTACGCTCTGTAAGGGAGTCCACACTCCAAGCTTACACATCCAACGATCATAGTGAAATCGTATGTACAAGGAGGTGCAGGATTTCAAATAGCGCATTCCAATACCTGAAGCTCCAACCTTATAACGGTACCGGTCCCCGTTGTGCATGCCCTCCACGAAACCCCAGTCCTCTTCTAAAAGCCTTCCTAATTCCTCGTAATGCGCATCTTTACATACAAGCATTGTGGTAGTCTCCACAAATCCAAACTCTTTAAAAATATGCACAAAACAATGAATAGGCAAACACCAACTCAAGCCCACAGACCTAGAAGCTTTAGAGTATTTCAAAGAGTTTTGGACATCCATTATCATCTTTTGCTTGAAAGATGCTACCAACCACAAATCTAGGACCGGCCACTGATCCATACTTAATAAGGAAGTTACTTTGATGGGTTCAAGCGTTCCAAATGCTTGTGTAGAAGTAGGGACAATATAGGACTGAGAATAGAAGAAAATCCTTCTTTGAACCAGTTTGGTTGGGCAAAGATGTGGGAACATTATTGCTTCAATATCCGCATGTATAGCATTGAATGTGCCGGAGAGACTATGTAGTGGCTGCTCCTCCACCAACGTGGATGGAAATATGACAATAAATGCATGACAAATGTTAAGTATGAATCCGTAATAACATTACACTGTGATTTCACACCTAGCTTTGTATTCTCAAAACATGTACTTACAATGTGTTGGAAATCGAGGTGGTTGTTGCAAGTGCGTGGTTGACATTGAGAAAACATGTTGCACAATGGCTACGGTCCCCTTGTCTTTGCGGTTCTTGAAGCCAAGGAGATTTCCTTTCCAATGAAGATCCAAGTTTGCACGATTCCGCACACGATGAGGGCCAACAGCAGATGGTTGCATGTATACCCAAGCACCTTTGGTGAACTCTTGTGGCACCCACTCATCATCTACACCTCTAGTGTTGTGGCATGCAAGTGCTGTGACCTCATCCTTTGGCCGCCTTTGCGAAGTAGAGTTGGCCATGGTTGAGCAAAGAAAACTAGGAGGAGGAGAAGAACCTTGCTTGTTGCTACAATGTAGGTGTGATAAAGTGATATGAGAAAGTGGTTAACCCTTGTGGCAATGGGAGGAGAAGGTGGACAACCCTTGCTTGGTGTGGCACTGGGAGGAGAAGGTGGATAACCCTTGCTTGGTGTGGCAATGGAAGGTGGTAGGGGAGGAGAGAGGAGCTTCCTTGCTGCAGCAATGGAGATGGTGTAGAGAGAGAGAGAGTGTTGGAGTAGAGGATGAGTGTGATGGTTGCAACCAAGGAGGGGTTGGAAAAGGGGTTCTAGAGAGAGAAAATCACTTTTTGCCTAATAACTACTTTTGGGGGAGCTCTGGATAGCAAAAAAAGATTTTTTAAAAGTTTTTTTAAAAATTTGAATTTTAGGGTTTTTGGATGCACGTTTTGACTTTTTGAGATCAAAAAATGCTTTTTTGACCATAAAATAGTTTTAGGGGGGTTTTCAGAAGATGAAATTTGAGTTTTGAAATTTTTGAAAAATTTCAAAATTTTGAGATTTTTTTATAACCGGATCAAAAAGGAGGGAAGTTGGAGGTTCCATATGGCCCACCCACCCCACCCCACCTTACCTTCTCACTAGGTAAGAGCCCATTTAAGAAGTGTAAGACTACTTTGTCCCCCTACATTTTTGAGGGCATAGAGTGTGTCCACCACCCTCTTCTCATTGGCTGGCCTCTAATTAACCTTAATCCCAAAGGGCCCCTAGAGGGTTCATATTTTTCCTAATGGCTTACCGTACTTCGGTGAAGACAGGTACAGGGTTTACTCCATTTCATTTGTTATATGGAAAGGAAGCACTATTGCCTATGGAAGTAGAGTTGCCTGTGATCAAGATGTTAGAAAAGTTGCTTGGGCAATCCAGTGATGCATTCAAAGACAAGCTCTTACAATTACAAGAGGTTCAGCTGGATAGGATGAGCGCATTGGAACATTATGGGCAGATGCAAGATAAGGCTTTAGCAAAGATAAATGAAAAGGTCAAAAGGAAGGGTATCAAAAAACATAACTTGGTTTTGTGCCACAACAGGAAGCTGGACAAGACATTCCAAAGGAAGTTTCAAATTAAGTGGGAAAGCTCTTTCAAGGTAGTGGAGTGTTTTTCAAATGGTACATATCAATTAGCTAACCTGGATGGGATTCTACATAAGTCAAGGGTAAATGGATTTCCTCTTAAATTGTATCATTCTAGACTGATGATGGTCGAGTAGGATGAGCTGTTTGCAGAACAAGTAATGTATGTAAGGGATGAGGAGACATGTGACGCGGCAAGTCTCATATCTCTTTTTGTTGCTGCTGATCATGATTGATCTAGCAGGCTAGGGGATGGGAAAATTATGTTAGTATTTTTTTGGAACAAGTGATTGCACATATGTACATACACATGCATGGTGCATTGAATAAAGGATTGCCTATTTTCCAGAGCCAGGTGGTTGCGTGGGGCCCACATGTGTATATGTATGACAGCGTGTACATAGTACATCGATTTTCACTGTCACTAGTACCAATGTGCTCTTTCTATAATAATGAGGAGTTGGTAGCACGTAAAACATCTTGAGGAAGCTATCCACAGGACGACAACATGAGGTAAGCAGCTGCGTCAGATGGCATCTAGTGGCGTCACGAGGTCGAATGGGGTCAATACTTGCACATGGATAAGCGAGGACACAACATGGGTGTTTTCATGTGATGGTTATGCATAAAGTTCATCATGATTGTGGGCCACTTCACGTGGTTGAGGGATGCATTATTGGAAAAAGTTGAGTGCCAGGTGTGCGGATGGATATAGAAGGGTGACAAAAATGCACTGCGTGGCTAGTTTTTGGCATGTTCGGGGTCCGTTTGAGGTCAACTAAAAAGAAAAGGTGCCCAAGAGATAAAGTAAAGTGTGAACACTGAAAAACCTAAGAAATAAACCAGCAAAGTGTGGAGAGTAGAGGAGGAACAACCGCAACTCAATTTTTGCTGTTTTTGGAGCCTATTTTGGCCATAAACCGCTCATCCGAGGTTGGATTTGAGCGCTTTGATATTGTAGACTGGGGTTTTTGGCCGCTCCAGATACAATGGTGTTGTCCATTTTTCCAAATTACTCACTTTTTCTCTCTGTTTTGGCTGTGTAAGTTTCTCCTGTGAGCGAAGCCTCTATTCATTAGGAAAAATATGAACCCTCTAGGGGCCCTTTGGGATTAAGGTTAATTAGAGGCCAGCCAATAGGAAGAGGGTGGTGGACACACTCTATACCCTCAAAAAAGTAGGGGGACAAGGTAGCCTTACACCTCTTAATGGCCTCTTACCTAGTGAGAAGGTAAGGGAGGTGGCTAGGGGAAAGGGAGAGGGGAGGGGGGGGGGGACCACTTTGACCTTTTTTCCCCCACTTTTTGGCCCGGATTTAAAAATACACTAAAAATTTCAAAATTTTAAAAAATTTCAAATTTCAAGTTTTCCCTCCTTAAAAGGTCCCGTAACCTATTTCATGGTCAAAAAAGTATTTTTGACCTCCAAAAGTCAAAAACGTGCACTAAAAATTCCAAAAAAATAAATTTTTTCAAAAAATTTCAAAACATCATTTTCCACCCTCCAAAGTCTTTCCAAACCTATTCTATAGCTAAAAGTGATTTTCTCTCTCTACAAACCCTTTTCCAAGCTCTGCATGGCTGCAACAACCACATGCACCCCCTATAGTCCAACATTATCTCTCTACTAGCTTTCTCCCATCTCCATTGTAGCACCAAGCAAGCTTCTTCCCCATCTCTTCCCCTTGCCCACCACATAGTTCCACACCAAGCTAGCTCCTCTCCCTTCTCTCACCTCCATTACAGCATGAAACAAGATTCTCCTCCTTCTACTTTCATTCACTCGCACTACATGGAAACCTCTATTCCCGAAGGTGGAAAAAGCATCAACTCACATGACTTGCATACCACAAGAACAGGAGGTGTGAATAGTGCATGGGCATTGCAAGGATTCATCTCCAACATAAAGATAGAATGGTGAGAAAACTACTCTTGTAGCTTACATTCAGAGCTTAAGATCATCTCCATCTTTAAGTTTATCATGCTGGAGGGAATTAACCTCTTTATGGCTTTCAATGTTTAGGCTTCACACCTCATAACATTGGGTGGTGCTATTTTGTTGATGGCTTTGGTGCGCCATCTATAGTTTTGTAGCATGTGATTGAGTCTCACAATGTAAGTAAGTTGTGTTATCTATGGAGAGTCATCAAAGATTTTTCTTATAATTTATTCTTTGTATAGTTGTCATTAGATTATTAGAATGATATCATTTTGTACTTTATAACTTTGTGCTCACATAATCTGTTGTTTACTTACAGAGTCAACTTGTTTTGAGAGGAAATGAGCAAGCAACCATGTGCAGAGATGGAAATCACCCTATTTTTGTTCCGTGAGGAACCTTTCACTACCGTGTTAAAAGATTTTGATAAGAATAGTAGGATTTTTGTAGAATCTTGAACCAATAGGTACTCTCTAGGAGCTCTTAGAAAAGCCATCCCTATAGTACTACTATCTTCCCTAGTGTCATAGACACACAAATACTCGTGTATATGAATCTCTAGATGAGAAAGACAAATACTTGTAAGAGAAGCCTAACAGCAACAACATTGTCTCCATTTGTAATTATTTTTATGAGGCTGGATTCCTCTATAAATGCAATATAAATATTTCTTTTTGTTAAATGGTGTCGCACTGAGTGAGAGTATTTTATTTAGATTACTGGAGTTTCATACAGATTTGAGAAATATTGTTGATTTTTTTGGATATTCTGATTTGTCTGTAAGATGTTTGAAGTTTCAAGTCTTAATCATTCCACCATGAAGAAATTCATGCAATATTTTGATTTCAGTTTAATCACTAATGGTTATTCTTATTAAGTGGATCATAACCTTTGTCAAGATGTCCTCATTTGGGGATGTTGAATATATATCAATAGCAACATTTCAAAAGTTGAGAAAGCTAAATTCTTGCTTTCCAAAATGTTATTGTTTCCATACTATTCCTATGCCAAGCTTGACTTAGAGAAATGACAACTTGAGATGGAGGTGTAGATATATAGGGGTGAATTATTATTGATTCTTGTTTCATCATATATATTATAAAGCCTTTGAGTTTCCACCTTTTTGAGTAGTGTTGACAAGTTTTTGGTATCAAACCTTCTTAAATATCCCTATTCATTCGCTATTGGTAGCTATTTATTTGGTATTGTTAAAGATCATACCAATATCTATCACCTTGTGAACTTAATTATTGAATTGCGGATTTGATTTTTACTATGTAGCTCATTTGGATAGAGAAAGTGTAAACATAAATTATAGATACATGCATTGTTAACATAGAAGATATGTATCACTCGAACCTATATAACTGCTAATCAAGAAACCTTTGGTCGGATACTATAACAATAGGGGTCACATGTGGTTTTAAATACCAAAGAAATGGCTTAACCAAAACATTTCCAAGAACACGAGGTGAACACAAGGAAGTAAAATTTGGCTCCTTGTTTGGTTGATTTCTAGTGCTAAATGTTTTGAGTGCACAAAATTTGTGAGGCCTTTGACCTTGCGAGTTCACTAAAGTATATGTAACATAGCACATGTGTTCAACAGAAGGGAATTTATATTCTTGTAAATTTACAGAAACATGTGTAGGTAAGGCCTATAAGGGCTACTTTCAATCCATTGTGGTGAACAGACATGATATAGGAAAATTTGACATAGTGAATACTCCGGACATCAAACACTACAACTCTATCTCATGGCCATACATTAAAACAAAGCCCCTATTTGTCATTTTGAAGCCCCAGAGACCCTCAACAAGAGGGACCACAACGGAAAGTAGAATGCCCATCCAGGCACAAATAGGGACCAAGATATTTCCAAGAACAGGGGATGGACACAAGGAAGTAAAAAATGGTTGATAAGCATGATACAAGGTTTAGGTATCTGCCATTTGGGGGGGGGGGAGGGGTTGCTATGAACACATTAAACTTCCCAGTTCTATCTCATGGACATGCATTAAAAAAAGCTTGTACGTGTCATTTTAGGGGCCCAGGGACCCTCAACAAGAGGGGCCACAAGGGCGCGCAAACTGGCCATCCAATTTTTATTTTTATGCATGGCATGATACAATGTTTAGCTATTTGCCATTGTGGGGGGGGAGGGAGTTTGCTATGAATACATCAATTTGCCCAATTCTATCTCATGGCTATGCATCAAAAAAAGCCTGTACTTGTCATTTTAGGGCCCTTGTGGCCCCTCATGTTGAGGGGCCACAAGGGCCCTAAAATGACAAGTACAGGCTTTTTTTGTTGCATGGTCATAATTCAAGTGGTAAGTTTTTTTTTTTTTTTTTTCAAGTGTTGGACTTTTAGGCTGTTTTAAAGAGCTTCTAGTGTTCAATTGGCTCTGAATCTGTCTGGGCTTGTCTCACATAAATTTGTTCATCTCGTCGCGCTCTTCGACTATCGTGTGATGCAAAAAAATCATATCCTACTCGGATTTTCCAAAAATCAACGTGCAAGTTGACAATTTCTTAAAAAATGATGTAAAACAGACATTTCTTACTTTTTCCTTAATCTACGGGCTCGAACGGGCATTAAAACCATGGAATCTAAAAATACTCAGAGAACCAATGTTTTTTATTGTGTTAAGGACTGCATTTTCTACATACAAAACTTTCTCAAAATCTCACCCCAACACCTTCAAAAGTGGCTTCCAAGGAGTGCCCTCGATCAAAAATTGAAACTGAAGGAAAACAATCAGAATGAACTCCTAGACTGTGTACAAACTTTAAAATAACCAAAATTTCCTTTAAAAAAAAGTTATTGCTAAAAATTTGAAAATAAACCACCCTTAGACTTCCCACAATGATAGAAATCAAAAGGTTCAAGGAGAGGTCTGGTGTCACAAGTGCATGGTAAGAATCTAATCGAGGCTTATTCCGTCAAGATCTTTTATACTTTATTATGTCTTCTCATGTACAATCTTACCAAACAAAAACAAACTTACACTTTAAATGACTACAAATTTTATTTAACTTATCAAACAATCTAAAATATGGTAGACCTAGAGTGCTCTTACACATCAACAAACAAAAAAGTCCAAATTTCTTCTCATTAACTTTGATAAACATACATATGTGAACACTTTACAAGGAGTAGTGTGGTCATAGTTCTTACATCCATTCCATGACATGGTATGCTCCTGGGGTGACCTATCACATAAAAATATCTTTGGTAGGAGTGCCCTCATGTTAGGAAAGAGTATGTTGCTGCTGATGAAAATTTTTTGCATTGTCCTACTAGGGATCTCTTCATGTCAGCATAATGATTTTTGGTGTAGTGGGAGCCACATTGCCGCTGAGGAGAGCTTTGTGCCACCGTAAAAGCTTCATGTTATGCCAGTTCCTTGAGCCGTTCTTGCAAACAACGCCACTCAACTAGCATAGCAAGAGGTCACCTTGTAACAAAAACATGTATGAATTCAACATTTGCAAGCTATATAATGAAGACACTTGTTAAGTATATGTTGTACAAATTGCAAGTATTTCTATCTAGCTGGGAATAAACAATATAAAAATATACATTAGGATGAGACTACCATCCCTAATAAGCATGGATTTGAAGCACCTACCTGCAAGATGTAACAAAGAAGACTGTTTTAGAGGAAAAGTGGTGACACTTGGCCTCTCTAACCTGCAGCCTTTCACTATTTGTGCATAAAAGCAACCTTTGTGCCAAGCACTACAAAACAAGTAGAGGCAACACCTTAGACTTCAAAGTTTATGATAAGAAGAACACAATCAAAAGTAAGAAGTATATTGTTACCTTGCATAAAGGGGTGTTTTATTCAAATATGTGATGGTATTGGCAAGATATTGAAGAATCGTCAACATTCATCTCACCGATGCTACGACGTTCCTGAGATGACCTCTGCTCACCCTCACGTGCGGCCTTCGATGCAAACGTTACGAAAAAGCAAATATGTATGCATACGATTTGTGATGTCCTTGAGCACCATGGTAGTTGTTGCATGAGGAAGCAAAGGATGAAAAGAGAGAGGGGGGAGGGAGAGAGAGGAACATGGGAGAAGACAAGGGGGTAGTGGGGGAGAGAGAGAGAGAGTGTGGAGAAGGGGGCAGGGAGGGAGAGGGAGGAACATGGGAGGAGAGAAGGGGACAGTGGGAGAGAGGGAGAGAGGGGAGGAGGAGGAGAGAAGGGGCAGGGAGGGAGAGGAGAGGGAGAAAGGAGGGAGGAGGAAGAGAGAAGAAAGGTTTTTTTTTTTGGGGGGAGTTTTTTTTTGAAAAATTGGACTTTTAGTGCTTGTAAGTTTAAAAAAATGTCAAAAAATACTTTTTTGATATGGATATATGTTGGGGGGGAGTTTTAAGTCAAAAATAAGTAAAAATAACTTTTTTTTTAAAAAGTCAAATTTTGGCTCTTATAAGTGATCCACGTTTTTGATGATGTGGCCACACCTCTTTACTCCCTTCACTTTCAAAAAGCTAGAGAGAGAAGGTGACCTCTTAGGTCCACATCCTACATGTGTCTAAAAAAAAGGCTAGAAAAGCCTACTCAAAACTAGCTTCTTGAATGCCCTTGTCCCCTTAACCCTACACACCATTAGCCTTAATCCCTAAAAATTAGGATTCCTTACAAGGCCCATGCAAGGTTCATATTTCTCCTAATGTCAAATTTTTGATTGTATCTGACATATTTCATCCATATTGTGTGAGCTATTTGCCCCATTGGTGTTGGCCGAAGCTCAATTGTATCTAAACATCAGAAATATTTCTCTTTTGGGCTGAGTTTGTGTGTGTGTGTGTGTTTCTGTGTTGAGTGGGCAAATGGATAGTCTCTCTCTCCTCTCACTCCATCGGTGTGTTCCCTGTCTCGGCCAGGTGGGTTGTGTAAGCTGAGTGGTGCCCCGTAGTGTGTGTGTGAGTGTGTGTGTATCATCCCAAGAGTGTGTATCGGGTCATTATAGAGGCATTGTGTGTGTTTCCATCCTGCTCACACCGGCACAAAGTAGCCTAGGATGAGGGTTCAAAAGCTTCATTGAAAGTCTCAAATCAAAGCTTTAAAGCTATGGAGAAACAAGATCAAGAGGGCGTGCGGCTTGATCTGGTCATAATGCATATGTTTCATGTATTTGCGGTGTTTATGCAATAGCAACAAGTCGTTGAAAGGAGGGAGATTTCCTCAACCAGAGTGCTCCAATCAGTGGTAATAATATGGACCAATTCAATGGTAAATATGTAACAAAGTATCTTTGTGGGAATGTCAAGGAGATGGAGATGCATGGAGTGCCTGAAGCAAAAATGGTACAAAGTTTTGAGCTAGTTGTGGTTCCTAAGATCAGAGAGCATGTAAGGGGAATTAGAAATGAGATTGGGAATCATCCAAACTAGGCTGAAATGAAGAGTATTTCATGGAAGACTCCAAAAGGGTGACAAAGAGGACATTTATAAAGTGGGTAGATCGGCCAAAAGAGGGGCTTTTGCCTACCGAACTACTAAGGGAATTTGAATGCCACTATGATCAAATTTCAAGGACTAAAAAGGCGACCCTAAACTCGAACAAGACAGAGCTCTTTTTGCAAGACGCAGGTAAGGAGATTCAAGAGAAGTTAGAGCTACTACTTGAGGATAAGGATGCGAAACATGGATTAAAGATTGATTGGAATGAAGTTGAAGATGCAATCTCACTACTAGCCAAGTGACAATGACGGAGAGACAAGATGATAGTTAACCCTACTCAATCCACAATCATTCCTGAGAGATCCATAAAGCCTTTTATTGTGGTTTCAAAGAGTGACAAGTCCATTATAGATGATATAGTCAAGGGAATGCAAGAGATAAAATTAAACCTTACAAGGCTATAAGAAAAGGGACAATCATCATGTCAATCTACGGAGCAAAGACCTCAAAACAAAGAAGTCTTTGTAAATAGATGCATATGGTGTGATAGTACTAACCATGCGAGGAGGGACTGTGAAAGTTTCAAAGACTCCTTGATGAAGGAGCTTGTTTTCTTTAAAGATGGAAAGATTCACTTAAGTGACACAGGTAATCTCTTAGGGACAACTTTTGGCAAAGGTGGGATGAAGAAGCTAGTTGAGGACATGTCTACTAGCCATGACATCTCAATGGTTGAGGCAGCCGCCTATGGGTTGAAGGTGGATCCTATAAAGCAAAAAGGAGTCAAGGTTGGAGAAGAAACATCTAATGGGATTGGAGATTTGTGGCCATGGGCAATAGAGCCTGTTGTGAAGGGTAAAATTACTAAAGGGGTCTTGCATAAAGCTAGAGATTGCATTCGGCTAGAAACATGTTGGAATGACCATGTAGACTCTTTGTCAATGCATTACATTGCCAAATTTCAAGCCAATGAGGCCATTGTTGAAGATAAACGCAGGCATGAGAATGGGGATGAAGGGCCTTCAAAGAGGACACGGGGAGTGGAGGCAAAAATGACACAGTGCCTCCTAGATCAAGTTCTCCATAACAAATGCCTACCCCTAAGGTGCCTATGCAGGAATCCTCTAAAGAGAAGAAGAAGGAAGCAACTAAATCCAAAGCATTTAAGAAAAGGGTCCAGCCTACAAACTCCAGTCTGATATAGTGGTAGCAACGTGTCTCAAAAAGGTTTTGGAAGAGAGATTTTTTTATAGTAAGGTGGAATTTACCTTGGGTGAGGTCCTTGGCATAGCAAAGCAGGAGTTCCACGAAGAAACAATTGATATTATAAAGAGAAAGTGATAGTATCTTACTAAATCTATCCACGTATAGGGTGAAGGAGAGACTTTAAATGCACAAGGTGTATAGGTCTATGGTGAGCGAGATGAAGAAACCAGTGTTGCGTGCTACACGTCTAGCGGAGGAGTAAAACACTTTTGCTTCTTGGATGATGAAGATGAAGTCTAGATCACTCACAAGAGTTATTACTTAAAGATTCATTAGGCAAGAGCAACTATCAAGACCCTGGTAAAAGCGAGAGACTTAAAATAGCCATACATTGCGTTGATAGATCATGGTTCAAAAATTAATGTCATGTCAAAGAGTCTTATCAAAAAGAAAAATGGCCAATTGATATAAATCATGGATGGATGATTCATGCAGCAAACAACTCATTAGGGGAGTTGTATAGAGCTTGTCCAAATGTAAAGGTGCTATAGGGGATGTGAAAGATGACCAGAATTTCTTTGTACAAGATATGCCTATATACCCTCTTATCCTCGGACAGCCATACATCACTGCTACTCGCATGAAAACCAAGGCGATGGATGATGGGTCAGCTTATGCTAGGATAAGGAGCATGGATGGGAAGTGTGTAGTTCAATTCCTTACTCTTTGTGTGGACCATGAAAGGAACCGTGAAAGACTTAGAGAGCAACCCTTGCCAAAGACAAACAAAGAATTCAAGGACTACAGAGATATGAGGGGTTTTGGCTGCCATGTACCATTGTAGAGCAAGATTGCAGTGGTACAAGAAGAAAAAATTTATTGCATTATGTATTTGCAAAGGAAACATTTTCTCAGGTTTTGTAGGATTAATAGACTATGGATCTATTGCTTTTACAAAGTGTGAGTACTTTAGGTGGGGTGAACGACAGCATGTAAATAGTGTACAAAGAGAAAATAGTGAATGCATTTCAGGTGTGTTTGATAAGTGTTCGTTTGTTGATACTATGCAAGACTTGGAATCTTTAGTGGATTGTAGTTTGCGTATGGGAAGTGAGGTTGTAAAATTTTTCTCAATAGAAATGTACAAAGTCATTGAGTCCACTATGTAAAAATTGCATATAGCACGTGCGAACAAGAGGTATTTAAATAATCCCTTACCTGTGTATTTTCAAGTACTATATGTACCCCGTTTTTGTAAGAAAACTAGCCCTTATCTATAAAAATTTTCACTTTCTCAATTAAAAAACCCTTTATGTAAGTACATTTTTTTGTAAATGTACCTAATTATAAATCCCTTTGTTTTGTTCACACGTGCTATCTTACATATTTTGTAGTGGATGCCCTGGGATGTATGAGTGGATACCAAGTATAATTCTGTGGCAAAGAAAGTGAAACTAGTGGCATTACCTCTACCAAAGGACTGCATGGATAAGATGGAACAAGCTGCTTTGCAGCCTAGTCTTCATGACCCAAGTAGGATTGGACATAAGTTTACACAGGATTCTTTGAAGGAGTTAAAGATTGGTTACGATGACAATTTGTCACAGGTAGAAAGAATATCCGTTGTTGCTCCTACGGTGATCTTCAGTATCCCTCATGTAACTTGGAACTTGAGGCCTATTCCGGTTCCAAATGCCCATTTGCCAAAACTCATTGAGTTGCTTAATGAAAAGATCAAATGGGTATTTTGGATCCTTCTTGTGCTCCATACTCAAACAGGTGGTTCACAGTCCCAAAAAGAAATGGTTCTTTATGCTTTATTCTCGGGGGGTGCAGTATGTAATCATGTTAATGGATAATGTGAGTTTGATATAGCAGGGGTTTTTATATGAAAGGTTTTAGGAAATTTAACAAAGATACATTAAAATAAGAGGGTTTTATATTCAATTTTGAAAAAAATCATAGGTCATTTTATTCATTTAGACATGTTAAAAGAGGCGTTTTTTTAATACCCCGTGAACGCACGTTATATAGGGGGGTACTAAATAGTGAATCCCCTTGAGGCTTTATTCAAGATATGCAACCTGTAAATAAGGTCACAGTCAAAAATGTGGGTACATGGCGAGTTGTAGATGAGTCTGCATAGTCATAGGAAGGGCGATATATTCTATGGGGGATTTGTACTCAGGGTATGATCAGTTCCAACTAGCTATGGAAAGTAGGGACTTGACTACCCTGAGAACACCTTTGGGTTTGGTAAGGATGTGGACCTTACCTCAGGGAGCAACTAATTCGATTTCACATATGATGAATGGTATGAACAAAGTCCTACATGACTTCATACCGCAAACTACAACGCCCTTTGTTGATGATGTCCCAATTAAAGGATGTGATGTAAGTGATATAGATGTGGCTCTGGACTTAACGGGGTGCCGCAAGTATGTGGAAAATCATATCAATGATTATGATGAGAAATTTTCAAGATTGGAAGAAGTGAACTTTACCTTGTCTTGGAAAAAGCAGTGTTTGGTGTGAACAAAGTTCCTATTGTGGGACATATGTGCGTGCCATATTGTAGAAGTCCTTGTCGAGCAAAGATTGATGTGATTCAAAGAATGAAAGAGATGTATATTAAGGTAACTGAGGTTGGAAGGTTCTTGGATGCATGTGTGTTCTATGTTATCTGGATTCCACATTATGCGCATGTGGTAGAACCTTAGTATCAACTTTTGAGAAAGAGTCAAAATGTCAGGACAAGGGTCCTACGGGGAAAGGCCCAACCTAGGGGGTTAGGGACCTAGGCCAAGGGCCTGAACTGGACTAGTGTGGACTGGGGATCTGCTTAGGGCAAGAGATACGAGCTAGGCCTATATAAAGGACGGTAGGGAGGAGGATCCAATGTCTCAGTTCCCCAAGTCTTATATTGGTATCAGAGCTCAGGGGGAGGGAGGAGCTATGGAGGAGGAGGAAGCCTTGCATGCTTGGTTGCATATTCTCTCTCTCTCTCTCTCTCTCTCTCTCTCTCTCTCTCTCTCTCTCTCTCTCTCTCTCTCTCTCTCTCTCTCTCTCTCTCTCTCTCTCTCTCTCTCTCTCTCTCTCTCTCTTCTTTTTCTCACGCCCAAGAAGGCTATGGAGCTGTCAAGAAGGGGGTTTCTTCTCTCTCGATAGACATGCTTGCATGTCTTTGTATGCTCGGGAGCAAGGACGAGCCATGACCATGGGCAAATTCCCTTGCAGAGCCGAACGGACATGGCTGCGGGAATGCCCGCTTGCAAGGAACAGGCTCGCGGTCAAACTGCACAGAATCGATCACAGTTAGTCTCAATGGGTTCGTGTTGTGATGGGGAAGGTTTTTCGACACAGGGATTTACGCCCTCGCAGTCTGCAGACAACACCATTGCCTTCTCCCACTCTGCGCTGCAGGCCCGCCATCGCCATGCAAGATTTTGTTTCATATTAAGTTTTAGAGGGAGCCCTAAGGGTGCCCTAAGGCCACCCTAAGGGGCTACTCCCACAAAATCGGCCTGCTACCCACACAGAATCGACCGTGGAAACAAAGGGAGGGATCCCGGGTCACATGCATGCCCATGCAAGGTGTACAAAGTGCCGAGGAGTACACAGTGCATCATGGTCAAAGTGTGCACATTCTCCAAGTTGCTTGAATGCAAGCTTTTTGGGCTTCTATAGTTATCCCTTGTCATCATCCCTAGAGGGGCTAATCAATTGAAGGAGATTCGAATCAAGGTTGCAAGAAGGCATGCAAGTAGCAGAATTGCATGGTCTTCTTCTTGGAGATATGGCATGCGATGGACATCCGATTCAATTGGGCGTGTTATCATGATTTGGACTAAGGAGAAAGGCTCCAATAGAGCTATCTTAACAAGGGTCTCAAAGCATACCGATTTGGAATTGATTTAGCAAGCGAAGGGCAACGCCTACCAAGAATACCATGCACCAACAGCGAGGACGGCTCAACAAGTTTCGAATTTTATGTTTTTGGGGTTCTTCTTGATGTCTATATAATTTTACACTGCCAGAGCCCTTTAGGAGATTTGCATAAGTTAATTCTTGATCCAAGAATTACTCTTGTCCAATCAAGATAGCGGTTGCTATGAATGTCGATGCACCGCACGTTGCTTCTTTGTTGATTATTGACACGATTATCTAGTAGCCAAGCCAAATCAAGCATGCCATGTGCCTTATAAGGCATCGATGATTGGCAAGTCCGATTATTCTTTCAATTCTAAGCAGTAGTTGGAAATGGTGAAGCTGAATCCATAGTGACCATGTCTACTGAACCAAACATTATTATCTGGCAAATCACTTCTTGGTTTTCTTCTTGTTGCTGGTGACTCATTTGATTCTTCTGGCAACAAGCTCCGTCAGTAAGTGTACGGGATAAGGTACACAATTGATTGTTTTTTGTTATGCAGCATCTGTTTAATAGCTACGATATGCAATAGACGTGCATATAATATGCATACACTTTAGGCTCACAAGCATGGCCTGTGAAAATTACTGTAATTACCAAAACGTGAATTTGTTTAAATATTGAAATGAAGCATGGCAAAATTGCAATCTTTAAACAGACATGGATGGCCTTTTACGGCACATGTTTTTGAAGGAAGCAAGGCTTCAACTAATGACTCTTACATTAAGTTGTTTCCTGTTTGGGGTATGCTATGAGCACACGCCTTTGGGAAAGTTCTCCCTATGCCTACAATATATTTCAGGCGAACTTTCTCTCGCGCAACGGAGATGAAGATCTACATTTGAGCGAGTTTTTCTTCCCACATCTCAACACAACTGGTTACAGTAGGATGACCAGGTTAGACCATGTTCAGTATTGTTTATTTCTTTTTTCCATGTTTATGCATTTACATTGGAAACTAATGCTTGTGTACAAAGCAAAGTTCTTTGACAATTTTTCATGAAGCAAGGCTTCTCCCTTGTGCCAAGGTACTGCCCAATGACTCGGAATCACGAGCAGTGGCACACAAGATTGACAAACTGGAAAAATAGGGAATACCACCTCACAAAATCCCTACCAGTTTAAATTGTGCAAGGCACTAATGGTTTTGGCTCTCACGTTTGAGGCCATCACTCTCGCCAAGGGTATCACAATCTGTATGCATGGCATGCTAACTAGGTGGCATAAATTCCACTGCTTCAAAGATTACACTTCCGCTATCACACCAGGCACTCTATCACAGACATACTAAGTTCTCGATAGTTTAAATTTATGCGTGCTGTCAACGCACACTACCACTAAATGGAACCTAAATGTACGACATATTTCACAGGCAAAGTGCCATTTTAAGTCATTTTTCTACAATCACGACCCCATACATGGTAAGAGGGTCAAGATGTGTCTTGTGTTTTCTGTCCCCTCTCTCGATGAGAGCGTTGTATAGGCAAATGGTTGCATGTTCATAGGATAAGCTGCACATCAGGCATAAGATTCCTAAGAGTACACATTCTGGGCACACCCTCTAGAAATTGAAGGAATGTTCCTCAGCCCAGCATGCTATTCTTCTCTCTCTTTTTCTTATTTATCTCAAGAATAATGAAAACTTCCTAAGGAGCTTTTCATACATGTTTTTTTTGGAAGTGAGCATGAGCCAAGTTGCTCTAACTCTTAGCTAGAAATGGGCCAAGATGCCATTCACATTAGTTTTCATCGATTTATCGATTGAACACTAACTATCGTAAGAGCTAGGAGCCACACACAAGTTGGCTAAGAGCCATTGGCAGATCTTGGGTAAGATCCAACTATTGCCATTCCTTGGGTTATTGTTCTTAGGATCGAACATATTTGCCCAGTAGAGTACACATTGAACATCTTGACGTTAATTGACGAGCAACATTCTTCTCATTTCGGAGGATTTCTTGCTCTATAGCACTACGAGTGTCTATGGCATCACAGTTTTGGGGTATGACCCAGCGGGTGCTTACTAAATCACCCCATAGGCATTAAGGATCACAGTTTGATCTGCATTGAGGATCATAGTTAATCTCTCCCAGTTATACTTTCAAGGAAATAATTCCTCAATCTACCAAATGTGGTAGCGGACGGACACACTTTTCAAGTTGATTCCAATCATTCTGGACACGGTGGACTATGTTGGTTACCGTTATCTGCTAGTTGAGCAGTTTCTACAAAGAGTCTTACCAAGGGGTTTGGCTACGTAGATTCTAATCCAAGGGCTTGGATTGCAAAGTCAGGTAGGGGACGTTCTCCTCTCCATTTGTATACAGGTAAGTTTACATTACGTTCAAATCTCCAGGTATGCATCTATTGATTTGGTGTTATTCCATTTTTAGTATGCTTTGCTTGGTTTTTCAAGACGTCTAAGTACTCTTGAATATTACACAGCCATGCCAAGGGCATGTTGACACAAAGTATTTTGGGCCAAGTGTCCAATCTATCTTTCTATCTTATGCTATTATGAACCTACTTGTACGGTTCAATTTGGCACATGTTGTCACATGGGATACAACATGGTCTAGGAACTCAAGGAGTTCGGTTTAGCCAGTGTGGAGCAAGATAATGAGGGTCCCTTTCACTCTTGTCGCAGAGTGTTTTGCAGTTCCTCCATACACAAGTACATCTTGTACTTGATGGATGTCGCTTTTTCGGCCATCCTTCTTTTAGACATATTCCACATGTGGTGAATATGAGTCTCTGGGACTGACATAGTCACCTAATTCTTAATGATGTGTCGCGACGAAGTCCCTACGTGTTGGTCACATTCGTTTATTAGACCATTTGGAACACACCATTTAGCCAGAAATTATCGGATACTCAGTACAGATCTGTCGCCATGACAAGCATTAGGGAAAATTTGGACTCACAAAGGGACCTTATAAGGAGTTTGACTTCCTCTCTCATGTCCAAAACGGGCGTGTGGTAAAATTTTTCCAAATCAAATCTAAACTTGGCGGAGATTTGGCAGTTAGAATCTCCCATTCAAGCTCTTTCTAATGATATATAGCACGCCATGAGATTCCTCATATTTTGAAAGATCTTATCTTTGATTCTCTAGATTCTAGACGGAGTTGTCACATCACAAGAGTTTGTCACATCACAAGAGAATCAAAAATAGAATCTTTCAAAATATGAGGAATCTCATGGCGTGCTATATATCAGTAGAAAGAGCTTGAAGAGTAGATTCTAACTATCAAATCTCCGCCAAGTTTAGAGTTGATTTACAAAAATTTTACCGCACGCCCATTTTGGACATAAGAGAGGAAGTCAAACTCCTTATAAGGCCCCTTTGTGAGTCCAAATTTTCCCTAATGTGCTGTGAAACCACCTTAACGGAGGGTCATTTCTACATATAGCCAAGTATGTTAAGTTATCGAGAATGTCTCATGGTTGGGACCTAGGTGTGACTGATCTTTCACATTCTGTTATGGGAGGCTTTCACTTACGTACCGTGGAAAGTCTCGTCATGGAATTGCGGTTTGGCTAAAATTGGGTTAAATGCATTCACACTAGGTGTTATGGGCCCTAGCGTTTAACACTGATTTATTTGGAGCGCCATGCCAATTCATGGACTTTTATTCTTTCTGCACCTTTTTGCACTACATGTTCAATCTCTCCTGTAGATTTATTATGAGTTTACACCCTGCCATACAAGGCGCTGGCTCAGAATGGGTGTCGATGGTTGGATGGTCTAAACTCTAGGAACTTACTCCAGTCCACCCGCTTCAACCTAGTTGGTTGTCTTCACTCCATATAAAATGTATCACTGGATACTCAATGATTGAGTCCTAGTTTACCAATAGAATGATCTTATGAAAAAATTTCGTGAGAGTCTTTATGCTCGACATAGAGGTGTATGGGCCACCTTTACTAAAATAAAGGTATTGGTGGAAAGATATGTATAAAGATATGTTTCACTTTGTGGAGTCTTGTGAAACCTGTCAAATGTATTCAAATGTACGTCATCGTGATGCTATTGCACCCTACTTACCCATTGGCCATGCACTATAAGTGGGTAGTAGATCTGGTTACAATGCCATTAGGATTATGGAAAATGAGATACATAGTGCTTGCATGGGGAGATTTAACCAACCAAGTTGAAGGTTGTGCTCTAAGAACAAAAAAGCACATAAGGGATATGTAAGCTCCCCTTAGATGATGTAATCAACAATTATGGTTGTGTTGGGAAAATAACAACAAACATGGATGAGTTGGATGGAGACAAAGCCAGGGAGTTTTTCTCTAGGTTGGGCATTAAACTTGCTCTCACTACTGCATATAATCTTGAGAGAAATGGTAAATCAGAGTGTGGGCATCCTCCTATCATTAAAGACTTGGCTAAGGAAATGGGAGAGTGGCCAAGGTTATTGCCTTATGCTTTATGGGCTGATCGTACAACTCATAGCTCAGTTACTAGTTATATGCCTTTGGAGTTGATGTACGGTCAGAAACATGTGATGCCAATTGAGGAGGTATCCCACATGGAATGTATTGCCTTGTGAAGAAGGAATAAGTAGGGAAGACGTTCTTGCTTTGCACATGTAGTAGTTAGAAAGAAGGCCTCAAGATATTGATATTGTAGTAGCACGATTGAAAGGTGCAAGGTTAAATAATAAGGAAAGATTTGATAAGAGGAATATGCTTAGACCTAAAGCTATTGAGGAAGGTGATTGGGTGTTGGTGTATGACACTAGTCTTGCCAACTGGCATTCAACAATAAGAAAGATTTCAAAGATATGGTTTGGTCCTTATGTGGTTCAGCATGTATATGGGAATGCAATTTTTACCTTGCATGAGTTGGACGGGACAGAAATAAAGATTCTCATCGCAGGGAAAAGAATGAAGTTATTCAAAAGAAGAGGTGATACAAATCCCTTTGATTCACAGGAAAGTCAAAATGAAGGCTCTGATGGAAATTTTATGGATGTGGATGAAGAAAGAGAGGATGATGCGTTAGATTTTGTTGCGAGCGATGATGAAATCGGCATGTATGTGGACTTAAATGAAGATTGAACCTACTGCAAAACGATATGTGTGGCACATGCCATAGGATATGCAGGTTTACAGGGGATGGATGTCATGTGGTGGCACGCGCATAATGTGAAAGTAAAAAATCTACCTCACTTTTAATGCTTTTGATGTGTGGGACCAAATGCTACAATGTACAAAGTGTGATATATGCGGAAACGGTTTCCATAATTATAGGCGTGTACATACCTTCTCGAGCAGGCGAGGCCACAAATGTGGCACCATTACATGTTTGAATAAATTAAAGCATCCGTATTTTGCTTTAGTAATGTAAAAATGTCAAGTGTTTCGAAGTGGCACGCTCGTTTTTCCTAGAAAGTTCAATGCAAGGGATCTTGGCGTAAAAGACGTTTCCGAAGTTTCGTGCGTGGGTGTAAAAGACGTTTCCAAAGTTCTTATCAAGGGGATAAATGAGTTTCAACATGAAATTCAAGCCCAATGGGATCCTTCCACAAATTAAGGGATTCTCACAACTCGTTTGGGCATTTTACGGACAAAAAGAAGCATTTTTTTGCAAAAAAGGGCTTAGAATGGTCAAAAATAGCCTAAGAATAGCACAAAATGGCTCAAATGGTGCCATTTTGTGCCAGCATTTCTCAATCTTAGAGGGAAGTTTTAGAGCCAACAATGAGATCATTTATGCATATAAGCAAGGAGATACAACCATTATAATCCAAGGTGCTAGTGTAGTCCCTTGCTGCTTCCACTACATGTTCGAGGCTCTGAGGCCTCCAATTAGGGTTTCCCCTCATCAAATAACTACTTGGTCTTCTCGAATGAAGTTTTGAATCTTCCATGAAATGGTCATGACAAAGAATCGAAGCGTCAGTTTGAACAGGTCGAAAGAGCACTTCATCTTTGCAATTGGGAGAGAGGCTACACCTAATCTTCACACACACTAGAGTTTTGAGTTAATCTTGGTTCTTTTTCAAAGTGGAGCTTTCATGGCTGGATTTGTTTTCTTTTTTGAGTGTATTTGTAGCTTCAAGTTATCTACGCCTTGCTTTATTTTTCTACGAATCCTCATTGTCAGAGACCCAGTGCTTTCCTAGCCGCACTATGCACTTCTTGACACATATTTTGTGAACCTAACACAAACTAAGCTAGGGTGAGGATTCAAAAGCCTCATTGAAAGTCTAAAATCAAATCTTTAAAGCTATGGAGCAACAAGAGCAAGAGGGAGTGCGGCTTGAACCTTTCACAGTGCAAATGTTTCAAGCCTTTGTGGTTAGGGTGGGTAGTTTGGCCAAAAGAGGTGGGTTCAAGCCAACAGCTTGTTCACTTTTTTAGGGTGGGTAGTTTGGCCAAAAGAGGGGCTTTCGCCTACCAAACTGCTAAGGAAATTCAAACTCCACTATGATCATTTAGTGGACAAAGAGAATTTCACTTCACCGGGAGTGAGCCAGAACACCTCCAACCTACCTGGGTCAGACATAAGATGAGGCCGCTTCGCCTCCCTCCATGAACCCGAGCTCTGAAAGGATCCCAAGTAGCAGTAGGTGGTAGGGTATCAACACAACCATACCAGTTTAAGCGCCACACCTCTTCAATGCCCAGCATTGGGTGTTTAGGCAAATCCAAGGCAAAATCCCCGACGCATTAGCCGTGTAGGTCATTCAACCCCCGATGCACTAATCGTGTAGACGAGCCTAACAAAAAGAAGAAGATCTAGGCAACACCTTGATCCAGCAAAGCCCTAGGTCAACAACCCTTTTGTCTAGGGCTAAGTGATGTAGGGGATCCTAGTCTTATAGTGACGCTTCCATCAGAAAAATAATACGTGAGTCCAATTACAATAGCACTTTCCATATGCACAAACAATCTTTTTCAAGCAGTTAGACTGTACAGGGTCTCTACCCTTACATCTCAACCATAAACCATTCAGATCACTTCATGATCTACTCCCAAAACCATAAAACATAATCCGATCACATCACACGGTTGACCCCTCCATCCAACTCGGGTGAGGCACAACCAATCCTGCATAACCACTTTGGAACATAACATGACTGCAAAAATTTTGGCAACATTTGACAACATAACCATATCCAAAAAAAAAACCAAGAGCCACACCAGCTTCCACCATAAAATCACAACCATAATCCATGAGGGAATCTTAGCCCTTAACCACAAATCATATTCACAATGAACCAACTTCCACACTTGGAGTTTGACACATCCATGACAAATCCACTGCAGTCAATCGGAGTCCACACACATGACTCTTAAGACATGAGATTTTCATGCATAAAAGAAGTCCAACAGCAACTAAAAATGATATTAAAATCCAATTTTGAAAACATCCAACAATGCAAGTTGATGCATCACATTTGCACTTCACCTCTCTAGCACATAGAGCTAGTTTTGACCTAGAAAGGTGGAAAGCAATCATACCCATGCACATGCGGAATCCACATCAACCCATAAGGTTCCATACATCATATGATACCATTCCATCACCATAAACATGATGCAAAACAGCTCCGACGTTTAGGTCAACTATAAACCATAACTTCACGCATATGCAAAAATTTATATTTTTAGGAGCATGCATAACATGCAAATGAAAGTATTTGACCTCAAACCCATGCATCAAGTTCTACTCCATAATATAGACTAGCACTCTATCGCATTACTTTACCCATATGATACTCACACAACAAACGGTAACCCAAAAAGAAAGCCACTTTAATCATATCTGCCTATGCGGTTTGGATTGTCTAACCATATACCCTCACATAGGTTTATGAGCATCTAGTAACTGAAATAAAATTACCAAAACAAACCATAAATCATACATAAGAGGCTTGGTTAACTCACGACGTCATATGGTATCCCCCCTAGGTAGCACCCCTACAAGCATAGGTAAAACCGGCTATGGAATGATCAGTAACTCCCATACCCAAGGTGATAACGGAGACCTAAATACATTTATCATCAAGTTTCATTAAGTTTTTCAATTGGTTAGGATATATAGTGGTTCTCCAAGGAGCCTGGGTTCCAAAATTTTAACCAAGTGCAATGGGCAACAAGCTGTTTTTTGACCATATCTCTTAGCTCGTGCGTAATTTTCACATGACACAAAAGAGAGAAAATGTTCTAAACGATGTGTTTTATCTCTGGTTTAAAGGGTTCGGGCTGATTCATAACGATTTCTGAGTTATGACCAAAACAGGGTTCCTATCGCTTCTATGACATGAAGTGAAAAGCGCTTTTTATGCATGTACGTGATCATAAACGCATCATGTGCATAAATTAGCGTGTTAAACATGATGAAATAATCATGGGGTAACTTCATATGTACTCGCCAAATCCATACAAACAATCGTATATGAAAAAACAATCACCGAGAGAGTGACTACTCAAAAAAATGACATAGAGAGAGAGATGATGATGGCTATGGAGGTTAGAGAATCTCACCGTGCTTTAGAATCGATTAGGGGCTGTCAAAAGGCTTCTTTCTTTCCCGCAAGAGAGCGGTGAAGAGAGCTATGTAGAGGTTTTCACCACGAGGGCTTCCGAAGAGCACGTACACCGTGAAATGAGAGAAGAGATAGTAAGCAAGTAGAGAGAGAATATCCCTCTTTTTCTTCTTATTCTTATTCTTTCCATATACGAGAGAGAGGAGCTTATGGAGATGCTGATGAAGAGCTTTCACCACTCCGTGAGGCAGTAGATGCAACAGACGGCACTCAAAACTGAGGCTTGTAGGTAATTTTATAAGCACTGCAAAAAGCTGGAGTGAGCTCCAAGCCAGCTACTAGCGCCCCCTTCTCAACTAGGAATAGCACCATGCTTTTTGAAACTTTTTTGATACTAGGAATAGCACCATGCTTCACTACAACACTAAATGAAGACATCGACGCGTATATATCGACGGCCATGCTTTTCCACGCGTATATCGACGACATTAGCGGGCGTCACTATACGGGTCGCTATACACGTCGCAATGTGCGTCGATATACACGTGGAAAGGCCTTTATTTGCCACGCGTATATCGACGCAAAAAAAATTGGGGAAAAAAAGCGAAACCCGCACGCAGGGGCCATTTTCACATGCTCGAGTCTTGGCCGAAACCTGCTGTACAGGTATTATGTCCATCTCCACCCTCCCCAACCCCTCTCTATCTCTCTCTCTCTCTACCTCTACATTGTGTGTGTGTGTGTAGGAAAGAGAGAGAGAGAGAGAGAGAGAGAGAGAGAGAGAGAGAGAGAGAGAGAGAGAGAACGGTGTGTGTGTGTGTAGGAAAGAGAGATAGAGAGAGAGAGAGAGCGGTGTGTGTGTGTGTGTTTGTAGAGGAAAGAGAGAGAGAGAGGTGTGTGTATGTGTGTGTGTAGGAAATATATAGAGAGAGAGAGCGGTGTGTGTGTGTGTAGGAAAGAGAGAGAGAGAGAGAGAGAGAGAGAGAGAGAGAGAGAGAGAGAGAAATGTGTGTGTGTGTGTGTGTGTGTGTAGGAAAGAGAGAGAGAGAGAGAGAGAGAGAGAGAGAGAGAGAGAGAGAGAAATGTGTGTGTGTGTGTGTAGGTAATCAAAGAGATCGAGAGAGAGAGAGAGAGAGAGAGAGAGAGAGAGAGAGAGAGAGAGAATTAATGTATGCTTAGGAAATTAAAATTAAAGAAAAAAAAATTAAAGAGAGAAATGAAATGAAATGTTATATTAACTTCTTCGAAAGGCCAAAGTGACCTATGAGACATGAGACAAGAAAGTTACAATGTGATGGATCTAATACAAAGTCAGAGTAAGAAGATGACAAAATAAAATATTATGGAATCCTAAACTGCTGGGTGTGGACTAAACGGCTAAACGAGCTAGTTGAGATAGGTAGATCTCCTCCATGGTCAGTACTCTGACCGGCGTTGTGCATGTCGAGCCAAAGTGACCTAGCTAGATCCTCTCATGCAGCCTTTGTCGATGTTGTGTAGTCCTCCGCAGTCGTGGGCATCTAGATCTCCCTAGATCAGTCGCTCGTTCGATCATTAGAGAGATAGGGAAGTAGAGAGCGAGAGAGCGAGAGAGGTAAGTAGAGAGAGAGAGAGATAGGAAATAGAGAGATAGAGAAAGAGAGTTATATATATATATATATATATATATATATATATATATATATATATATATATATAGAGAGAGAGAGAGAGAGAGAGAGAGAGATGGGGAAGCGGAGCTCTAGGAGTTATGGCAGAGAAATAGGAAAATAGAGAAATAGAGAGAGATAGGAAAATAGGGAAATAGAGAGAGAAAGAGAGATAGCGAGAGCGAGATCGAGAGAGAGAGAGAGAGAGAGAGAGAGAGAGAGAGAGAGAGAGGGAAAGAACGAAAGATAGGGTATGTAGACAGAAAAGAAACTATGGAACTAAAAGAGGCAAAGGGGTTTTGCCTGCTACATGCATTGCCATGAACACCTGGGAGTGCACGTATGTGTCTACCCATATAGGATTTGACCAATAAAGACGAGATTTTGACCCAATGGTCCTAATCTCCGTACACCTCTGGACCGAGGTGTACGGAGATTGAGCAAGACTAGAGAATGCGAGGTAGTTTACATTGTGAGGAGTATATATATATATATATATATATATTAGAACAACATTCATAATCATTGTAGATGGCAACGTCATCAACTAACATGGAGGAAAAGATTGCATGCTCGTGCACGCTCTGCAAGTATCAAATCCTATGCAAGCGTAGGATATGTAATGAGCATGTGCACAAGTACGGAGAGTTTGCTAGAGAAACCGTACAGAATCTGCGATATGACTCCTATGGAACGGGCATTGATTTCCATGACATAGCACCTACATCTGAGAGAGAGAGAGAAAAAAGATTATGCGTGAAGGTCCGACCAATATAGAGCCACGGATGAAAGCAGAAAACGGCTTAAAGAGAGAAGACGACGGCATGGAGGAGATGCTGGATGCCTTCTTTCAGACAAGCGAGGAGAACGCGAACGAAGCAGCACCAGAAGCCGTGCGCCTATCTCCTGAAGACATGTTGAGGAAGTTGGCACGTCAACCAATCTATGAAGGCGCCAAAATATCTGTGCTTCGTACTTGTCTAGATTTTTTGAATCTTCAGTCAGTGTACGGGTGGTCAGATGCAAGCGTCACTGCTTTGTTTAGGTACGTAATTTACAAAAGAGATTTTCCAATTGCAATGGTGATATGCTCGGAGAGATTTTTAATTTAATGTGGCTTAAACAGGTTATTGCGGGAGCAACTTCTCCCGGCTGGCAATGAAATGCCCCCCTCCAGGCCAGACGCAAAGCAACTTCTGACCTCAGTTGGCTTGGACTACAACAAGAGTCATGCATGTCCAAATGATTGCATTCTTTTTCGCAATGAATTCGCAGATTGTCTATCGTGTCCTAAGTGCGGTGCAATGCGCTACAAACAAGATGCAGTTGGCGAGACAGTGCCAGCTAAAGTGTTGCGGCATTTCCCTATTATTCCTAGGATAAAAAACATGTTTCGTTGTGGTTCCATTGCAAAGTTGATGCGGTGGCATTCTACGAATAGATCCACTGACGCAACATTTATGGTGCCCAGTGATTCGAAGGCTTGGAGGCACATTGAAGATACCTGGCCACATTTTAAGAGTGAACCATGCAATTTGCGTTTGGGCATGGCAATGGATGGAGTCAATCCATTTGGCTTGAGAAGCTCGTCATGGAGCACTTGGCCTGTGTGCCTTATCAATTACAACCTCCCGCCGTGGCTTGCTATCAAGAAGGGTCATTTGATTTTAAGCTTGATTGTACCTGGTAAGTTCAAGGCAAAAAACATGGATGTTTATCTAGC